>NC_134249.1:24237500-24591250 GCF_965152275.1 Natator depressus | reverse complement strand
ACCCAGATATAAATATCAGAGGCGTTCCTCTATCCTTTTTGCCTCCCACTCTACCCCCATAAGAGCACAATGGTCAGCTCTCTTGCTTAAGTGCCCTGCTTGAGGAGGAACCAGGTGATATTTCCACAGCATGTTGTTCAGTGTGACTATGCATGCTGCGTTGATGGAGAAGAGATACAAGAAAATGAACCTTTTCTTTTTAAGACCTATTAGCAGGTCTCCTTTTTCCTAAGACCGTGGATGCAAAAATGTTTTAAGACCAGACACCTTTCCTAGAGATAACCTCTGCTGGCTAAGGAATAAGGGACAGTGCCTACATCCCTCAGAGGGCCAGTCCAAAGTCGAGTAGAGTATTTCACAGAGGTGCTGAGTCTCTCTAAGAGCATGACATCACTTCACGGCAGGACTCCCTCCCTGTCATCACCATTTAAATTCTTCAGGAGGAGAAGGAATGACAGAGTGCACATGAGCAGAAAGCAGCTTTTGGGAGAAGTACTATGAGCAATTCATGTTACTGTCAATACGGCTAAGTAGTGCCATTTAAATGTCAAACTAGCTACTGTCCTCTCTGAAAGGATCAGAGCAGTAGCATGGAAAGAAGTCACTACACTGGCTCTGACTTTTCACACAGTTGCAGAGAACCTTTGTCTGCGCTGACATGCTCTGACTACAAAGCATTTCATCTCCACTCACAACTCACCCAGTGACATTTGCAAACAGCACTAGTTACATATTCTTACTGCAAGTCACCAAGCACACTTGCAGAGCAATAACATGGGACTTGCATTTACCGAGGGCTGGGAAACACTACCACAGCTGGGCACTCCACTATTTGCCTCTCATTGAAAACTATATACATATTTATGAATGGTGATAGATTTCCTGAAGTTCAGACATGAGGTCTTTAACACTGTTTACAAAACTATTTCAAATATTCACACTAACTTTCCTGAGTTCTCTCCAGAAAGTCACAAACAATGGAGTCCATCTAATCACCAATGTCCTACAAGTTCCTAGCAGTTAACACAATTCCAAGGAACACCAGAGTATCCACTTTTCCCCTTGCACACAAGCTGGGGGTAGAGGTTTCTCTCTGCTCTTTTCTTCTGCTGGCTGGTTCGTGAGCTTTGGCATAACAACTAATGTACTGGATAAGAAGTTAGAGGTTTGGATCACTGACCAAACACAAAGTAAAATGAGGAGCAGAACTCAGGCTGAGACAGGTGTTTGTCTTATTTACGCACAGAAATTCTACAGTCTCCACTTGGATAGGACCGAGTTATTCCTGAGTTTACAAAGCAACTTTCTTCCAAAAATATTGTTTATGACTCTTGAGAGATGCAAGCCCAAATGAGGGAATCCATGACCTCCCCCTGCAGATCCCCTGGGCAGAGAACATGTATGTCCAGAGTTGCAGGTGTACCGAGGTTCCCTAATTCTGCCCTCTCCCATACCAGGCCTACATGTTTTTTCAGAAGCTGTAATAGGAAGGGAGGAAGAACGGTCTTGTGGCTAAGGTGGAATGAAAATAAAGAGATGTGGGTTTATTTCCATCTCTGTCACCGATTTCCTTGTGGCTGTGATCAAATCATTTATCCTCCTTTCTGTAAATTGGGATAATATCTACAAGCAAAGCATCATGGTGAAACCAATTGCATTAGTGATTGCAAAATCCTTCAAGATGCTTTGACAAAAAGGCACTAGAGAAAAGCAGCGCAGTATTACAACATTTAGGTCAAAGTGTTCCCAAATTGATGATAGACTCATTTTGAATTATATGATTATTGATATGCTGAGTTTTGTTCTCTAACAGCCCTCTCTAAACAGGTGAAACAGACAATGGACACTGGAGAGAGAACAAGCATATTTGGCCACTAGACATCCCTAATGCTCCTTAGAAATACAGCTGCAAATGTCCATTTGTCTAATTGTAAATAAGTCAAGTTGTAAGAGGAAGGCATCAGGAAATGACAGTTTTGCATACCCAGCATGTTTCTGAACATTACATTCACTAATGAAATAATGTCATCCAGAGGTGATTGGTGCCTCTGGAATTAATCACACTTGCTTCCACATTACCTGAATTGTAGATTGCTAATGAGGATTTGGCATTGAATAATTCTATTATGTCTCTACAGCATTCAGTGACAGGAGTTTGTCATTTTTCTAGCACATATTATACAAGAGGAGATGCTAAATGTATATCTGATTTTTGTAGCACATTTGTCTTTTAATTCCTCATTTGTTTTTTTCTCATTCAGATTTTTTTTTTCAGATAAATGAACACACCTATTTACAAGGCAAAACTCTATTCATTGACACTTTTCTGCCATTTAAAGCAGCTCAGAGTAGGAGGGTTAGATATCTGGAGTAGAAAAGCAGATGAAGTAATCCACACCAAAAAAGAAACTATCTTTGATATATAACAAAAATAAACCTCCCACCAGTCCCAATTTTAAACTGTTTTTTTACTCCAGGAGGATTTGTTACTTTCCAATGAGCAGCCATTCATGTGCTTCTGTTCTTGTTCCTATTCAAAAGATCAGATCCTGCCCAGCATGCACAACCTTGACAGAAAAGACTAAATACAACCCGTTTATAGTTGGTTTGTTTAAACTGTAAACTACCTGTAGGCACTGTACTTTATCACACGTCTGTTTCCAAAAACCTTACCTTATACGCAACACTGTTTGAGGAGTCCACAATGATAAATAGGGGCTTTCTTGTGAAAGGGTAGAGATCACCAGGGTGAAGGCTAAAAAGAGAAAGATGAGACAATTCACACAGCACTAGAACTTTCTGTGAAGCTGTTACAGAGGTCATGCTGTCCTGCTCTGAGCGAGGAGGTTTCTCCTTAGGCACATAGCTGCCCACATCAAAGGGATAACAGTAGGATGGAACAAGAAGGCCCAGTACTCAAGTTGTAGCTCACTTTACAGGAACAACAAACAGAATATTTAAGCGGAAATTTTTTTGCAGTCACCCACAGAGTATTAGCCCCAAACTAGAGAGGATTTAAAGAGGTGATATAAAACATTAGAAATAGCTGGAAAACACAGTGGACATCCAGGATGATTTAGTATAAGTCGGGCCCGACCAAATTCATGGCCATGAAAAACATGTCACAGACTGTGAAATCTGGTCTTGTGTACTTTTACCCTATACTATACAGATTTCACAGGGGAGACAAGCATTTCTTAAATTGGGGGTCCTGACCCAAAAGGGAGTTGCAGTGGGGTTGCAACATTATTTTAGGGGGGTAGTGGTATTACCACCCTTACTTCTGCGCTGCCTTCAGGGCTGGGTGGCTTTTGGCCAGGTGCCCAGCTCTGAAGGCAGCCCCCGGCCAGCAGCAGTGCAGAAGTAAGGGTAGCAGTACTGCAACCACCCTACAATAACTTTGTGGCCCCCCCACAGCTCCTTTTTGGGTCAGAACCCCTATAATTACAACACTGAAATTTCAGATTTAAGTACCTGAAATAATGAAATTTATTATTTTTAAAACCCCAGGACCATTAAATTGACCAAAATGGACCGTGAATTTGGTAGCGTCCTAAGTATGAGGCAACAATCTTTTCTAGCCTTTCAGGAAAATAACCGGGGGGGGAGAGAATGGGAATGTTCATAGGTAGTATGCAGCAGAGGTATCAGCCAGTGTTTCACCAGTTCATAGTTATCTTACCCTCTATTAGGGGAGTGAGTCTACCTGAACCCCAAATGTCAGAAACAAAGTGAGAGCCCCTGATGTCATCAAGCCCTTAATGATTTGGGGCTACGACCCCATGGAAAAGCAGTCTGATCCTTACCCAGTTATTTCCTGGGTTGAAAATACTCAATTGGAGTCCTCATTCTGCTGCTGCCCAGGGCTCCACTACGGCCTCAGTTCAAGGGGCAGAAGAGCAGTCAGTGGTCTCCTGGCTGGGCCTGAAGGGGTGCAGGTCCTCTCCTCCCCCTTGACCAAACAGGACAGGGGGAGGGAAGGATGGATCCATTCAGTCAGCAAAGTGCTCCAATAAGAGTCCTGATCCTGTTCCTCCTGAACATCCAGGATTTGGGGAAGGAATGGGGGCTTTTTTTTTTTAAACCAAGATAGCTATGTCAGTACGAGCACTAGCATAGCTGCAGTTTACTCTGGTAAAAAATAGCTACACCACCAAAAAACTTTTCTAGTGTAGGCAAGTGTCATCTAAATGCAGGTGGAGATGATGGGCAGTTAATACAGCTCAACAAAAGTTAAGCAGCTCAGTCAGACTGACTCCTTCCGGGGTGCATTCTCTTGCCCTTGCACTCCTAGTTCAACAGACAGGAAACTCACCCATCTCTGAAGTTTTGTGACCTATGCATTTGATAAAAAAAATAAAAAATAAAAGCGCACACATTTTTTCAGAAAAGTTAAACAGGGTTTGGGGCATCTTTACCAAGAAGAAAAAAAACTTGCTTGCCACTTACTTCCCCTTGCTGAACCCATGAAACTCACCAGTGCATCTCCTTGTAAGATTGGTTCCGTTTGTGGATAGCATCACCATTTATAATGTCCCGGTTACTGTTTGTAAGGACACCACCAAAATCATATGGACCTACAAATGTCAAAAAAGAGATGAGATTAGCTGTCATGCCACAACTTGGATAAAGTGATTATAAGGTGTAGCACAAAAAAAAAGTAATGAATCTGAACTACTACAGTTTCGAGAAAAAGTGATTATGGAGAGTTTACAATTAACTAGCCATGCAACTTAAAATGTGTGTGTTTTGATAGTTTCAGTGACTAACCTTCTGGTTTGATACTACTGAGCATGTTGTAACTTCTACACTATTCATTTATTCTTCAAAACACTGTAGAAATCATAAGACATATACTGTAACCCATTAGGCTATGTAGTAAAAGGAATGCACATCAATAGATGCATCTCCAGGGACAGGAAAAGAACTTCACATATATTTCATACAGGACAATCAATACTAATTTTAAATACCACTTGAATCAATACATTCTAGAATCAGAATTTGTCCTTCTAAGGAGTTAAGATAAATCAATTTCAAAATTTGAACTTTTCCAGGGCAGCCATAATGCCAGCCTTTGCAGCCAGAGCTCTATTAGGAGCACTGTAAACAAAGCTCATAAGTTGAAGAATAGTTGGTTTTTAAACCTAGTAACAATCCAACATTATCAGCCAGGTTTCAGAGCCAAAGTGAGGGCTAGCTAGTCTTTGGAATTCTGTTGTTTCTGAAGTTCTAATAAAATATTATACAATTTTCAAAGCTATGTTGCTCTTTTTTGTCTGGTCCTGATGCAGGCTTAGTGATTATTCCACTAGGCATAGCATCTGGGCTGGCTGTTTAACTGACTAGTGGACAGTGTAGAAATTTTAAAAATTGCTGTCTCCTCAGAAATATCAATGGCCCCTGCAAGAGTGTGCTGGTACAGACAAGTATATATTTCTCAGTTTAGTGGGAGTATGGAACTCCTCTAGCATTAATGGGAGAATTGCATATATACTGGGACTTCCTAATTCTGCACAGTTGGATTTCATCTCCGGTATTTCATTTGCAGATAGTCCTTTCCTGTCTACACCTGAAAACCCCTTCCCTCAATAAACAATTACTTTTCACTTGTAAGAGAAGCTTTAAGGGGTCAGGAACAGAGCAAACTCATTTAGTGCTGTCACAGGTGGCTTAAGTGTGACCTGTCAGCCAAATCTGGTCTGTATAATTTAACAATGCAACCTGCAGCTCCCGCTTTTTTAATACAGAGCACTACATGCTGGGAATTTTAGTTTTTGCAGGTCACACTTTCCTATTTAAAAACCACCCCCACCCGTGACTGCAATCTGATTCATCATGCAAGCCCCTGAGACCTGAAAAGTTGCCTGTGGAGCTCTCCAGAGGACAAAGATTGGGTGCCTCTACAGTAGAGTAGTAAGTTAGAACAAGGCATGCAGTGAAGTTAGATACAAAGCAGGTTGCAAGGGACATAATATCGTGAAAACCAAACTGTCCGGTTACACCACACTGTAAAATGTTAAAAGCAATTAAAAAAAATCACTGCCACAATAGAAAGTTTGCAGGGATTGTTTTTTTCTTTTAGCATTTTGAAAGATTCACAAATCATGCAAGGAGGATGGAACAAGCATGCATCTTATAAAGGAATGCAAGTCTCAAACAGATGAAGGGCATACAATATTTAGGATGTTTCAAATAATTTCTTCCTTTAAAGTGTTATACAAAAGTAACAATCTTTTGACTGCATTTGCACCAGTTGGCCAGTTTTAGATTTTTAGACTGTATCTGCATCCCAATATTCTGCTGGGTTGAACAACAGGGGAAGATGAGGTGAGGGGAATTATTAAAATCATGACAAGAGCTTGAATTGTCACATCAAACAAACGTATAAGGAGTACAACAATCTCTGCAGAGACCCCTTCAGCCCCTTTACCACCATTTTCCTGAACATCTATTTTGATATTTCAGATTGGGAAGAAATGCCAGATGATGTTGAACCATTTTATTACGATAACTCTTCACTGATGGGCCAATTGACCCATGGGTCTTCAAAACTCATGACATTTTTAATATTTCAGATCTTTCAAAAACTTAGTCGTCCTTTAAAAAGATTTCAAGTCAGTAGATTATTGTGTGCTAAACACAGAATTGGCTGTTGTGTGTCCAAAAGAAAGCAAGTCTTGGTAGGTAGATGGGCATATGAAATTGGACTTGTCCTTTAAAAGGAGTGTTGCGAGATCTCTGTGGGCCACTTATCCTGAAATATAAAGCAAATTCAAGCCCTGCTCATGACAGGGAGCATTCCTTTATTGTACCTTCACTATCCGAACGACCTGAGGGAAACACGCCAGTGGCTGACAAGTAGATTAGCAGCACACTGTTCGCAGGCAGCTCCTGAAATTCAAGCAAAGGAAAGGGGCAGGAGGAAAATTCAGACATTTATTGTAACATGCGACATACATTCTGTATCAGCCTGATAAAATCATTGGTATTTACAGGTGCAATTCCCCTGCCCCAGTTGCCCCTCAGCCTTATGTGGCTCCTTTGCATGTATCTATATCGCTTACACAGACACTTCTTGAATCAATGGGCATTTGGGATAAGAGCGGCCAGACTGGGTCAGACCAACAGTTCATCTAAGCCCAGTATCCTGTCTTCCGACAGTGGCCAATGCCAGGTGCTTCAGAGGGAATGAACAGAACAGGCAATCAAGCGATCCATATGGGTACACACAGTGATGTATGCTGCAGAGGTACTCAGTTGTATCTTTTTAAATATCGGATTGATACGCCGGGTTCAGAGGCTGTAAGAGCACCATTTCCCGCACATCCCCTCTTCCCTAATATCTAGTGAGACACAGACTTCCTGGAATGTGGAATCTAAGAAACTCTCCAGCTGTCCCAGAATTCTGAAGGAGGTCTTAGCTCCCAGCCCCTCCTTCCCCCGCAAAAAAGGGCCTACAACAAAAATAATATCCCAAAACTACTCAGTTGGGCAACTTGCCAAAAAACAACCCAGGGTGCTGGATCCTGCATGGGTCTGTGCAAGAAACGCATATGCATCCATGTGCCACCTTTCCATTCACTCCCTGCATGGGAGCACCGACATATCAGAGACCCCTGCTTTCTGGGGGAGAGACTGAGCATGCAGGCACGCACAACACCAAACACAGCCAGGAAGTTTCATTTTAGGCTCATCAGCTGTGAGACTGCTTCCTCTGTAAAGAAACAAGTTGTTTTTAGCAACCTAATCCCCAGGTTGCTGCTGGTACAAACAATTAAATATACTGGGCCCTACAGCTATATTAACTGGAAATGAATTTAGCCACTGTACCTTTGTAGAATTCTTAGTAAAGATACTTATATATTTAGATCAGATAATCTGCCACTGAGACAGACAAACAGAGAAGTCATTAAAACTTCCATCCTATGAAGAGGATGGAGATTACAATTTAAAAAGGCTACTAAAGGCTTAGTTTTCGGGGGGGGGGGGGAATGAGGGGGATCTTCTTGACTCAAGTCACTTTTCTTTAGCGAAGTGTACCATTCTAGAGATTTTTTTTTTTTTTAAATCAACTGACAAATACACCTGATTTTACAAACCTTAAACGCTGCTGCTAAGAATGTATACAGCTGGCTGAAGGTAGGTTTATACAGCAAGTACTTATGGGGATTTTCCCGCCTAGCAGGTTTCTCAGTCGACTCCTATTTAAAAACAAAAAAGCACACCATGTATATTCCTAATATAGCTTTATCTCTAAACTTCCATTTATCTGAATATTCATCTTCAATGTGCTTCCCTAACATATTGGTCTGCGCATGTAGCATTCTCTACTGAGTACCACAGTAACAAAGTTCATGTCAGAAACCGTTTGACAGTCCGTATTCAAGCTTACAACTCAATGTAATTTGCCACCCAAATCCGTCTTTTATCCTGGATTATAATTTAGAGAGAACAAGGTGAGAAAATGCAGTCTCCAATTCAGTTAGTTCCCAATCCCTTAATAAAGCTCCTTGACCATATCGTCAAGGACACACTGTGAATATAGCACACGTCCGCTTCAGTCTAGCGCCTCATTTTTTACTTTATTCTCCCAAGACAAAACATTTTCTTCCATTTTATTTGTACCTCAACACAGTGCTGTGAAGTGTGCCGACAAAAAACAAGGACTAGCAATTCTTCCCTTTGTCTACAGATGAAACACAAAATGCATCCTAAATATCTAGACTACACTAACAGGGATGACCCAAATGAGAGGGACAAACTGCAAGTCCAATAAGCAGAAAGAAAACGGAGGGGCTTTTGGGAGGACAGCAAACTAAATAAAGTCTTTCCGTTATAACCAAACAATACTTGCGACTGAAGCTTCCACATATAATTGAGAAGCCATCCTTACCCAAGTCCAACTCTAGAGTTTGAACTCCCTTTCTGTAAGTATCAGAATAAGAGTTATAACAACGTAACTGCCATGCTCTATGTACAGAGCAGAGAGAAGATCACCTAAAGTTAACAGAATTCTGTTGCCAAGTTTGCAACTGAAAATGAAACTCACCTGCATTCCAGGTTTGTTCATTTGTGAAGCCAAGTTCATTGGTTCCCTTTCCAGTGCTTGCAACATTCGGAACATGTCAACCGTTAATTCGCTGAACTTTACCTGCAAGAGGAACACTGCCATCACTAATGCACCCTGTCTGGCATAGGGTAAATAGGTACTCTGCTTCCTAAGAATTACCCAGGTAAGAGCATCAAACTGTGTACTGAAAATATTAGAGTGAAAGACTATACAATATCTAAAAGCGCCCAACATTTGGTTACTCATAACCCCACTGCTGACATGGACGAAGTATAGAGGTAAGATACGAAAACCACTTTACCTCACTGTTAGCTAAAGACAGAAAATTTCCCCAGTCTGTTTGAGAAGATGTTCATCTGTTGCATTACCTGTGCTCCAATACGTCTGTAAGTGCCACAGGACTCTTTAATCACCTGTGATGTGACCCTCATATGTGCAAGTGTCACGTAACAGGCAATGCAACAGATCGGGTTTTTCCAGACAGACTGTCCCACAAAAGACATGGCACTAGCACGTTTTAAATGTGCACAACAGGCTTCAGGTATCAGATAGAGATCATTCTTAACTCGCATAATGGATACAAGTGGTAAAAAAAAGGTGTGTGTCAATGGGCTGACATGGAGAGGTCACTTACCTTGCAGTAACTTGAGTTTGAGCAGTTTTGTCGCTACGGGTGCTCTTTCGTAGGAGGTGCCCATGCACTCTTGACTAAAGAATGCAAAGTACTGTGTGCAGGACTGCACCTAACAGCACCTTGTGCCCCCAAATGAGGGCATATAACAAGAGGCACGGACCTGCCGTCACTCAGTTCCTTCTTGACTGTGAAGCAGAGCTCCACAGCTGAGAGAAAGGGGGAAGGGAAGCAGAGCACCCATAGGAACAAAACATCTTGAAGAACTCAAAGTTACTGCAAGATAACTAACCTCTTCTTCAGGTATGTGTCCCTATAGGTGCTCCACCATAGGAGACTCCCAGCAGTAACTCAACAAGGAGACCAGTCCAAGACATTTCAAAGGATCACCACCAAAGGTAGCATCATCCCTGGAAGCAGGTAAAATGGCACAATGCTCGACTAAGGAATGAACAGAAGACCAAATTGCAGTCCTACAAGTTTGTTATGGGAACGTCTTTCAGGAGAGCTACAGATGTGGACTGCGCTCTAGTGGAATGTGCTGTCACTCCGTGAAGGGGCTGCATCCCAGCAGATTCATAACAGGTTAAACAGCAACCTGAAACCCATTTCAAGAGTGAGTGTAAATCGATTGTCCCTTCCTCCTCTGTGCAGTCTACAAATAATCTGGGAGAGGCCCAGAACGTCTTAGTCCTGTCCACGTAGAAGGCAAGAGCCGTTTGGACGTCTAGTGTATGTAGGCTGGCCACCACTCTGGAAGCATGAGGCTTTGAGTTCCTGGTATGTGGATCTCTTGATTAACATGATATTCCAAAGAGCTTTGGAAGAAGCAAGGATGTGCTACAGCATAACCATATTTCTATAGAAGGTAGTAAATGGTGTGTCTGCCATCAGAGCACTGAGCTCTCTCATATGTTCTATAAAGAACCAAGTCCTGAAGGAGAAGTGGAGGAGAGAACAGGTAGCCATCAGTTCAAAGGGGGTTTTCCTCAGGGCACTGAGAACCAAATTAAAAATTCGCATTGGGGGGGGCCAGAGGCCAGACCAGGGAAACAAGTCATGTAAGCCCTGGAGGAATCTGGCTGTACTGGGATGGGCAAAAAACTGAGAAGCCATCAAAACGTGGAAGGCAGTGATAATGGGCAAATGTACTCATTGCTAGACAGCATGTCTACAAATCCAATAGTTAGTCTAGGATTTTAGAGAGCAGAACACCTCTTCAGTCTATACAAGCATCAGAGAACACCAGGAATGCAAGTATTTCTAGTTTTGAAGGTAAGTTTTGCAAGTACTAAGTTTCCTGCTAGATAGGAGAACTGACTAGACCTTATCCAAACATATTAGCTCCATGCTCAAGAACCATCTAGGAACCATGCTCTCGATTCGGGGGGAGGGGGTTCAGACAGATCAGGGTCCCAGAGTTCTGGGACAGGAGATCCTTCGTGAGAGAAAGTCTGGGAGGCATTGCCAAAAAGAGGTGAAGGAGGTTCAAGTACCATACTTGTCTTGGCCAGAATGGCGTTATGAGGATAACCCTCCCTTTCCTGTTGCAGTTTAAGTAAGGTCTTGAGGATCAGAGGTAGAGCAGGTAAGCACATTGCTGGATATGGGGCCACAGTGTTATCAGGGCAGTCTCTATCCCCCTGCTGATTCATATGTAAATAAGTCTCCCCCTGTTTTGATTCCACACTGCTCAATTTACATCAGAGACAGGTCGATAGCTGCCTTCCCTCGAGTTCAGGAGAAAATCTGTTTCTCCTTGGGTTTGGTCACAGACTTTGAAGCATATCAGTGAGTATCCATAATTTCTCATAGTACTTCCAAAATATATGTATTATGATATTAATCACCAGTAAGTCACAGGCTTTCATAAAAGACCTTACTAAATACAATTTTCTAACATAGTAATTTGGATGCAGTTGAGTCAATTACTTATCTGAGGTTCAGACCCTCATCATTAACAGTTAAGAGATATCTCCCCCCGCCTTGCTAGTTTGATGGCTTTGTTTATCTTTTAAGTAAGTATACCTTCATTATCTCTGCTTGTCTGACCAACCTGCTTGCCAGGCAAATACGCATTCCTTCGTCCAAAGTGTGTTTGGCAAGCAATGCATAAGAACATAATTCTAGCCTATATTTATAACTTTGTACACACAACATACAAGAATATTAATGATCAGCCAGAGCCTGCCACCCAAGGGCTGAAGCCCAAAGCCTGAGCCCCACCGCCCCTAGGAAGGTGGGGAACTCACTGGCTGCCTGCTCCTCCAGCGTTGTGTCCCAGGTGACTTCAGAGGGGGCAGGGCCCAACCCCTGCTGGCAGCCCCAAGGCAGGGCATCCAGGAGGGGTGCTTTGCTACTTTGCCCTCCCCGCCAGCCCAGGAGGCTGTGGCCACAAGAAAAGTCCCTGGTGGCCCCATGCGGCCACGGTGGTGGCATTTGAGAAAAGCTGGTCTAGATCTCCTCCTCTGAAAGCTCAAATGTATGGGAAAAGTCTGCTGCAGATTGTACTGTAACAGTCTAAAGAGCTCACATTTGGGACCTACTAAACTGTCTCTGTTGCAGAAACCAAGTTCCCAGAGACCCTTGAGTCCTTCAGGGTGTGGAGGAAGGAGTCTGTCAGCACTGAAGAGCTTGGACCCTTTAAAGGGAAGGTCATTTTCAACCATACTCTGCACCTTTCTCTGGAGACCAGAAGACTGGAACCAGGATGCTCTTTGCATAACCACAGGCAGGTATGTGGCAGCCCAGAGGGAGGTTTTAGCTATAAACTGACCTTCTGAAATGAGGGTCTGAAATTGTTCCCGCTGATCCTGTGGCAGATGGTCAGTAAAATGTGTGAACTTGGAATATGTATTAAAATCACATTTCACCACAGGGCTTGGAAGTTTGCCACCTGAAATTGGAAAGATGCAGAGGAGTAGTTTTTTCTACCCAGGTCTAAGACTCCTTGTCATAAGGAGAGAGTCTGGAGTGGGTTTGTTGATTTCTCTATTAGCTGCATCCACCTCCAGGGAATTGGGAAGGAGGAGGAAAGACAAACATTCCATTCCCTTGCTCATTTACGGGTGGTTTGGATAGTAGCAGGTGTTTGCTAGACTGCGCAAATAGGCAATAACAGAGCCTCATTGATTGGGAAAACAATTTTCTCGAGAAGTGATATTTAGAATGTCCACCAAGGAGTGTTGAATCTCCTGGACCTCTTCTCATAGGATCTGGAGGGATGGTGCCAGGCATTTCAGGGGGGCTTGGAAAGCCCAAAAGTCATCAGCATAAGATTGCTCTCAGTAGATGGACGCAGCGGGGTGTGATGGTATGGTGCCAAAAAGAGCCCTGTACCAGGACCTTAGAATCGAAAGCAGGATCATCCCTCAGGCTGAAAGGGGAAACATAAGATATAAGTGCCGGTACTGGAGTCCAGCTGGGGTTCAACCTGGGAGGATTGTGGTTGGAGATGTTCACGCAGTACCAGGGATGGAGCATTTATATAGGTCCATAACAGGCAAGATTCCAGTTCTTCCAGTTATAGAAGTGGTCCTCTGTGGAGAAATCTGGAGAGTGCTCGTGGGCTATGGTATCCAGAAGTCTGGTCAGTACTGGAACCTGGAGAAGGGGTCTGGGCTGGAAAGGAAAGCATGGTACCAGAGAGGCTTGTAGAGGAACTTCTGACTTCAGAGCTCTGGTGCAGGGAAGGCTCTGAGAGTGGAACGTGAGTGGGAGGCCAGCATGCATCTCAGTGCACAAGACATGCGAGTCGGTACCCAGGGAGATGGATGCTTGTACTGTTTATTAGAAGACTTCTCCTCATGCTGCTTCTTGTGCGGTACTGGCGGCTTGGTACCGAAATCAGACAGAGGCCCAGCTGCACCCCTTGAGGAACGTGAGGCCTCCTGAGAGTGGGATTAATGAGGCTTCTTCTTGGAAGTCCGAGCCTCTGGAGGTGCTGCTGGAGCTGCAACAGCCACCGGAGCACCCTGGGATGTTGAGGCTGACGTGCAGTGGGGGAGTGAACAGCCTCCACTGGGGCTTCCGAGTGTGCCATTAGCAGGTGCTTCAGCCTACTCTCTGCCTTTGCAAGGACTACCTTGAAATACTGCACAGACCCTACACCTTGATGGGACATGGGTGGCTCTGAAGCAGCTCAAATGCCCATCACTATGGTGAAAAAGACTTGAGGCAGGTCTGGCAGGACTTAAATCCCAGGGTCTTCAGCATCACCCAGAGCGCTAATGGACCAAAACAGAGGACTGAAAGATATGGGGGGAGGCGGAGGGGGCGTGAAGCGGCTCAGAGAAGAGTAACCACCCTTCTAAGCACAACTGTGTTAAAACTAAGAGGAGAAATAAAATAAAACAAATAAAGGAAACACTAAGAATTGCTACATTTAAGTAAGGCAGGAGGCTGAGAATGAGTGGATGTGCATATCTCCATATCGAGCTGCAGCCAGTTGAGAAAGAACCGAGTGGCGGTCAGTCCAGGCCTCCTTATATGCCCTCATTTGGAGTCACAAGGTGCTGCTCTGCTTTGCATTCTCCAGTCAAGAGCACTTGGATGCGAGCGTATCCTATGATGGAGTACCCATAGGGACATACACTCGAAAGAACAGGACAGAAAGGATAGTTCTTGTTGGTTATCACTCAGGTTTTGCCATACTCTCAGCTAATCTACTATCACTGTTAACATCATTGCTAAAGGATTTTATATTTGCCTCTTTTGGACTCTGCAATTTCCTTTAGTAGAATCAAAAAAAACCTGTTTTCAATTCCAATTGAAGATTGAACATACAAACAATTCCTTGTCTCCTTTACCTGGTTATTGCAATTCCCAATAATTAATGCATCTGCAAGAGTGAGCTGTCCCACGATCATTCCCTGCTCCAGCAATGGGGCCCCTGTTTCAGCCAGTCGGTTGGAGGTGATTACAATGGTATTGTCATCATTTAAAACCATCACAGGATCTGCCTGGAAAGAGAACCAGCACAGAGCATGAATTCCAAGGAAACCTACAGGGTCAACAACCACAAGCAAAAGGGACTATATCCTGTCACTCATAACAGACATCCCATAGCTGAAGTGAAGACTACTTTGTGTGTCTTAATAATGTGCCTTTTATATCCTAAGGCTGCAGAGCAATTCCAGCTTGGAAAAGGAGCTGCTCTTAGGGACCAGAAGAAAATACCTTGGATATTTAAACACAAATATTTGTGTGGTAGCACTTTAAGTGCAGTTGAGAGGAGAACGTACCCATTCAGGATAAGCCATCTGACTTAGTTTCCCAGAATCAGGGGAAACAAACTTCACTAACACAAGCGCAGCAGGCAATCCACACGCAGCCCATGCAGATAATTGGTAACACTTTACATGGCAGAAAAGACTTGCATTATTTACATTTCTCTTCTTTCCTAAAGAGAAATAATGAAGGAAACAAGCCAACAGTAGTCCAGCATTTCAATCTAATAATGATTAAATACTGGAGCATAGGTCTTCGTACACATGTATGTGCATACACATTGTACAAATGGAGGTGATCAGGAAACTGTCTCCTATTTTAGAGAAGAAATCCTCATTTTTCTTTGTAGCAAGACATAAAAAGGGCAATATTATAGCTATGCCAAGACATACTGTCAGTATAACTGCCAAGATTATACTGTATTTTCCATTACATATTGCTTATGCATTGCCAGAATAATATGCCAATACTGCAAGCATCAAAATATACTTATTTGGAAGTTACTAACAATACAGTCAGAAGCAGGCCTCCCACAAAGATGGGCCTGTAGCTGGCAGACCTTCTATAGCAGTTACTATGCCAATGGCTATGTTCTGATCCCAGTGTCACCTGAACACCAGGTGTAAGAAGAGAGGTGGTGGATTGCTGAGAGATAGCAGGTCACAACCTCACGTTTCCACTAGCTGCTAGCTTTATGTTGCTTGAGCAGATCTGGCTCTGATGTCACAGGAGCCTCCTTAACAGCTCAGCTAATGCAGAATATTTCATCAGCAGACTGGAGAGGTGTGTGACACACCTGCGCACAAGACTGTTCCTTACTAGCTCGCTCCCCATGGCATGGCCTCAGAACAATCTGCAGCGAAGAGTTCCCATGTTTTACTTTTAAAACAAGAGGGGTTTTTTTTGGACACTTTCCAACAAACTGCAGAGACCAAAGTTTCCTTCACTCTCACCTCAACAAAAGCCGCCACCTCTTGAAGAACCAGGTTCCACTCCACCTGGTCCTCAGTGTTAAAGCGGTGAGTGTAATCTTCAATTTCATCTGATAATTCCTGAGGTAGAAAGTCCAAAGGAAGAGGAATAATGAATAACTCTTTTGGAAGGTAAGGCAGTCACCTCTCATAAATAAGGCGGTCTCAGCACTTCAGGGATGAGACATCTAAGCAATCTAATTATGGAAGTTTTGATGGTCATTATCCACATGACCATATCCAATCTGGAACATGGCCAAAAAGTTGGCCAGCATGTGCTACTTCAGAAGCCAGGACTCCAGGTACCCTTACTTTGCCCTCTGAGAACACAAATACCTTTCAACAAACCCAAGAGCAAGGGATAGCACTCATTTACTATCACAAGTGCTGACTCAAATCTAAGGTTACAGATAACTTTCAACAAGTTCAGGAAGCGAATGGCCTGTCCTTTCCCAAGGCCTCCTCTGCTAGTCTGTGCTGTGAGCCCTTTGGTGTCTGTTCCACTGGATCCAGACAGGCAAAGAGCAATGCAGCCTACATAAAAAACAGTCAACACCAGGATGTGGCTTGCAGCAGTGTAGGAAGGTTTGTAGTGGTAAACACCCATTTTTTCATGCTTTGTGTGTATAAAAAGATCTTCTGTACTTTCCACAGTATGCATCCGATGAAGTGAGCTGTAGCTCATGAAAGCTTATGCTCAAATAAATTGGTTAGTCTCTAAGGTGCCACAAGTACTCCTTTTCTTTTTGCGAATACAGACTAACACGGCTGTTACTCTGAAACTTGGGGAAGTTTGGCGTTCCTGTCGTTACTCTTTGGAAAGCAAGACTGTCGTCAGAAACAGCCATCCAACTGCAGACACCCATGCCTACTTGGATGGTTTTCCCTTAATATGAAGTCTCTTCAAGTGGAAATCAGCAGGGCACTGGAGCGTAACATTTTCCCTAAACACAATAAAGTATCTAATTTGGTCCTGGATATTCCCTCAACTCCAAACATACTGAAGATGGATTACTGCTTGATGACATACCCTGGTCTGTATCCTAATCCCTATGTATCTATTGTCCCACGAAGTCTGAAGCAGTTCTGAAAGGTAAGTCTTTCCCTCACCCCCACCATGCGCACACACAGACTCTATAACTTTCCTGTCCCTTAAAGTCTCAAGTCTTTCCCAATCTGGTTTCTGGAAGTGCACAATAGATTCTTCTCATTTGCACGAAAAACACCTCACAGACTCCAGGTACCAGACTGGAAAGGAACACAGCACTGTGCTGAGCAGAAGGGCTAGAATCAAAATGGGAGGGATTTCATGGAGACTTTTGAGGCCAGAGAGAGGTGGGAGCTACTGGCAGGGGAGGAGGGAGGTGCACAAGGCTAGAGAGAAGACCCCCAAAGCGTTCAGACAGCTGAAACAAGTGTGATATTCACATCCACACTGTCTGGGGTTTATCCAAACCCCACTTAATGAGATCTGCCTTCCACCAATAGCAAAAACCACTCTTTGGTCAAGGGCTCGGGTCATTTACGTCTACATGATGCACAGAACACCAAAACGCATTAGGATGTTGTTCCTCCCACTGCAGCTCCCAAGGCCAGATTTAGTTAAAGCTGTATGATTAACAGGAACAGCAGCAGCTGAGATCTTATGTGTGAGATTTCAACTGAAAGAGACATATCCTGCATGCCATAATACCCTACTACATGCAGGAAGAATAGCTCTCCATGACTAGTGGCCTGTATTGCATGGGCATGTACACTTTCCATTGTCCTCATATCATTAATTTACCTTTACGAGGTCCTTCACAACATCCATTTTGTTGAGCAAAAGACAAACCACTATAAACCTTGCATAGTAACGCAGCTTCTTAACCACCAGTTCAGGCCTGAAAAATAAAAATAAAACACCAATGCAGTGGTCATGGAAAGAGACGATCTGTGCTAACCCGAGCATGAATTCAAGCAATGTAGGAGCTGCTCTAATTTAGACCTGCTGGGCATAATCCCTAAAGGGCCTCACACATCAGCTAAGGACCAGCAGAGCTCTGGGCTGCCTCGCACACATCCCCTACTCAAATGTGGGATGTGGATGGGTGGTGCAGGAGTTGGCTCTACTGGCTTTCTGCCAGTTTATGGTCAGAACCTGTCTCCTTTGAGTTATCTGCTGATGGATGACAAATGAGAATCTGGACCACTGAGTCAAACCATCAAAGAGAACAAAAGATTAAACATCTGTAAGTTCAATTATGGGACATAATGTCTGATCACATTTTCACCTTTGTAAAATAAATCTGCCACAGTATTTAAAGGGGACATCTCTGCCAAGCACATCTAGTCTGAAGGAGCTCGGACACCCCGACCGGAGTAAGGAGATTCTCCAAAGAAAAATAAGCTAAGATCTGAGGCCAACAATAAAAGACACTAAAATGGTCGTTTAGTCTATCTGCAGACTTTCAGAGGGTATGCTCAGAAAATCAGTAAGTCTCTAGGCTCTGCTAACCAAGTCCAAAATGCTTGAGTGCCTGTAACAAACTTGGCAGGCAATTCTATATTGCAGTGATCATCAGTATAAAACTCACAAAAATCAATCCAGATCACTTCTTCTCCAATTCTAACTAGCCACTGACCTCACCTCCCAGCCAGAGCACAGGACCGACAGCCAGAACCTCCCGAGTTCAGTGTCTGTTAATACTGAAAAAAGAAAAAGCAGGACTTGTGGCACCTTAGAGACTAACCAATTTATTTGAGCATAAGCTTTCGTGAGCTACAGCTCACTTCATCGGATGCACTCAGTGGAAAATACCCACTGAATGCATCCGATTAAGTGAGCTGTAGCTCACGAAAACTTATGCTCAAATAAATTGGTTAGTTTCTAAGGTGCCACAACTCCTCCTTTTCTTTTTGCAGATACAGACTAACACAGCTGATACTCTGAAACCTGCTAATACTGAATCCTCCTAGTCTCTTGGGAGCCTGACGTGTTAGACAACACCTCACAGCATCCTTCTGAATGAGCCCTGCTCCGGATGGCTCCCCACAAGAACGCATCTCTCAGGCTTTCTGGAATAGTTAATGGATAGGGAGGACCACATTACCCTAGTCAAGTGTGGTAAGGCTGCCAAACTGCCAACATCACTGCACTTCAGAGAAGTAAAAATAAAAAGACCTGTTATTTCCTCTACTTTGCTTCTGGATGAGCAAGTTAATCTCCCAGCTCTAGAACATTACGGGGGTATTCCCAGTGACAGCACTGATAACAAGGACTGGGAAGGACACAGATGAGCAGCTGAAGGTCTTTCTTGCTGCTGAAACCAATTGCTAATCCCGCTAGTCTCCAGACATGGCTGGTGGTTCTACAAAAGTGTTTAATCAGGGTTGTTAGGATTAACAACGACTTCCTCTGAGGAGCTGTTCTTACACCAGTTATTTTCCCTTAATCACACTTTAAAATTCAAGGTTGCTTCTGCTCATCGCTCTAATCCTGGGAAAAAAAAAAAAAAAAAGGCAAGATGCTAGTGCAGTCATACCTGTCCTCTTTATTGACTTGCGAGTAATATGATCTCTGTCTAATAGCTGAATAGAAGGAGAAGGCCTCATTCAGGTAGCTGGTTTCAGACGTCCGCAGGCTATGGGAGAAACATATTACCTCACGGCTCCATGTATAGGTTCCTGCCACCCGTACCTCCCGCCACTGACACACAAGATGATTGAGTGGATAAAACATGCTCTCTCTCAAGTGAATGCCACATTAAAAAAGCAAGTTTCCCAATCCCAGCACATGATTGAAGGAGATTCCAGAGCTTCAATTTTATTTCAGACAGTCTAAGGAAGTAGCCAGCAACAAAGATCAGATGTCAGTACCTCATGCCCATATGTACAGGCGATATATTAACATGGAAGATTTAAAGGGAACAACAGTTTAAAATCCCAAACTAGTAACTAAATCACTATGCAAAGTCAATGCAACATATATGGAAGACTTTAAAGTGACCCTTGAGGTCGAAGAAGCAGACCTTTAGCACTGTCAATAAAACTAGCAGAATAATATTTGGGCATGAGGGTCATCTTTGGGATCCACTTTTTGATTCTGCAATGAATCTTCTTGGGCAACAAATGCTGTGAGTGGCCCCTCCTGAGGCCTTCTTGTACCACTCCTGAGGGCATGCCTACACTCGAAACATAAGTCGACCTAAGTAAGGTCGACTTACAACTACTGCAGTAATTACTATGGTGGTTCACATCCACAATACCCTCTTTCTGTTGGTGGTGCACATCCTCACTAGGAGGGTTTCCACAGACTAGAGAGGGGCAGTGATGGGGGCTGAGAGCCTGGCCAGCAAGGAGCCAGGCCAGCTGTTGGTCTGGGAACCAGAAGCGGGGATACAGAGGGCACCTGCGCTCCGAGCTGGGAGGACACAGCCCGACTGGGAGCAGGGAACCCGGAGAACAGCTGGGCTCTAGCTGGAAACCCCACCGACCCCAGTGACAACTGGGCTTTCTTGTCAATTTCATGGTTCCAGTATGGAGCTGCAAAATTGACAAGAATGAGAGCCAACAGCAGATGTAAGTAATGCAGTGTCCACATGGACACTGCGACACCCTAACTACACGACATACATCCTCCACCTCTCGGGGAGGCAGAGTTATTATGTTGGTGTAAGAGGGCACTTACATCAGAGGGAGGAAGGCTGTAGTGTGTACCCTGACTAATTAGGTTGACGTAAGCTGCCTTATATCAACCCAACTCTATAGTGCAGACAAAGGCTCAGTCACCTGAGAGTACACATGGTTCCTCCCAACCCCATCCTTCGCCACTGGCTCAGGAAGGAAATTGTTCTGGAACTATCACCATGTATGCTGCATGGGGCCATGAGCAACACCACTTGTCTCCAGCAGACACAGAAATAGATTCACTTACTAATAATGGTAGTAGAGCTGCCCAATCTTGGAGGCAATTTCCCCAATCTGCCACCTCTTCAATCCATATCGATTGTCCAGTACTTGTCTATTTCAAGCAAGAGAAAAAGAAGAGTAATATATCCCATGCATTTCCCAGAACAGCAACCCATCCAAATCCAAGTCAACACAACATTCTAAGACCAAATCCTGCTTGCCTTATTTACGTGGGTATTCGTAACAGCCCTTAGAGAAAGTTTTATAATCTAACATGGTATTTACAAGCCAGCTCTGGCAGAGTTGTGCACACATTAGAAGGGGCACATCGCAAAACAAGGGATTTCACAGCCCCAAAAATGTGTGACAGCTGGAGGGATCATGTTTCACAAATAATGTGAAAGAGGGTCACAGCTTCCTGAGAACACTCAAGAGAGCCGGGTACAGTGAGGTGTAAAAGGTCAGCTTGTGTAGCAGCAAGACATTGCACCCATTCTACATGGGCACACAGGTGCACTGCAGAGACCCTCAGCAGGTTAAGGCAGTGTGCATGTAAGCAGCCTGGGAGGTTTTGTTTTTGTTTTTTAAAAAAAGGTTACAATAAGAAAAGATTATATGCAACATTTTTTGGCTTAAATTTTAAATTTAAACTCTTCAGGGCAGGAACTGTCCCTATTGTGCTGTCCCAGCACAGGATGAAACTCAGTCCAGGCCTCTGGGCACTACCATAATACAAAAAGAACACTGCAGAATTATTTGAAGATGGTTCTCAGGAGCATTTTCTTACCTATGCTGCTGTTGAAATTTCCAGAGTTTAGTGTAAACATCAAAGGTTCGCCCAAAATAGGACTGCCACTGCTTCTGCCCATACTGAGGCAAATCTCTGCAACAGACAAATGCAGAATAATTGCAGAATACATCAATCAGTCCAGAATATGAGATGCAAACTCAGATTTTTGTTTGGGTGGGGTGTTTTTTTTGTTTGTTTGTTTTAAAGTTAACATTTGTATTCTTAAAAAAAGGCTTGTGATTTTCTATGACCAGTCTACACCTGCAAGTTCATGTACTGCCTCTGTGGGTAGACCAACTACACCACAGGCAGAAGAGGTCCTGGGTTCAGGCTGCAGGCCAGTACTTGGGTTCATACTTCCTACTGGCACTGCAGAGTTAGGGCAGGTGCACTTTGCTAGATACACCACACTAAACTGGGTCAACTCATGAAGCAGCTTCTGCTGAGTGAGTCAGACAGACACGTATTCCCACACCCCTTATGCTCAGGCAGAATTATTTGGCCCCTGCATAGACAAGACTGGGCATTTCATTAAACACTAACAATTCCCAGACAAACTTGGACAACAACATGAATATTTGCTAACGGTCAGTTTGTCACCGATTGAGAATGGGAGAGAAGGGCAGAGTAATGTAGAGATCTGGTGCCTTTAACTGCCTGGCATCATTACCACACACCCCATGCAATGTCATATAATCTACAAGGCAACACTAGAATCAGAGGCAGGAGGAGGATAGGCTGGCATCAGCTAGCATTCACCAGTCTTTGGGACATAGCCTTTTGGGGGCTAAGAAGATATTTTTGCCTCTGAGAGCAAAGACTAGTAGCAAAGAGCTGCTACCTTTCTTCAAAATCACCCACACACCACCACTCCAAACACACTGCCCTGCACTGCAGTATAAACTCATTTTCACCTGCACAAACGTACACAACTCTCCCAGCACAACACATCCCACACACAAATCAAACCACCAGTATACACAATAACCCCCAAAATCACTCTGAAGCCTAGAATGTTTATTGGGTCACCATGAAGTGATGGAAAACAGCTACCAGTACAGCGGAGAGCTTTTTTTGCTCAGAATATCACCAGATTCAGTCTTCACTAGGATTCAGTCTGTTACCACCCAATTTTAAGTTCTCAGTCATTTTTGGTTTTTTGTTGTTTTTAAACTCAACTTTATGAATTACACCTGTGCAACAGCAAAGGCTTTTAGCTACCAGTACATCACTATAGACTGTGCATTTATAATACATACAACATATTATTGTGATGTACTTGCCTCATCCTGCTATGCCTGGAATTAGGGGATGGCTGCCACAGTATGCAAGTACAGCAACAGCTGGAGGGAGCTAGTGCCATGTGTGAATTCACAGAATGTGTTTACATGAAGTAGGCTGGTGGGCTGTGCAGATGCAGACACACATGTGCATGTGTATAGATGCATGATTTGGAGTGGAAAGGAATTCATGTTTTCCAAGCTCCAGAACTGTGCCTTTTTACCACAAAGTGTCAGGTCTCTTGACATCAGCAAAACACAAGATACTCTCTACATATTTACGGTAACCCTGAAAACAACTCCCAAAGGAAACGGCAGAGTTCTTGCAGCTCCTATGCTCACAAGTAGACAACTGGAAACTGCAACAAAAGCAGTTATATGCACCAAATACTAAATGAGATACTAAATATCATCCACAGTCAGGAACATACTGCGGAGACTTCAGTTCTGCCCAAAAAAAGAGGAGATTTTGGTACAACACATCGTTTGGTTACTCTTAGACACTATGTTACGCAGCCTCTATTACTGTTGGCAGAAATGGGAAGTTAATGGTCCGTGAAATAAAATTAAATGGTCCCCAGTGATTGCCCCATAAGCCAAATCTCCTTGGAGCTTGTGCTGTGTAAGGGCAACTTTGGTATGAAACAATTGTTTATAGACCCCTCCCTAAACTACAAAAAGCAGGCCCATTTTCCTAAAGCCTGTTCTATTCCAAGGCAGAGAGAATATTGATTTAATTCAAAGCTCCTGTGGACATCAGACTGCATTTTTTAATACACAAAAGGGATTTAAGAGGTTACACAGAGAAATTGCCCTATATTTCCTCCGGGGAACTTCTGCTATAAAATGCTGTAACAGGCTATCAAAGCCAGTTCACCTGGAGCCTCCGTTCCCACTTCCCCATAGCACTAAAGGAGATTCACCCTTCTAGTTGCAGACATACACTAACTGGCTGGGAGCACAATGCTTAGTGTACACAAAAGGACATGGAATGTCAGATAGAATGAGGGGGCCACAAATCGCATTTCACTGAGATTTAACGTGACAACAATATTTTGGGATGCCATGACAATGTCTTCAAAAATAAGCAGTTAGGGCAAATCAAGAATAATCCAATTCAAATCTTGGATTAGACAAATGGCTCTCTCCATTCTTCATCAAGGGCTCAATCCTGCAAGGTGACTGAGGCAGTTGAATACCTCTCAGTCTTAGGCCCTATGATTCCATACGCAAACCAGTTATCCAAGAGTCACTGGAGTCAGCTGGCATGTGCCCATACCCAACCCTCATCAGCTCACATTATAACACTACAGCACTTATATGAACAGAACAAAGGTGAGTGGGGTGACAAAGCATCACACTTACTATTGGAGACACCTATGCAAGAAACAAAATGGCAGAACTCACATTCCATGGGACATTCTGTGGAGGCAGAGTTAAGGTGGTTTTGCTACCTTTACTGTGAATTTCCATGTTTTTGAATATATTTGTTTGTAGCTACATAAGGATTTTAATCTTTAAATTCCCTAGACATGCTCCCAACCTTAATTTCACACTAACAAAGAGCCTTTTGTGAGGGTATCACAAGCAGCTTGGCATGAACTCCATGGAGAAGACAAAAATATCCTAGCTCCTTGAAGTCAACACATTCAACACAAACCTAGGGTGGAATTTCAAGACAGGCATACAGCCCACATGAAAAGCTACCCACATTTCAAGAAGGCATTACATTTAGTTGTTTTTGAATCAGGTCAAGAATTTTCTTCAGGAGAACCCTATCCCAGATCAGTAAATTGGCTCACCTACTTACTCTACATACTGAATAGCCGATCATATCTTCTACAAACAGAGACATTCTGAAGCCCCACCCCCAATAACAACTTCAAAAAGAAGGACAATTGCAACCTCCCAGGACCAAAGATCTTTAACAGAGTCCAGCAATCCCCATGAGATAGGCTGTTGCAACATGAGAAGGAAACCCCCTCACCTCTCCCTTGCCACTACATGGCCGATGACTAATTTTTACAGGAAGTCCCCCTCCCCTCACAGGAGCAGAGCTGTGCCCGAAGGCACCAGGGGAAGGGATGGCTACAGGAATGCAGCCTCTTGCTGATCATGCCAGGCTCTTTAGAGGAATAAAAAGGAATAAGGCAGCAGACTGGGATTTCCACAGCAGAAAGGAGTAACATTGTTGTCTAATCTCTTTAACAGCACTCCAAGTGGGTTAGGAAATTAATATTGCTGTGCTTATCTGCCAGCTCTATTTCCCACACAGCATGAGGGAAACTGGCTGACTCATTTTATGCAAAGTGAATCAGTTATTGGCGTTATCCCTACCAGCCTGGAAAACCATTTCAACAGCTGTTGCTATCGTGATGCTGCTGATGCCTGAGAAGTTAGACAGGAATTGGCCAGAAAGCAGGTCCTGCCAGACTCCAGTTAGCTGCTCCTAGGGTCTGAAGCAAGTGGATGGAGTCAGGTCTGAATGGGATTCCATATGGTCACAGGGCCTTCTGTGAGAAGCGTCATGAGCTTCGGGACACCTCATGCAATAAACAGGACAAGTTTGCTTCAGGAAGTCTTAATGAATCTTAACACTTGTTTTCTGAAGCATCATAATCCTTCCAAACTTTAAAGCATTCTCTCTGGCCACGGACTCCCCAGGCTGTCAAAGAATAGTTGTGGAGCATCAAAGCAAGCCCCTTGCTGCAATCCTCATGCTGCTTTATCCCCAGCCCCATCCTCCCCAGGGTTGAGAACGTTCCTCACATCTATTGCAGTGACCACCCCCGGCTCCAGCTGACCCAGCAGCAATTCTGCCCTACCAGGCCAGGATGACAGGTTAGTTTAAGCAGGAGGCTAAAGTGGGGACATCCTAGAAGAAGCCCCCCTCCTCCTCCCCTCCCCCAAGTAGTCTTCACATTATTTTGGCCATTCCACATCCACCACAAAGTGAGCAGAAAATGTAGCTTTAAACAAGGGAAAAATCAGGCATTCACATACTACATTCTTTATTTGTAACACCCTGAATGTGTGGGTCACCCCTCACTTTTCTGTACATGTTGCATCTCTGTGCAAGTCTAAGCATTCCTATAAAATCCAAAGTTTCCTGGCTACTTCCGTGCTTTGGATTCCCTCTGATTAATGGCCTATTACAATACTTCTGCCTTGCAGCATGTACATGTTGGGCCACTATTACTTACAGAAACTCCTGTGTATCTGCACATTTACATTACTAGCCGCAGGCAAGCCTAATCACAGCTGGCACAGCCAGGTACCATGCCATTCCTGGGTTCCCCTGGGAACAAGGAGGGTCTCCATGGAAACTGACACCAGCACTTTTGATAACACCCTAACAGCATAATAAAATTTCATTTGTGACAGTACATCACCACAGCACCGCCAAACACTGTTCTGCAGGGAAGAGCAGCTCTTTGCCATCACCACCCTCTCACCCATTTGTTGCCTTGTGATCTGCACATCATTCATGCTGCCTTCCTCAGGAACTGCCCTCATCAGTTTCATCAGGAACTTTTTGTTTGGGTGTGCAAGAGGGGAAAGAGGAGGATAAGTACTATTTAATTACACACAACTATTATGGTAATCTCTTTTGAACATAACTGAAATCTCAGGACGTGCAGATTTGCCTTATTTGCTGAGAAAGGGTTAGATATTCTGATGTTTAATCAATCTTAATATTCTGTGGACGGGCTGTTTGGTAGTTCCTCCTTCTCCCCTACCCACTCAAGCAGACAGGGATTATGTGACCCAGCTAAAAGAGAGATGCACAATATGAAAGAAAACTGGATACATTATGGAAAGGTGCTGTGCTATTTCAGGTACTATAACAGGATAATGGCCCTTAGCAAAGGGAAGGCATAATGGGAATCAACGACAACCTGTTACTTTCCTTCCCCATAGCCATCTCCCTCTTCTCCTCCTCACCTCTCTCCAGGCACCTAACCCTGAAATGCACGCCATCCAAATCACAGTGCAGGATGCAGAAGTGAGACAGATTTACCATATGGGATGGATAGTGCAAAGAAAGGAGTATCCCAGCCACTGAAGGATAGGCAAAATATGCTGAAGGGATTGACTAAGAGAACAGTGAAAAGACATTCAGTCATTATCTAGAGTTTGCTACTAAGCCCTCCAATTTTAATGGTAAACAAATGCCTTTAAAAATTCAGATTTTAAATCTCTCTAACGTTAAATAGGAATGAGTGAAATCCCACAATTGCTCCTGGGGCATGGCACACACTATGGGTGTAGTCTGTTGGTCCGTGTACTGCACTGGGACAGATGATGGATAAAGTTGCAGTGAACTTTCGGCCCCATGTGGAAGTTTTCCCCAGTTCTTGCTATGACCTGCTTTACGAGGTATATCACTTCATCTTGTGTGTTCAATAATTCATTTTCCATCAGCGATTCCAACCACACTGCTGACAGAGGCCAGAGTTGCACTGGTTGAAAACGAGTTAAGGAATATTCCTTTTGGGTAACCCCACATGGAAGCTGTCACAGAGGGACATGTCTCAGACTGAATAAAAGACCTACAAAATCCAGGGAGATTCTCAGCAGGCCTGCAACAGCAATGCGAGGAGCAAATGCTACACTTGAATTTAACAGAGAAGCTTTCCAGAATGATGTGTAACACTTTTTTTTTTTTTTTTGGGGGGGGGGGGGGTGTGTGAAGGTTTATGTGCTTGTGCTTGTCTGTTCACAATCATACAGTCACTCAGCCAGGACCACCTCTTGCCTCCCATACCCAGATACCAGGACTGTGCAGTAACTCGCCAAGGGGCACAACCTCCTCACCAACAAGCCACTGTGAGCTAGAAACAGCACCAGCAACATCAACAGCACTGCTTCAGTGGGTCGGGGGGAGAACCCCAGATGAGAGGCTGGTAAGACCCTGATTCCATAATCTCACGGGGAGGAAGGTTCAGACAGTAGAAGTACTACAGCCTGACCCTCCTGCACCACACAAGCAAAGGGCCCTCCTCCTGAGACACACTGCCAGCTGGCTTAAGGAGGATGATCTGGAAGGGGAAGACGGGAGCACAGCCTTTGATGGGCCCACATCAGGAGCAACTTAGGGAGGAGATGGACCTGTATGAAAGTGAGGGGTGGAGTGTTTGCAAGATTCATAGATACTAAGGTCAGAAGGGACCATTATGATCATCTAGTCAGACCTCCTGCACAACGCAGGCCACAGAATCTCACCCACCCACTCCTGGAATAAACCTCTCACCTATGTCTGAGCTATTGAAGTCCTCAAACCGTGGTTTAAAGACTTCAAGGTACAGAGAATCCTCCAGCAAGTGACCCGTGACCCATGCTACAGAGGAAGGCGAAAAACCTCCAGGGCCTCTTCCAATCTGCCCTGGAGGAAAATTCCTTCCCGACCTCAAATATGGCGATCAGCTAAACCTTGAGCATATGGGCAAGATTCACCAGCCAGATACCCAGGAAAGAATTCTCTGTAGTAACTCAGATCCCACCCCATCTAACATTGGTCCTATTTACCATGAATAGTTAAAAGATCAATTAATTGCCAAAATCATGTTATCCCATCATACCATCTCCTCCATAAACTTATCGAGTTTAATCCTGAAGCCAGATAGGTCTTTTGCCCCCACTGCTTCCCTTGGAAGGCTGTTCCAGAACTTCACTCCTCTGATGGTTAGAAACCTTCGTCTAATTTCAAGTCTAAACTTCCTGATGGTCAGTTTATATCCATTTGTTCTTGTGTCCACATTGGTACTGAGCTTACATAATTCCTCTCCTTCTCTGGTATTTATCCCTCTGATATATTTATAGAGAGCAATCGTATCTCCCCTTAACCTTCTTTTGGTTAGGCTAAACAAGCCAAACTCCTTGAGTCCCCTTTCATAAGACATGTTTTCCATTCCTCGGATCATCCTAGTAGCCCTTCTCTGTACCTGTTCCAGTTTGAATTCATCCTTCTTAAACATGGGAGACGAGAACTGCACACAGTATTCCAGATGAGGGCTCACCAGTGCCTTGTAGAACGGTACTAACTCCTCCTTATCTCTACTGGAAATACCTCACCTGATGCATCCCAAGGCCACATTAGCTTTTTTCACAGCCATATCACATTGGTGGCTCATAGTCATCCTGTGGTCAACCAATACTCCAAGGTCTTTCTCCTCCTCCGTTACTTCTAATTGATGCATCCCCAGCTTATAAATAAAATTCCTGTTATTAATCCCTAAATGCATGACCTTACACTTCTCACTATTAAATTTCATCCTATTACTATTACTCCAGTTTACAAGGTCATCCAGATCCTCCTGTATGATATCCCAGTCCTACTCTGAATTGGCAATACCTCCCAGCTTTGTGTCATCCTCAAACTTTATTAGCACACTCCCACTTTTTGTACCGAGGTCAGAAATAAAAAGTTTAAATAAGACTGGTCCCAAAACTGATCCCTGAGGAACTCCACTGGTAACCTCCCTCCAGCCTGACAGGTCACCTTTCAGTAGGACTCGCTGTAGTCTCCCTGTTAACCAATTCCTTATCCACCTTTCAATTTTCATATTGATCCCCATCTTTTCCAATTTAACTAATAATTCCCCATGTGGCACGGTTTCAAATGCCTTACTGAAATCTAGGTAAATTAGATCCACTGCGTTTCCTTTGTCTAAAAAATCTGTTACTGTCTCAAAGAAGGAGATCAGGTTGGTTTGGCACGATCTACCTTTTTTAAAACCATGTTGTATTTTGTCCCATTTACCATTGACCTCAATGTCCTTAACTACTTTCTCCTTCAAATATTTTTCCAAGACCTTGCATACTACAGATGTCAAACTAACAGGCCTGTAGTTACCTGGATCACTTTTTTTTCCTTTCTTAAAAATAGGAATTGTGTTAGCAATCCTCCAATCATACGGTACAACCCTTAAGTTTACATATTCATTAAAAATTCTTGCTGATTTTGTGTGCCAATTCCTTTAATATTCTTGGATGAAGATTATCTGGGCCCCCCGATTTAGTCCCATTAAGCTGTCTGAGTTTTGCTTCTACCTCAGATATGGTAATATCTACCTCCATAGCCTCATTCCCATCCGTCATGCTACCATTATCCCTAAGATCCTCTTTAACCTTATTCAAGACTGAGACAAAGTATTCGTTTAGATATTGGGTCGTGCCTAGATTATCCTTAACCTCCACTCCATCCTCAGTGTTTAGCGGTCCCACTTCTTTGTTTTCTTCTTATTTATATGGCTATAGAACCTTTTACTATGGTTTTAATTCCCTTTGCAAGGTCCAACTCTACTTGACTTTTAGCCTGTCTCACTTTATCCCTACATGTTCTGACCTCAATAAGGTAGCTTTCCTTGCTGATCCCTCCCATCTTCCACTCCCTGTATGCTTTCTGCTTTTTCTTAATCACCTCTCTGAGATGCTTGCTCATCCAGCTTGGTCTGCAACTCCTGCCTATGAATTTTTCCCCTTTCTTGGGATGCAGGCTTCTGATAGCTTCTGCAGCTTTGATTTAAAGTAATCCCAGGCTTCCTCTGCCTTTAGATCCATAAATTTTTCAGTCCAATCCACTTCCCTAACTAATTTCCTTAATTTTTGAAAGTCAGCCCTTTTGAAATCAAAAACCCTAGTCGCAGATTTATTTTTGTTTATCCTTCCGTTCAGTTTGAACTGAATTAGCTCATGATCACTTGAACCAAGATTATCCCCTACAACCATTTCTTCTATGAGGTCCGCACTACTCACCAAAACCAAATCTAAAATGGCACCCCCTCTAGTCGGTTCAGCAACTACTTGACGAAGGAATCAGCTACCGCATCGAGGAAAATCTGAGCCCTATTATTACTACTAGCACTCATCCTCCAGTCTATATCTGGGATGTTAAAGTCTCCCATGATCATGCAGTTTCCATTAGTATTTACTTCATTAAAAACATTAAAAAGGTCTCTATCCATATCCATATCAGATCCCGGAGGTCTATAGCACACCCCAAGCACTATCCCAGGGGAGGCTCTAATAGTTTTCTTCCCCAATGTAATTTTTGCCCAGACAGACTGTCTTATCCATTCCATCGCTTATTTCTTTACATTCTACCTCATCATTGATATACAATACTACTCCACCACCTTTACCTTTATTTCGGTCTTTCCTAAACAGCACATACCCTTCAATACCTGTAGTCCAGTCATGACTACTATTCCACCATGTTTCTGTTATCCCTATAATATCTGGTTTCACTTCCTGCACCAGTAGCTCTAGTTCCTCCATTTTGTTACCTAGGCTCCTCGCATTGGTGTACAAACATCTTAATTTTTGCTGTTTGGCCTCGCTCACATTCTGTACCCTATTAGGAACGGTCATTCTACAGCCAGTATAACCTATTAGACTGGTATCCACGCTGCCCTTCCTCCTTATACACATTCTCCTACCCACGGCTGTATCCTTTCTTACTTTGTTTTCTTCCCTCTCAATGCTAAAATCCGGTGTGGAGATTACCTGGACATCTCCCAACCATCTCCCGCAAATTCCTAGTTTAAAGCTCTCTTAATCAGTTGTGCCAGCCTCCATCCTAGAAGTCTATTTCCTTCCCTACTCAGATGTAGTCCATGAATGCCTCCCAGTGGCCATACATCCTAAAGCCATCCTTATATCACCACTGCCTAAGCCATCTGTTGATAGTCATAATCTTGTCACACCTTTGTTGCCCTTCTCTAGGAACAGGCAGAATTCCATAAAAGATCACCTGAGCCTCGATTTCCTTAAGCGTCTTCCCCAGCCTAGCATAGTCTCCCTTAATACTTTCCAGCGAGAATCTAGCCGTATCATTTGTTCCCACATGAAGGATAATTAGGGGATTCTTTCCTGCTCCCTTTAGGATCCTTTTCAACCTCAGGTCTACATCCCGTATCTTAGCACCTGGAAGACTGCATACCCTTCTATTCTCTGGATCAGCTCTGGTTACAGGCCTGTCTATTCTTCTCAGTAAAGAGTCCCCGATCACATAGACCTGCCTTTTCCTGGTGACGGTGCTATTCTCCAGTCTATCCCCTGTTCCCTCTGGCTGCAAGTTCCTTCCATTCCTATTCTCCCTTGTAATCCTCTTCAACCCATCCTGTATCCTCCTGGGGCTCACATTTGGTTTAGTCTCCATTGACTCTTCCCCTTTTCGTATAGGACTAGCCGCTTTTCTCTTCGTCCTTGCCCTTCCACCTTCAGTGACTACCTGCTGAGCCCCTTCTTCATTTTCCAACTCTGCAAACCTGTTCTTGAGCTCTATTTCTCCTTCACTAGCCCATCTTTTCCTCCGCCTGGTTCTTTTAGTCACATGCTTCCACTGACCACTTTCCTCACCCAGTCTCCCCTCAGAATTCCTCAGTCCTGCTTCCATCTGCAAATCTGAGCTCTTCCCTTCAGATACCTCATGTGTTTGCTCCATAATCTGCTCGAACCCCTTTCTAAACTCAACCAGACTTTCCACCTGCATCTCCAAACCTCGGATCTTTTCCTCCATCAGCTCTACCAGACAGCATTTCATGCAGACAAAATGCTTACCAGGTATCCCCTCCAGGATTGTGTACATACCGCAGCTTCTACATCCAGTCATCTTCATTGTGTCTTCCACTACATGGGTCCCTCCCACTGCTGCCTCTATATCTGTCATAGCCTTCCCACCTAAACCCTGTTAATCTGGGAAACACAAACCACACCAAAACACCACCACCCACAGCAAAAACAAACCCCTAACAAGCACCACAAGACAAACTCCCCTTTCAAACTCCCCCTCAAACTCCCCTGTTTACAGCTCTGTTTGCTGGCTCCTGTGCCGCTGCGTGACTGGCTGGCTCCCTTTTCGGGCCCCTAGTCAGAGAAGCCAAGGGTTGCCAAGTGGAGTGAGGACAAAGTAGATGGAGGAGTGTTGCACAGCATGCAGCTTAGGCTCAGAATGGGAAACAGAGACAGTTGGGGATGGGGGTTGGATAGTGAGGGAGGGAAGTTTGATTTTGGAAGGAAGCGGGAACTGGAAGGGATTTTGATGAAGTGGGAGTTGTATACACTTAGCAGCTCTGCACACAATTTAGTCACGTCTAGTTCTATTACCCTTGCCCACCTCTCTCACTGGATTCCCTTCCCCACCCCAACACACACACACACACACACACACACACACTCTGTTGTAGCTCTGGTGTATTCTCATGTCCATCATTAGATTGAGCTTTGGGAGAGGGGCTCTGCCTTCCTAATACGTTTACACAGCAAATATGAGGAAATATAATATTAAGAGCCACAGCAGCCAGTATAGAACAAAATCAAAGAGGGTTTGATCCGAGTCCCTGAAAAGCAGTGTGCATCTTACTGGAATTCTGGGAGAAACAGGAAAATGCTACCATCTCTTCCAGTAAAGCATGTTCTTGCAGGCCACACAGTGAGCAAAACATCATTGCTAGACTGCAAGCTCCTCCAGGACAGCATCTTCTCACTTTCCAAAGCACTGAACTCAACAGTTAACAAGTGAGACTACTAGAAGCAATGAAGAGGCTGGAAATCCCACAGCTAGACACTTCCTAGCACGTTCCATCATTATTCCAAGACAAGGGAAAGCAAAGGGGAAACAGACTGGGACATCTGCAATTAATTCTCTTTTTAAATGTATAGCTAAGGATGTTTATTAAGGGAGGTAAGTGCTACAGACATATCTCCCCCGCCCCACTCAAATACAAATAATTCTAGCAGCTATAGTCACAAAAGGGAAGCATCACCCTTACCCACTGGTAAGAGCATAATATATACTTGGGAGCAACAACCTTTATAACAGGTTTTTCTCAATGCTGTATTTGGCAACTGAATTAGGAAGAGAGGAAGGAAATACTATAGAAACAAAGACGTGGCAGGCTGGGCTCTTGCCATTCTGGCAGCAGAAAGAGTGAAACAGCTGCCAACACACAGCCATAGGCTTGGCTTTCTGCAGTTCGAACGCCCAGAAGAATTTTCAGGACGGAAACCCCCCGCATGAAACATTGTGTGAGTTAAGCCCCTGTCCACAAAGCAGCAGAAACCATTACCTTAGTCAAACAGCAGGTCAGGCATTTACCAATGCATACATTATCCTACAGGGAGGAGCCAGTGCTGAGATCAGGAATCAGGAGGACACTCGGCCTTTTCCAGGCAAGCCAGAACGGGACAGGTAACTTGCTCAGGAGGTACCATGCAGAGATATGTTACAGCAATGCTTCACCACAAACCCTAAGCCAACAGAAACTGCAGCTGTGAGGAGCACTGTGGGTGAAATGGTGATTGATTTCTGTGCAAGGGGAGACTGCATTAGTTGTGTATTTTACTTCAGATGAACCCATGCAGTGGCATACTCAAATACGACCAATGGTCACCTTGAGAAACAGTCTGAGCCTGGTGACTGGAGTCCATCCTCTTACATTGATTGCTCAAACCCATTGGTATTTTTCTACTTCCTAGCTGGGTGAGAAATAATTCTTTCCCCCTGCATACCAGTTACAGTATCAAAATCCTGATCCTCTTTCAATCAGCTGGAAATTTAACACAGCATGTAGCTGTACCAAAGGCTTTTTCAAAGAAAAGACACTTAATGGTACTGTAGCAGATCCCAGTGTCCGTCAGGTTCTGAGCCTGAACTTTCCTCAACCACCAAGACACAAGAAGTTCTGATTTATTCCCTACGGGCTCCAAGGGCCACAGCCACAAGCATGCTATGACCTGAGCATGACAGGATGGGACATATGGTGCCAGAAGCCAACTGAGAAACCTGGGACTCAGGATCTTTCAGCCCTGGTGTACCAGAGTATGCTTCCTTAGGGTGCTGCATAAGGTCAGTGACGACTTTTGCTGGTCTACTTCCCATTTGCTTTATCACTCACATTTTGCAGCACAGGCTGTTTGTTTGGAGTTTGGAAATCCAATTAACACAGCAAATTGTAGGATTATCAATAGTTTATGAGAAAAGGGAAGAGAACATCTTTACTAACCATCTGTGTTTGCGTATCAGCAGTCCATGCAGCCCCCAACACAGTATTACTCAGACCAGTAAGACACTGAATTGCCAGGGAAATAGTGGCTGTGGTAAGTGTTGCTCAAGAGATTCTACAAAGAAGTTAAGAAATAAAGCTTCTAACACAAACATCAGCCTAGAGGGAATTCCCTACATTCTGGAACAAGCATGCCCATGTCACATTGTGAGTGCTTGAACCACTATCCCACAAGCACCTCAAAATTCCTGAAGCATCTTTCACTGGCTTGGACAAGATAGCAAGACTTTCAACTTTACTAGCTGCTTTGGATAATTCTAGATTTGACCCTTGTCAGGGCTTGCTCTACAGATAAGGTTAGCTTGAGCAATGACCTTAAGCTGTGTCCTGGGCATGACCATGAATCTGTGCCAGCAGGAAATAACTCTGTACCCCTTAAAAACAAAGTAATCTCAAACATGGCCTGCATGTTATCTGAGGCACAAAAGAAAGTGGCTTGTCCCAAGGTCATATGGGAGTCATTAACAGAGCAGAGAATAGAACTTGGGATTCATGACTCCTGTTTCACCAACGTTTTAACTATTCACCATCACCACCGGATTCAAGATTGCCTCTCTGGGTTGTGCAATTCTCTGCTACTGCAGACAGCCATTTAGGGTGAAGGTATAAAGTGAGGAACCTGAAGTCCACCGACAGCCACCAACCTAGGCAAGGACTGGCGGAGATTCACTCTGAAGCTATTTATTCGGCTAAAGGGGTCCCTGTTAAGTTTCACAAGCAGCTTTCCCCAAGGGTTGGGCTGAGAGCACTGATTCTCAGTTTGGATGGCCCAAGAAAAAAAAAAACAAATGAACAAGTGGGGTTAGCTTCTGAACCCAGATAATTTGCATAGAAGTGCAGTTCCAATCCACCACCCAGCCCTTCACTCCACCTGGCTAGCTTCATGTTTGGGGATCTTAAGGTGTATTGTTAATGTGTTGGGGAAAAGCCCAGAAAGATGCAAGGCATAACCCCATTAAATCCAATTTAGGAGGCATAAATGCTGCTTTGCTAATTCGTTCTAACAACTGCTGAAAGGGACCCCCATCTTTGCAATCTGCCTGCTCTCAGACCCCTCATACATTTGCTCAAGTTGTCCTGAACAATGCTGCTCACGTAACATCTCTTCCTGAAGGCAATGAAGACTGCCTCAGTAAGACTTGTATCAAATGTTTTATCAGACCTTCTTAGTGTCTGCATATTGGCTCCCCAGATTGAACCAGCTAGTATGCTGATCAGGTTGCGTGTTTTGTTTTGTTTTTTCAGTGAGGTCTTGGTAAGGTGTTCTTGAATGTCCAGGTGTGGTTCAGTGTAACACCTAAATACACAACTTTAGGTCATGGTCAAGCTATGTCATTCAGTAAAATGTCAAGCTGAACGTTGGCCTTTGTGTGGTTTATATGGAAACAGCTGGAATCTGTCTTTTTGGTACTTGGTTTAAAAGTTTCCATCTTTGACAACAGTGGGCCATCTCTCTCATCATCGCATTCAGGATTTCTTCTAAGTGACTGAAATCCTGGTCCCGCACAGCCAGACAGATATTCTGTAGCAGAGCATCATTCCCTGTGTGGCTCATCTCATCTCACAAAGGATAGTCAACCGTCAGCTAAATGAAACTATGCATATAATCACTAGTATCATGAGACCGACCAGCCCGGGCTTGCTGCTGGTCCTGTCCAACCTTGCCCCTTCTGACAGGAGGTGACAAGCTGCCTTGCAGAATCTACTCCTTAAGGTGCAAGACATGCCACATCTACCTGTTTAAAAGTGGTAAATGAGTGAATGAATGAATGGATGAATATGTGAATAAATATGCAATTGAATGAAATGTTATAACTAACTGCTTACTATGATTCTCTCTGTATTCTTTCTTTCTTTCTGTATTCACAATAAATGTGGCATTTTGCCTTATTCCCTTTAATAAGATCCTGCTGGTTTTTATTTTATTGGTGTAACAAGACCAAAGGTCCATCCAGCCCAGTCTGCCAACAGTGGCCAATGCCAGGTGCCCCAGAGGGAGTGAACCTAACAGGTAATGATCAAGTGATCTCTCTCCTGCCATCCATCTCCACCCTCTGATAAACAGAGGCTAGGGACACCATTCCTTACCCATCCTGGCTAATAGCCATTAATGGACTTAACCTCCATGAATTTATTCAGTTCTCTTTTAAACCCTGTTATAGTCCTAGTCTTCACAACCTCCTCAGGCAAGGAGTTCCACAGGTTGACTGTGCGCTGAATGAACAACTTCCTTTTATTTGTTTTAAACCTGCTGCCCATTAATTTCATTTGGTGGCCCCTAGTTCTTATTATAGGACCAAGTAAATCACTTTTCCTTATTCACTTTCTCTATACCACTCATGATTTTATAGACCTCTATCATATCCCCCCTTAGTCTCCTCTTTTCCAAGCTGAAAAGTCCTAGCCTCTTTAATCTCTCCTCATATGGGACCCGTTCCAAACCCCTAATCATTTTAGTTGCCCTTTTCTGAACCTTTTCTAATGCCAGTATAGACGAACATGCTTGACTTCAATGTCTATGTAAATGCAATCAATAAAAAAAAAAACTGGACCTTCAAATACATCCCTGACCTGCTATATGTCAGCTGCTTTACCGCACACTAGAGAAGCGGAAGCCACACATTCTTCAGACTATGCAATCAGCCTAACTTTCACTTAAACCAGCAGACAAGGGTGTCAATTAGCAACATGCTTTCACTCTTGAAATACAGTCAGGCTCAAAAGGCATGTTGTCAGCTAGCAGAGACAGACATTATTCCTGAATTCATGTTACCTAAATCACAGTCTACAATTATTGCCTTTAACAACAAAACTCTGCAGCCTTGACTCTTAAAGCTGCACCCAGCTCACTTTTAAGCATACACAATGAGAAGACTGCTTTATATACTAATCAAAATGGTTTAAGAAGGTCAACACTAATAGAGTAGCCTAAGAAAAATATTTTAAAAAGCAAAGGAACTTGCTTTAGAAGGAGAGCGGCAGTACAGTCTCATGTAGTACTTCTCAGTCTGTCTGGGTCCACAACCTAAAAAAGGCTGAGGTCATCTTGCAAGCCTTTGGAGTCTGATTGTGGGATCTTGGTCTTAGAAAGAAGCAACAGGCTGTTTTTGGGTGCTGAAGCTTGAGCGTTGTGGAAAATGTCAATAGAGTATTGGGAGCTGTTGGTTTGGGGGTGGAGTATCAGTCTGCTGGAGTGGAATGGGGTGCTTGTTTCCTGTTCAGGTGCAGGAGAATACTACTTTCAGTGGTTGCAGAATTGGCTCTACAGTTCCTTGCAAATGCATTTCTGAGCCCTAGTGCAGAGCAATGGGTGGTGTGAGGGAAGACGAGAGCAAAGACGGATCGTTATATGATTGGGTAGCAATCAGTGAAAGCACAGAGCCAAGGTGGTGGTGGCAAAGGCGGCAGCAAGATGGGAGAGGGAGTGCCTGCAGGATTTCATTGCTCATGCAACTTTACTCCTTTGGTACCCACTTCCCACATTGCATCCTACTGACTGAGAAGTGCTGGGTTAGTGGTTACTGCACAGAACAAGGTGTCAAGGACTCTAGGTTCTATTTCTGGTTCTGCCCCAGACACAATGGGTGGCCTTCAGCAAGACCCTTAACCCTCCCTGTGCCCCACTTTCCCTCTTCAACAAGGGCAATATTTAGCTTCCACAGGTGTTGTGATGATTAATTCACTGACATTTGTTAAGCACTCTGATACTTATATATGCTGACTCAGAGAAGGACAAAGCATTAACACATTTGTTTCTGGCTTGTAAGTTGGAGCTAACAGTGTTTTATTGCTGATGTGCCAGGCAAACAGTAGCCACTAGAGAAGATGGAACTAGCCAGGAGACTGCTCCAACAGGAGGTTATAGATTCCACCTGGCAAAAGTCACGTAGCAGTCACCAGCTCTAATCAGATCTGTCAAAATGGAGCTTCAGCTGGCCAGATCAGTAGAAGAGATGCTGACCCATCTTAGAAGAAGGCTGCTCTGTGTGGCTCTCACACCCCTGAGATATTAATCTATGCTCCCGATATTTGGAGGATTGCTACGTAAGGGCTTGCCTACATGGGAAAGTTAGTGTGAAATATGGTAGGGTGTGAATTTAAAGCAGAATAACTATTGTGCACTAACTCCCCATGTAGACACCCATTCCACAATAAGTGCCTTTTTGCAATGTATGCTATGTAACAAATTTAAATTCACACCCTACCTAATTCCATGCTAACTTTCCAAATAGACAAGCCCTAAGCTCTTTCCGAGAAGTACAGGATGTGCAAATCTCACATTAGCGAGACAACCTGCTCAACTTCAGAGTGTTTTTAGCTAATGTTTCAGAACTGGTGTGTACCAGAGTTTCTTGGGAGCAAGGTGAGTGGAGCCGCTTTGCAAGATATTAGAGTCATTTTCAGTATAGTGCACATGCCACCTCATTACCACAGGGTTGTCAGCTACATTATTAAATTAGAATGGTGCCAGGGCAGCATGCAGGTGATCTTGTAAAAGACAGCTGCTTAACTGCCCCAGGTCTACTGTTGGAGAGGGGGCAGAGGGAGGGGTAGTTTGCGCTTGTAAGGAAAATGGCTGAAGGTTTGTTTTTAAAACATGTAATATACTGAATAAACACTGCAAATAGACATAAAAAGGCAAGTCAGAATTCAGAGCCATTAACCCTGACAGGCTCTTTTACTCAACAGCATAGCTAGAAATCTTTTCAGTTACGGCTTTAGGAAGAAAGACAGTTAGTGCCACTGATGCTGCCAACAACATGCAGGGAGAAGACTATGTATGTAAAGCAGGCTTTGAAAGTCACCTTGGCAATCGGGAGAAAACTGAGCATATTCAATAAGATACACTGCTAGCACACAATGGACTCTCCAGTACACATCTTCTACCTGAGCTGACTTAAAGAACAGAACTTATCAGTAACTAGCTTTTCATGGATTCCGTTTAAGCTTTATACTGCAGCTATAACACTTAGCACTCATTCAGTGCTTCATTTCCTAAGAGCACTTTACAAAAACACTACCTAATACACCACCACAACTCCCCTGGGAGGTAGGCAAAGAAATATTATTGCTTTCCTTTTATAGCTGGAGAACCTTGAGGCACAGAGAGGTGATCTGACTTGTCCAAGGTCATACTAGAATCCTATGGCAGAGCTAGATAAGATTCTACTCCTATGTTCAAGCCATTAGACCACGCTGCCTCTCCGATTGCCATACGCCAGATAGGGAAAGAATTTTCCCCTGGAGGCCAGATCGGCAGTGACCTTTGGGTGTTTTAACCTCCCTCTGCAAGCGTATGGGTGTGGATCACTTGCTGGGATTATTTGGGTATAACCCATTGCAGGGGCCTCAGCCATTGGTGCTCCTCGGTGTCTATTCTCTACCTGTGGTACACAGTAGTTAGGCTCCTGTGGGCTGTAATACTTGGGTCTAATTTCAGTTGTTGGAGAGTGTTAGTGGCCTGTGATGTAGAAGAGGTCAGACTAGATGATCTCATAGTGTCTTCTGACCTTTAACTCTATGACTCTCTGGGTGGCTAACATTTGCAACACATAGTTTAATGCAAAAAAATATCTATTTAGAGAAACTCTGTGAAAGTGCACAATTGTTATGAGTCTCTTTAGTCAGGCTAGACTCCTAGAATTTGCCTGCACCTTTAAAAGTGTTCTGAACCCTGGGGTCAGTCAACAATCAGGCATGTGGAATTTCCACACCAGCAAGTTTTAGGCATACTTACCCAGATGGGCACTATAGAAAACCATAAGTGCTGCACATGGAAATTGGATCTGCAGCTTAGTAGCTTCTTAGGCAGTGTGCATTTTTGAACTAGCCAAGTTAGTCTTAATTTGTTGAGCTCCAACAACACATTTGGCAAGGTAGAGAACGGAGAGGAGATGAAAGCCCTGCCCTCAAGGAGCTTACAATCTAAGCAAATACCAAAAAAAAAAAAAACCCAACACACCCCCAACACCAATAATAAATTCAAAGGTAAGGAACGCAGTTACTCAACCCCTCCGCCCCCGCGCAATCTTTACATTTAATCTCCTTATAAAAGCAAAGGGAATGGAAAAAAATAATGTCCCTGAATATAAAGAACCAGAACTGGAGAGAGGAGCCCACAAGTGTCAGTATTTCTTAGTTCAGTTTTATAACTGTCAATTCAGGAAGCCCACTCACAAAGACACTTGTTATATAGCAGGAAAGAACAGAATCCCATCTCATTCCACAGACTGTCAGTCATTTCCATTCCTGGCAACACACAAGAAACCCAAGTAGCCACACAGATTTCTGCAAAGGAATTTGTGGATGAAAGTTTATAGGCTGTCTTACTTAACAATAGGCCATTGGAGGGGAAGGTTAACACATTCCCACTTTAGTTCTGTAGTCCTACATCAGTAACTTTTACATCACATCAATGCAACCACACTAATTTGTTCTGTATAATTATGCTATGATAGACTAGCAGCAGCTCACAACCGTGTACAAACTGCATCAGCTCACAAGTGAATACAGGGACTGTCTTCTTTGCAATCTGTCTACACAGTGCCTTGTGCAGTTGGGCCCCTATTCTTTGTTGCAGGTCCCAAGCCCTACTGTAATACAAGAAAAACTACGGCCTTTAGTCTTCAACCATCAGATGTCCAGTGTAAACGGAGATCTAAAATAATGGACCCAACTACGTGCAGTAGCCTTCCACAGATCTAACTCCTTCTCAGAAGCCCAGGAAATGGCTGTGCAGCACTCCAGAGTGCGCACTGTTGTAGGAATCTGGAAAAGAATTCTTACAACAATAAAAGTGATAAAGTGGCCTTATATAGGAACTGGTCTCAGCTCCTGCAACTCGGAACAAAAATGTATGCAGAACCATAATACATGTGTATGCACAATCCTTTCCCTACCCCAACATACACATTTTAAAAACAAGAAATTACCATTTACTCCTGGTTTGCTGTACACACTGTATACTGTACAAACTTCAGCATTGTTCATGCACCAACATCTGGGTTACAATGTTGTCCCTCAGGAGAAAGAGGGTAAAATTTGCTGTTCACTTGTGTAGCACTATAAATCCACTAACCTTAAGCCATTGAAGAGCTGTTTAGATTTATCCAGTAGGTAACAAAAGTCTGTGACCGTTTTCCTCTCTCCCTGAGGGATATCATCTTCAGCTCCTCCAGATGACATGATTTCTTTTAGGGCAAATTCAGTCCTAGAATAAAGGCAAGATCTATATGAGATAAAGATTGAATGCAACTAGGAACTCAGCAGACAAGTTTAAGCATGATGGTTTCACAGGGACAACGAAACATATCAAACATGTAACTCTCCCACAGGTTACTTTCTTTGAGGCTCACTGAAAGTCACAATAGGAATATCAACTCAGGATCAGAAAACCCTAACAAAGCATGGGGATATTTACAGCATGGCTCACTAGTTAACAGAGCAAATGAAAATGGCATAATCATGAAATAAAATAACTTGTTGACAGGACTATTAACAACGAACCACAAATAAAAAGGATTGTGCGTAAACAAAACTTGATGTTGACAACTCCTCTCTCTAGGTTTGTCTATTAGCGAAGTGATGTGGTTGCCCCACAGCAATGTTTAGAGAGAGAAGAGACCCAGGCCCTAAATCTGTTTACTACATGTGTTGGCACACATTTCCTTTCACAGTTGTTGGAACCTGTAGTTCACTGTTCATCACTGTAGGACAGCATGAGGACATTAGCTGTGTTGTCAGGAAGACCTCCCCAAAATGATGTCTGTTCCACTGCATTTCTTCTCTCTATCAACTCTGTGGGCTGCAACCCCACAAGAAGACCTACACAAACACCTTGTTTTTTATTATTCATCTGTGCACAACTTCATATTGTGCAAGAACTGGGTTCGTACACACAGTTATACCATAGCAAGGATCTATAGCGTGGCTAGACTTAAAACTGAGTAAAGGTGTAAAAGAGTTATAAGGATACAGTGATCTTTTTGGGAAACCCGTTTGAAATTAATCCACAGCAAGCTTGTTGCTATGATCATCCAAGAGTGAACAGGGAGCTACAGGTTCTAACACCTGCAATAAGATGTGCCGCACTTTAAATGGCTAACGACTTTGGGGCCCATCTACGCTCTTTAGAAACTTTGTGTTGTGTTGGGTAAACACATGCCATTATTCGGAAAACAGAGAGAGGACCAAGTCTTTTTGGCATCTCTATGGAATCTGGCAAACTAATGGGGGTTTATTTTGCGGGAAGGGCAGAGATTTAAGATAAATTCCATTTGCACGGGAGCATTGTGCAATGACTGTATACGAGCAGCCATCTGCAACCCCCAATTCAGGCCAAGAGGTAGAAGGCCCGCCCTGTAAGTATGGCGAAAGGGAAACTTACATGCAGACACTGGAAAGTAACTGCAATTATTTTCCCATCAAAGACCATGCCAAACCCTCAACTCAACCAGACTTTGGTTATACTTTCCTGTGACACCATTTCATGCACTGCGAAGTACTAAGCAAAATAGCAACTCCCTCCTTCATCTTTTAAGGGTCCGTTAGTGAACATGTCCCACCAAACAAAGAACTTTGTGTCTGCCTGTGTTTGGCAAGGGGCAGCATAGCATGTATTCACTTTCCTCTCTCACATGCTGACATAATGACACACCTGGCTTTATCACTAGAATGTGGTTTGCATTGCACAGACCGATTGCTGAAGAGATTCAGAGGGGAAAGTTAAGAAACATCTGTCCAGCTGATTTTCAATTAATTACTCCTGTGTGATGCCAGACAATATGCAAGAGCTCAAAACATATCAATCACATATCAGTGGTTGCCAGTATGAACTAAGAAAGCAGGACCTGGGTGCAATGAAGAACCAGTTGGCATTTGAAGCCTGCAGCATCAAATATCTAACATTTTACGCACAATGAAACATGAGACAATAACTATTCCAAGCACCGGCATATGAAATTCACCCCCCCCCCCAAAAAAAACAAAAACAAAAAACGCCTCCCACACACATGGTGAGAAGAGAGCTAGAAACAGATGTGCAAAGCAGCTGAGAGGTAAGTCAAGTATTTCAGGAAGATGGACTGTACCCCAGGTCCTCTGTGCTCCGCAGCAAGCTTGACCTAAATCCTGTGGCAAGGCCCCTGGATTCTGCAGTGCTCCACTGTGGCAGACAGGATACTCTACAACAGCTTCAGATAATTTTTTTTTAAATGCAAGTTTGAATTACATATAAATCAGAGTAATACAGTCAGTACAGTATGTTTAACTCAGTGATGTATTCAGTTTATTTATGCTGCCTCAAAAAATTCTTAATTTTTAACATCTATATAGATACTACAAGATATCCAAATGGCTACTAACATTGGTTCAGCTCCATCAGAAGCCCTCGATTAGGCAAGCATGACAGCTATCCCTGTATTTAACACTTGCAATTAGATGCCCTCTGAGCAACAGCGTGTTTTTCACTTACACTCTTTAAGACAAGAGTTTGAAAAATGATAAACTACAAAACTGTCAGCACAGAAAGGCCCCAAAAGACCAAAATCCTTCCTGTATGATAGAATATAATAATCCCTGAATCATAACAGCTTGTTAGGGCTGAGGGAGAGAATTTATCAGAGAGTCAGACCAGGCAAGACCCGTAAATCATGAAGATACATTTGGGACAGCTATGCTCTATCCTGCTCCTGAATCTTTGTAATGATGTCTGGATCTCCTCCCCTTGTGGAATCTATTTCACTGCCCATTTGCTCTGTCTATTCTACTGATGCCATACCATATCTGGGGAGAGACTGTGTATATGTGTGCACACATGCTAGGAGGAGAGGGCTTAGATAGCAGGAACTCATGTTTTAATGATGTTTAAAATCATATATTTTTGTGCTCAATGGAGGAAGACTTTTATATTTTACAGTCACAGAAAGAAACTGTGAAAGCCAGCAGGATCTATCTGCCTTGATTACAGATTCTGTTGCTGCATAAGTGTAAGAAAGAGGAGCACATTCTGGTGCTGTGCAGGGACCTGAAGAGTTATTACCATTGGGCCACTGCACTGTGACATTCAATTTATTACCTACCTGCAGCTTCAAGAACTTATGTATGCTGCAGCCAAGCCTGACACAGATGCTATCAAGCCCAACCAACAGCCTAAACTTTTAGTCTAGGAGGAGGGGTTATTATAAACTTTGGCTGGTTTCAGGGCACTGTTTTTCAGGACAAACAAGTCACAGGAAAACAGCCAAGTTTAAATTAATGGGATGGGGGTCTTTTACATCATTAAAAGGTCTTAGAAAGCCCAATCCCTCAATACTGATATTTTGTGCTGTTTTGTACAATTCATGTGCAATGTATACTCAACTGACATCCACAGTCATTGTTTAGTCATTAAAGGTCACATTTAGATAGCTGCAGTGAAGCCTTAGGACAACAGTCTTCTCAGCTCTGTAAAATTTACATATGAAACTCCACAGGTCTACTCCAGAGCTGCCAGATCTCGCATGCCCTGCATGCTGCCACCCACCCTTATAAAATTCTGCAGACTGTCCTAAATGCTCTCAGTAGAATTGGAGTACTTGCGGCACCTTAGAGACTAACAAATTTATTTGAGCATAAGCTTTCACGAGCTACAGCTCACTTCATTGGATGCATCCATAGAATTGTAAGTTTGGGGGTGATTCCTCAAGTATTTGATAAAGATATTCAGAAAGGCAGAGTTCCCTTATCAGCCCTAATAAGCGCCCTCTTCCAATGCAGGTAATGCTGCCTGGCCAGACACTGTTCCAGTCAGGGTTGCTGTATAACTCTCAGCAATGCAGTTTGTATGGACACCCAGACCTGTGGATAGGCCCACTTTAAATACAGATTAATAACCAAATCAGCCATACCCATTTGGTGGCCACTACCAAATGATTTTCTAATCTCAATGCACTTCACAGAAAATCCTGGACACAGCACAAATACACGTTACTACAGTTAGCTACCCTAACTACTCATCAGCAGTCTCAGCAGAGAGGCCAAGCACCTAACGGATATGCAAATAACCAGCCCTCTCATCCATAGAGAGTCTTTCCACAAAAGGGGTTGAGACTGTACCTGCTCTGAAGAGTTGCTTTCAGCCTCCAATGCTGTTAACTCAGGACAAAATGTACTTTAAAAAACAAACTTAAAACAAATGAGTGATGTTAAAAAGTCAGTTGCAGTGAACAGATACTGCATTTTATGCAACAACCCTTCCTTGATCTCAGACTTGGGAAGGAACAAACTGGGTAGCTCTGAAAAGCATTCTGTAGCTCTGTCAACAATCCATATTTGCAAAATTAATACGTGGGCTAAAATACAGTGTAAGAGGACACAGTTTACATAGAGTTAAAGGGATTGAAAAAGGCTTAGCCCATGCCAGCCCCCGCAGTCCATTGAACAGACATGGAGTGCAAGATCAAACGCAGAAAGGTCTGCCTTTGGGCAGGTTTGTTCTATTAAACCAAGACCAATATTTGGATAATGACCTGGAGTTGGGCAATAATAATTATATCCAATAAACAATCACTCATGCAGCAGGAACCATACTTGCAACACTATTCAAAATATTTAAAAGGCGAGGGGGGGGGGGAAGGAATCAGAATATCAGGGTTGGAAGGGACCTCAGGAGGTCATCTAATCCAACCCCCTGCTCAAAGCAGGGCCAATCCCCAATTAAATCATCCCAGCCAAGGCTTTGTCAAGCCTGACCTTAAAAATATCTAAGGAAGGAGATTCCACCACCTCCCTAGGTAACGCATTCCAGTGTTTCACCACCCTCCTAGTGAAAAAGTTTTTCTTAATATCCAATCTAAACCTCCCCCACTGCAACTTGAAACCATTACTCCTTGTTCTGTCATCAGCTACCACTGAGAACAGTCTAGAGCCATCCTCTTTGGAACCACCTTTCAGGTAGTTGAAAGCAGCTATCAAATCCCCCCTCATTCTTCTCTTCCGCAGACTAAACAATCCCAGGTCCCTCAGCCTCTCCTCATGAGTCATGTGTTCCAGTCCCCTAATCATTTTTGTTGCCCTCCACTGGACTCTTTCCAATTTTTCCACATCCTTCTTGTAGTGTGGGGCCCAAAACTGGACACAGTACTCCAGATGAGGCCTCACCAATGTCGAATAGAGGGGAACGATCACGTCCCTCGATCTGCTGGCAATGCCCCTACGTACACATCCCAAAATGCCATTGGCCTTCTTGGCAACAAGGGCACACTGTTGACTCATATCCAGCTTCTCGTCCACTGTAACCCCTAGGTCCTTTTCTGCAGAACTGCTGCCTAGCCACTCGGTCCCTAGTCTGTAGCTGTGCATTGGGTTCTTCCGTCCTAAGTGCAGGACCCTGCACTTATCCTTATTGAACCTCATCAGATTTCTTTTGACCCAATCCTCCAATTTGTCTAGGTCCCTCTGTATCCTATCCCTGCCCTCCAGCGTATCTACCACTCCTCCCAGTTTAGTATCATCCGCAAATTTGCTGAGAGTGCAATCCACACCATCCTCCAGATCATTTATGAAGATATTGAACAAAACCGGCCCCAGGACCGACCCCTGGGGCACTCCACTTGACACCGGCTGCCAACTAGACATGGAGCCATTGATCACTACCCGTTGAGCCCGACAATCTAGCCAACTTTCTACCCACCTTATAGTGCATTCATCCAGCCCATACGTCTTTAAGTTGCTGACAAGAATACTGTGGGAGACCGTGTCAAAAGCTTTGCTAAAGTCAAGAAACAATACATCCACTGCTTTCCCTTCATCCACAGAACCAGTAATCTCATCATAGAAGGCAATTAGATTAGTCAGGCATGACTTGCCCTTGGTGAATCCATGCTGACTGTTCCTGATCACTTTCCTCTCCTCTAAGTGCTTTAGTGCTATGGGGACAGGCGAAGAGAGACATTATTCTGTGGCCAAATAGATGTTACTGTTCCCTTCTGAGCCACTCTCTTTTTAAAGCTGTAATATTGCGCAACACTTCAGCAGAATAGACAGAGGAAGATTTCCATTTGTAATCTTGCTTCCTGGGAAGTGAAGTCCATGAATATAATTTAACTTACACCCACCCACTCTGCAGCCTGTTGTTCCATTCTTCATTGACTTTGGAGCTTGGTATTCTACCCTCACCTCAAACAAATCCACATTCCACCTGTTCATCCCAGCTCCCTGACCTTTACAAAACCCAATAACTGCATAAAAACAGACACTGGTAAGAGATTATTTGAGCTTCAGACACCATGTCAAGACTGCACCAGACACATGGTCTCAGCTCAGGCAGGAGAATGAGTACACTTTCCTAAAATCATTCTCCTCCACAGCCACCCCCTCAACCTCAATGAAGTTTCACTGGCTAGTTTGCTCTCTTCTGATCTCAGTCTCAGCCTCCTGACCCTCCAAATATTGTTGATATTTTAACTGTAAAGAAATGTGGTGGGTGCCCCTGGAAAGCTTGGATTATTATTTTTTTAATTAAGTAGTGAACATTTACAAACTATCCTGTGAACAGGGGCAGGGGGGGGGAAGAGAGTATTCAGCTACTGTACACTGATCAAGTGGCTTGAACTAGTAAAATTGTTCATCTCTAAGTGGGGCCCGCCGTTTGAGCTCTTCCACTAACCATATCGAATGAGGGATTTCCCATAGGGATGCATTTTCCTCTCCAAGGGGCCAAATACATCCCCTTCACTACAGCATCACAATTCATCTAACAGGAGCCAGCAGGGAAGAATGATGAGTGGGGTAGTGGAGGAATTTACTCCCAGTCACAGATCCTCAGGATCAGTCTCTTAGATGAACCCCTTCAACATGCCAGACCCCCAGGGTCTCACTCTTCCTTCAGGGAAGGCCATGTGGCCTTACTGCCTCCTGAGATGGAACCTCTGGGCCGAGCCAGCTTTAGGGGAAACAGTGGCCTGGGTGAACTTGTATTTTGGCGCCTCTGGCCCCCACAGGCGCCCCATCCCCCAACCACCCCTGACTCCCACAGCTCTCCCCATTCACCTCCAAGCCCTGATGACTCCCCCGCCCCCATTGCTTAGTTTTTATTGAAAGAAGTGCTGGAGCTCAGCCCCAGCAAGAGCAAAGCACTGGCTGGGCGGCCAGTGCTGGCGGGGCACCCAGCTCCGAGTTTTGGGGGGGGGGGGGGGAGTGTGTGTGTGTTGGGGGAGACAGATGGGGAGTGTGTGCGTGCCTGAGTGAGAGTGTCAGTGCGCTGTCTCTGTAAGAAGGGAATTCAGGAGCCTGAACAGCTGTGCCGGCAGCTCCCACTCCGGACCAGAGGCACCAGCACAGACGCACTCCCCCCGACCCCGCTCAGTGGAGACTGGGTACATAAGTGGGGGGGGGAAGGGTACATCCCAACATCAGCACACACCCCTCTCCCACACAGCAGACAGGAGACAGGCTCCAGGTCCCGAACATGGCCAGGGGCAGCTCCAGGGGGGAAAGGGGAGGCAGAAGCAGGAGTGGCTGCAAACAGCAGTGGATCAGGGCAGCAGGGGAGATGGGGCACTCCTGCTTTAGAGCAGTTAGCTTGCTGGTCCAGCTGCACCCCTGGAGCTTGGTCCATCTGCCCTCTCCAGGCGCTGCCCCACCTGCCTGGCAGCCTCTAATCCTCGCTGGCTGTCAGCAGGTCAGGAAGAAATAACATGGCGCCCCCTGGAGTACTGTCCCCTGGGCAGCAGCCCAGCCTGCCCATCCCTAAGGCTGGCTCTGCCTCTGGGCCTTCAGCACTCCTGCTTCCCACCGTGAGCTCTGTTTATCGGGGCGTATCTCCGTTGGGCTCGCTGGAGTCTTGTACGCTGCTCAGGGATTAATAAACCATGGCCAGTAGTTACAGTGACACTCAAGGAGCATTTTCAAAAACAGTCAGGTTTATTAGTCAATAGGATCATAGCATAGGAAATCCTTATGTTAGCACAGAGACATGAATGTTCGAGCATAATCCATTCTGGTCCTACCAGAGCAATTCACCAGCCAAACTGTAGTGAACTTCATTTTCAGGCTGTCTGACTTCCCTCCTTCAAATCAGTTCCCAGGTAAGAGAGCCTTCAAGATTCTTTCAGATCCCACACTTATCCCCTTCACCTCAACTTCCAGTCCTTTGTGCTCAAGTTGGGGTCTATGCTCAGCTTCCATGATAACAGTGTTGATCCATGAGTCACTGGAGCTTACATCCTCTCTCTGGATCCCTTGTTGATCTGGGTCCGTTTCAACCAGTTTCTGAACAACTTCATTTCACCCAGACAGGGAAGCAACTCCCCGCCAATGTCTCTTAGGTTACCCTAAGAGCTAACTTAATCTGCTTTTCCTCCACTAGGTAGCAATGCAAAATACAGGGGGAAACTCAGGCACACACAGAATTCATAAAAAAATACTACAAAAATTCCCAGTGTGTCACTCTCCCCCCATGCTTCAATCCATCTCAAGCCAGACTGTTCTCCTTGTTAGTGAGGAGGCTGTTCATGGTCTCCACCCATCCTGGGGAGGATGGAGCTGGCTGTGGAGAGACTGGTCCCTGCTGCTGGTAGTACTGAGAAGAGTCCTGTGCAGCCCAGCCCAGCAGGGAGAAGTGGCATAGGTAAAGGGAGAGTCTGTGCACTGCTGCTGCTGGGGTACCTCGTGCATACACACCACCTGTTCCCAGCTGTGATGGCAACTCCCTCCTGGAGACACTAGAGGAAGGAGAGCGAGGGCTGAATGTGAAGTAGAGAAGGAAGACCCTAAAATCCCTTCCCGCAACACAAGGCCCCAGTGCTGAGTGTCTGCAATGTTGGGCACAGCCCCACATGCATACTTATTACTGAAATGTCACTTTAAAAATACCTTCCATATTTGTGGCTTCTTGTGTTAGTTTCTTAAGATGCTGCCTGGGAGATTTTGGTAAGATGGGCAAAGCTCAAGCCTCAAGGAAGGGCACAACATTTAGAGTTACTTCTTGCCCCCTTTCATTTCTGTTTAATGAGTTAAAACCATGTGGCTAATGTTCAGAAACTACTGCAGCTGTGATTATGACACCAAAGCAATGGGGACAGGTATGCCTTGTTAAAAAACAAATCTCTCTCTTCCTCCATCCTCAAAGAACTACCTAAGAACAAAAATTTAGTTAGTGTTCATTCACACACACACCCCGACCTTTAAAACAGCCTCATTTAAAAGGTGCTATGGGTAGAGCAATCTGGAGCCTGTAGGCCAGAGCAGTAGCTGCCATGAATAGATGGGTTCTGTTCAACTACCCTATTTCTTTAACTTGGAATGTACTGGTAGAAATTGCTTCACTTCTAATATCATTGGCTAGTTTCTCCCAGCATTTAAGAACAGCTCATATTCATTGCTAGCGAGGTTTATGCCCTAGTCTCCCTTTCAGAGTGCTATAAACACAGGACCTTTGCAGGGTATGCAGATCTCTACACTATGACAGAACTGAGAAATGCTGCTGTGTAACCAGTAGGAAAGAGCTTACACTTCAGACTTCATCCAGCTGGATTAAAAGTGAGATTCAAAAAGTGAGCACTTCTATAGAAATTACTGTATTACCACTTTTCTAGGCTCCAGGATGGTATTTGCAACTGGCACCATATAGGAAAAAGTTCACATGCCCCCTCTAAATTGCCAGCTAAATATGTACTGTATTCCTACAGCCCTTCTCCAAAGCTAAATAAAATTATGTTTGTTCATTCTGCCAAAAGGCATTTTAGAAAAGTAACCAGAGAATTTTCTTAGCTCAGACATCTTGAGCACTACTCCATAACAGAGTAGATCAGGACTATAGAGGCTTATGTAGACTTTAAGTCTCAAACAACAAGTTACAATACTTCATCGATATTTGTCAGATCAGGTCCTAACAGTAAAATGGTCATTCAGCAAGTGGGGGGGGGGGGGGAAATCTCCTGAGGGAGATTAGTGAGGCACCACCAGTTTAAAAAAAAAAATTGAATTTCACACACGTGAGAGGAATGTCTCTCCTTTTGTCCTAGAGGCTGGACTGCCTGACTACCTGGCAGTCTTGAGAGCTATAAAAACACACTCTCTCACTACTCACATTTGTAAGTGCAAATACTAATGGTAGTGCAAATTTCCCAAGAGATTAGATCATTCACCACTGCTCTTTTCAAGCCTGTTTACAGCAGGAAATTGACCTACCACTAACAGTTACCAGCAAAGGGTCCCTCTGAACTGTTGCCTTTAAACTGTCTATAGTAGTAATTAATTGGAAAAAAAAGTATTTTCAACTGCTTTTAACACTTAACTCTTCACTCTTAACATAAAAAGTATTCTGTCCCACCAGATACATACTAACATATCTTGATGGATTCCTTCAGACTACATGATTTGTACTTAGATTTATACTTAGATTTATAGAGTATTGTGATAAAAGACAAGTAACAGGGATCTCATCAGGTACAGGTAAATAAATCAAAGCGCTAAAATGCCCATGAGCCCACAGCCTTCAGAAAGGGGGCACCTATTTTCCATTTTCTCGAACTTAATTCTTCCACCTTTTAATGACTATTTATTTTAATGACGGGGTCTTCACTTCCCATTGACACCAAGTTATCTGGCAGACCCAAGATGCAATTTACAATTTTCATTAAGTGGTAATTTAGATGAGAAAGAATATTAGAAACAGCTAAAGCAGGCGTGGCCAAAGCCCGGCTCATGACTCAGACACAGCTCTTTTACAGTTAAAGTGCAGCTCATAGAGCCCCCACAAACTCCCCTCCTTTTTCCACCTACCAGACTGGGAGGGGAGGGGGAAGGAGTTCAGGGCATCTGCCCTGCAGCACAGTGGTGGGACTAAGGGATTTAGCCATGCAGGGGTAGGGGGAGAGGGACATCAGGGCAGAAGTCCTGTGTCCCAGCAGACACCGCCCTGCAGGACAGAAACCCCACGGCCTGGCAGCCACCGTCCCGCAGGGCAGGTTGTGCATGTCTTGAAGCTCTTGAATGTCTGAAAAATTATTGTATGTGGCTCAGGAGGTTTGACTACCCCTGACCTAAAGTATCCAGCAATTGAATAAATGGAAACAGAATGTTTGTATTCTAGAAAAAGTACAGAGACAATATTGAAGTCTTTGTGTTTTAGCAGTAGATGAACTTCCCCGTTGTAACCTTGAAGTTGGTATTCCCAACTTCACACTATTACTATTGTTACATTAATTTACACATGTACCACTTCCAAACACTATTTATAAACATCTGAACCTACAAATTTTGAGTGAGAACACCAGCTAGCAGTTCCCTCTGCTTACCCAGAGAGCAATCAAAGACAACCTGGGTTTTGGTAATGCCAAATCAATAGTTTTGTGTTTTTTTGTTTTATTATGATGGATTGTTGGTTTCAATCATCTCTAATGGGTTTAGCTACAGCAAGTTTGAGCACAGTGGGAATGGTTTACTGAATTATATTGTTTGTAAGTGTTTCTTCGGAACTTCAGTAGAAATCCACTAGCAGGAAACCTATCCTCATCCCAGTATGGGGGAGATGAGGGAGTACATTAGAAAGTAAAGAGGAGGGAAACACTGACATAGGTGAGGTTGGTGGAAAGACTGGGATGGAAGGAGGAGAGTTAAGAAAAGAAGAATCAACTGCAAGAATTAACGTGTTAACAATCCAACAAAAACCCAGCCACTAGTAGGAAAAAACAGATATGGATAGAAAGAAGCAGAGTCAGAATAAGGACTTGCAGAAACGTGAGAAAAAAGTCTCAGTGTGCTCATTCACTCTGAAAGACAAGTGTGGTAAAATGGGGGCACATGAAGAGTGCTACAGAGATGCATCACGACAGAGTAGGAAAATATGGCACTCAGAAAAGAGGAGAAAAAATGCACAGATGGATAAAGCAAGTATTTTTACAGAAAGTTAGCTTCTAAACATTCAAACAGTTATGACTAGCAGCACAGAAGCCATGCCCTCTGCAACAGTGGAATGCCCAAGAGAGTCAGCTATTATAAATTACATGAAATCAGTAAAAACAAAATATAAGCTAGTTACTATTGTGTTGCAAATTTCAGAGCAGAACTGAATGTTTCCATAGCTACAATCTTCTCTCTTATTTTTCATGCTCCCCCCCCAACCCCACCCCCACCCAAGAGAAGTTAAATGACCAGAATAGCAAACAGTGAGAACCTTGATCATCACTACAAAAGGGTTTTCTCCCCCCACCGCTCTCCCGCTGGTAATAGCTCATCTTAAGTGATCACTCTCCTTACAGTGTGTATAACACCCATTTTTTCATGTTCTGTGTGTATATAAATCTCCCCACTGTATTTTCCACTGAATGCATCCGATGAAGTGAGCTGTAGCTCACGAAAGCTTATGCTCAAATAAATTGGTTAGTCTCTAAGGTGCCACTAGTACTCCTTTTCTTTTAGTGGGAACTTAGGACTCCATTCTCAGTATCTCATTGAAGGCTGTAACTATGTACTGGCTAGCAAGGATAACATGAGGGTGAAGACAAATTAGGACAGAAAGGAAAGAAAAAACACTTAGTAGGTACAGCACTTGAAATTTACTACTGAACAGGACAAACAAGAAAAAGTATCAAAACAATAGAGAGGAATATGAGAAAGAAAATGAGCCAAAGGCAGACATTCAGGTGCTTAGATCATTTAAGTAGCATGACCATAAAGCGCCTCTGTGTCCAGTGGTTGGGGGTAGGAGGAGTTATTTTCTATTTACACACACACACCCCTCCCTCAAAACCAAAACACAACACACAAATGGTTGCCAGACTGTTTAAAACCTTTCATGGTGCAGCCTTTCAGCTGTATATTAACTTTTAGGTTGTGAATGATTTTTTTTTTAAACAGTTTTTACTTTTTTGTTAAACAAAACGGTCTCATTACTACATTTCCTGCCAAGAAAATATCCCCCAAGCATTCAAAATATCTTCCACTTGGCTCCTATTTATCTCATACTGTTTTATCACATGCGCACACACGTTAAAAAAAGGAAAGACTCTCATTGAACATATTTTACAAAACCCTAGGGAATATCTTTTCCATTCAGTGTATATTGAATTAGATACTTAATGGTAAAGCTATACAAAGTTTTCAGAGGAAGTCCTCTACAAAAAGACATTTCAGAGTAGCAGTCGTGTTAGTCTGTATTTGCAAAAAGAAAAGGAGTACTTTCCATTGAATGCATGCGACGAAGTGAGCTGTAGCTCACGAAAGCTTATGCTCAAATAAATTGGTTAGTCTCTAAGGTGCCACTAGTACTCCTTTTCTTTTACAAAAGACACAGGCGTCAGAAGATCCCGGTTCAACATCTGGCTACACCACAGACTTCAGGCGTACTTTCAGCCTGTTTCCTGATCTGTAAAGGTGCAATTTGCCAACTTTTTAAAATGTTTGTAAAGCACTTTTTGTGACACAAGTATTCTATTAATATACAGGAAGTGAATTTCCTAAAATCCCCACCTCAGGCTAATTTATTTGGTTATAAACAGTTAAACTGGAGTCTATACAGATTAAATGAAACCATAAAAATATGCATAATACCATCCCTGTGTTCGGGTTAATTTCTCAATCTCTAGTCTGCACAATCTGTAAACCTCATTTTTCAAATGAGGAAGCAAATGCTTAAAGAATCCTGTAAGAAATATTCATGGTTATTTTCTCCATAAAGATGATATTTTCCACTAGGAGTCATAAATCTGTCAAAATCAGAAGCAATTAAAAACACGACAGGTCAATTAAATGAAGAATTGTGAGGGCCCAGGTTCATTATTTTCACCACCACCCAGACCTGGGAATGTGTCCAAAAATAAAACCAAATCATTCATAACGAGTCCACTGGGAGAAAAGTATCCGGATCCCAAACAAATAAAAACATCTTCAACAGTCTCCCCAGTTTCAGGACATCAAAGGACCTTTCCAAAATGCTTGAAAGAGCCTCCAATGCTTTATGGGAAACAAATATTCTGTTGAGAAAGACTATTTTTCTCAGCACCTATTTTAATTACTAGGAATACTTTCATGAAAACAGGGTCTTTTGTTTGGAGGATTTCATCATTTTATTCCCTTCCTCATTTAACAATAATGCAATTGAAGGTCTGGGTAAATAAAGCAAGACTAACTTTTCTGTGTCAGTTTCTGAGGCAATTTTCTATGCATTCATTTAAGTACAGCCACAACCCCATTTTTGATACTTCTTACTTGTCAATGGCATTTGTAGTTCAGTTGATAGCTTTACTTGAGAGGATACCTTATAGAGCATCCAGTCAACACAGTCTCCCTAATGGGATGGTGCAGCCTGCTCCCCTTTAACTCATCTGCCAGGCCAATCCCCAACTACCACAAAACATTCCTCCAGTTCAGTTGTAAATCAACACAGAAGAGCAAAGCAGCACACACCCTGTACATTAACACAATGCAGAGCATCCCAGGGGGTCTAATGCTATCTCAGACAACACATTTAGCTGCCGGCTGAACTATTCAGACATCAGGATGAGGGAAAGTAAGTATCAGAGCAGAGAGCTAAAGAAAAGACCTGGTTTCATGCAAAAAAATAAGCTTCCCTAGCAATAAGTAAATACAGACGCCCCCTGACTTACGCAAGGCTTTCCAGAATGGAACAATTGTGTAACTCACGTTTTGCGTAAGTCGGAAACGTATACCCATATGTTACACAAAAATTTCTGCATCTTGAAAATCCTATTTCTAGCTTATGGAACTCTTTCCATAAATGCAAATTTGCATAAATTGGGTCTTGCATAACCTGGGGAGCGTCTGTATGTAAGAAAATAAGATTAGTGGCATGCCAGTGTTTAAACTAGGGCTATCGATTAATCACAGTTAACTCATGCAATTAACTCAAAAAAATTAATCACGATTAAAAAAATTAATCCCAATTAATTGCAGTTTTAATCACACTGTTAAATAGAATACCCATTGAAATTAAATATTTTGAATGTTTTTCTACATTTTCATATATATTGTATTCTGTGTTGTAACTGAAATCCAAGTGTATATTTATTACAAACATTTGCACTGTAAAAATGATATAGTATTTTTCAAGTCACCTCGCACAAATATATAACTGCACTTAAAACCAAATCAATATAAAACTTCAGAGCTTACGAGTCCACTCAGTCCTACTTCTTGTTCAGCCAATCGCCAACACAAACAAATCTGTTTACATTTACAGGAGATAATGCTGCCTGCTTCTTGTTTACATCACCAGAAAGTGAGAACAGGCATTTGCATGGCACTTCTGTAGCTTGCATTGCAAGGTATTTATGCGCCAGATATGCTAAACATCCATGTGCCCCTTCATGCTTTGCCCACCATTCCAGAGGACATGCTTCCATGCTGACTACGCTCATTAAAAAAATAATGCATTAATTAATTTGTGACTGAACTCCTTGAGGGAGAATTGTAAGTCCCCTGCTCTGTTTTACCCACATTCTGCCATATATTTCATGTTACAGCAGTCTCGGAGGATGACCCAGCACATGTTGTTCATTTTAACAACAACATTTTCACAGCAGATGTGACAAAACACAAAGGTACCAATGTGAGATTTCTAAAGATAGCTGCAGCACTGGACCCAAGGTTTAAGAATCTGAAGTGCCTTCCTAAATCTGAGAGGGACGATATATGGAGCATGCTTTCAGAAATCTTAAAAGAGTAACTCTACGATGCAGAAACTACAGAACCCGAACTACCAAAAAAGAAAAATCAACCTTCTGCTGGTGGCATCTGACTCAGATAATAAAAATTAACATATTTCGGTCTGCACTGCTTTGGATTGTTATTGAGCAGAACCCGTCATCAGCATGGACTCATGTCCTCTGGAATGGTGGTTGAAGCATGGAGGGACATATGAATCTTTAGCGCATCTGGCACATAAGTATCTTGCACCTCCGGATACAACAGTGCCATGAGAACACCTGTTCTCATATTCAGGTGACATTGTAAACAAGAAGCGGGCAGCATTATCTCCTGCAAGCGTAACCAAACTTGTTTGTCTGAGCGAGTGGCTGAACAAAAAGTAGGACTCAGTGGACTTTCAAGCTCTAAAATTTTATAGTTTTATTTTTTAATGCAGTTTTTGTACATAATTCTACATTTGTAAGTTCAACTGTCATGATAAAGAGATTGCACTACAGTACTTGTATTAGGTGAACTGAAAAATACTGTTTTTTACAGGGCAAATACTTGTAATCAAAAATAAGTAAGCACTGTACACTTTGTATTCTGTGTTGTAACTAAAATCAGTATATTTCAAAATGTAGAAAACATCCAAAATATTTAAATAAGTGGTATTCTATTATTAACAGTGATTAAACACAATTTATTTTAATCATGTGATAATCATTTTAATCGCTTGACAGCCCTAGTTTAAACAAAGCTGTTTTTTTATGAAGCATTTTAATGAGGCATCAGCTAATTATGTAAAGGACCACCTTTCCAGTATAGTATTAATATATCAGCGACCTACTGGAAGTGTCCAATTGACAATGTAGATGAAGACGAAGCAATGGATTCGATGGAAGAGGATGAACAGATTTACAAGGAAAGTGCAAACAGAAATAACTTGACAGCTTCTGCCAGGATTTAGGAAATGAGAAAAGCTATCACTTCAGATACAAGACAGATTTTCTACTTACTTAACAATAAGGTCAGGCTGTTATCTATTACTATAACTCTGTATAGATCACCTGCACCCTTCTGAACAATTGTAGGACCCATAGCTGAACTCACTTCATCTTGCATTTACTGACCTACCTGTCAGTCTTGCATTCAACTGATTATTATTGGATCATTGTTGTATGCTGTGAAACCACTCAATTTCTGTTAAGGTTCTGAAGATCAAAAGGGTATATAGTACCATGATTAAAAATAATTCCTCCCCAAGTCCCTAGCTGCCCTACTTCTTCCTCAGTACATCTCAGAGATCACAGACCTGTCCTAGATGTTAAGGAATTGGATTCAGAGCCTCTCTCATTTCTAGGTCATGGATATGGACCATAGTGACCAAAAGTCATCCCTCTCCTAGAATTCTCCTGTTGCCTACTTGAAATAAATTTGTCAATTTAAAAGTCCTAAGAATTTTAGAAATGAAATGTGCTATGCCATTCTTGGAGTGATTTTCCATCGATCTTCAGAAAGATCTTGGATTTTACTAACATGTATGACATCATGATAGTCCAAGTGTTCTCAATATACCTGTTCTTTGGCCAGGTACCACCTCTAGTATACCAGTTACAAATTGTGCAAACTAAATGAAAATAAAATAAAAAGTGGTCAACATGTGTCCATGAAAATGGACACTATCCCGTTAAGGACTGTGACACTGCAATACCACTAAATTCTCTTTGCAAGGAGCCTGACTTAAGTATTGCTGCTGGTTACTAATTCCCTTTCCTGTGGAGAGTTGATGTAACAGACTGCAGCACAGTCAAGTCATCTAAGTTCGAACTCTGCATTCACCCTGCTCTGTTTCCTGTAGTAATCCTTGTTCCGCACTATGTTCTCTGCTTGGGCCTGATTTCTGAACACACTGATAATCCCATAAGCACCACCCAGGAGGTGCTCAGCTTCTTCAGAATGAGGTTCTTATGTATCTACCTCCCAATTAAGCCACGCACACAAAGGGGATTTGCACCCACAGCAGTGTTATTGTTTTATAGAGAGAGGCATAAGTCCAAAAAATGAGAGAGACCCAGAGCTGTAATAAATGCCAAATCATTGTCATATTATCCTGTTGTATGGCCCATAATGGGAGAAACGTCCCACATTTGTGTAAACCAGGGTTGTTTTTTTTGTTTTTTAAAATCTGATCTGACTGCCAGTGTACCTTCCAAACAAACAGCCTTTCTAGGCATGGTTAAAACCAAGCTCTCTCAACAAGTCTCTTACCCACACATTTGCAAAGTGTTGTCCACTATATGCATCTTTTGCTTGTATTGTATACACCATGTCTGTGTCAGAGATGTGGGCAAGCGAACACTATATATTACAGTGGCACAGCAGTGCCACTATAGTTAAGGTTGCATCAGATTTCTGTTTAAAGGTCAACCTTTTAAAGTCCTCTAACATTGACATGCTTGGTCAGATTTCTTCGAAATTTGGTGTGCCTCAAGAGGGTGCAGGATAAGGTAAGTGATCCAAATTTGGGGTCACTTGAGCTAGGGGTTGCAGTAGATAAGCCCTCAACAATAACCGTTTTTCAAAAAGGTTTTAGGTATGGGTTTTTGTGGGGTTTTTTTGTGCAGAGATAGAGATTAAACTATTGCTGTGACACAGGTCAAATTGGTCTGTCAGTCAGTTTTTACCCATGTTAGTCTTTACTTACTCACTAAGTCTTTGGGGAACTCAATTGCAACAATAAAGAAAAGATGCAAGAGGGTTTCTATGCTGCCACTTTATGCTTGCCTAGATAGTTCCAGGGAATCTGCTGATGCCATTACCCCAGTGAATACTCTGCCACTGATGTTTCTAGTCTGGACCTTAGTACACCTGAGCAATAAAGATTTAATAACTCACATTGCTTGCTACAATTGCTTGTCCCTGTTACATTATAACATGTTATTTTCTGTGGATAGGCAAGCCTTGTATTGCCTATGCAACCTTAACATTGCCCGTTTTCTGGAATGCTGTAATATGTCTCATTAACTCATCTACCTTTACTCTGCCAACCCCAAAGTTTCTAAATGTACATGCTCTTCACCTCCTTTTAAAACGCATTTACTCTCATCCATGGTATTCCATCTAAAGACTATTAAAGGATAACCCTTGCCTCCTTTTTATCATGCCATCTTCCCTCTACCCTCTTCAAGAAATTCCTCAACAGACAGAGAGTATCAAGGGTCAGTGAGATTAAGATTCAGGAGGTTCCAGATCCTAGCATAAACTCACATACTTACCCAAGTCCCCAGAAAGAATACCACATGTACAATTTAAGAACCACTTCACATCCTTTTACAACTGCCTTACACTTACTCACAGGACACCTCCATCTACTTTCATTTAACCATGATTAAAGCATTATAATCCTCTCAAATTCCACCTCACTGCTGCTGATTATTATTCTTTGTAATAAAAGCCCTATACCGTGCTACTGACATAACCTGCACAATTCTGGATTGAAATTATGCCTACCGGATCCCGAAGGTACATCTGAAGCTCTTCCCTTTACTCACACACATCGAAGGGCACAAAACATAGGCCCCCTCATAGGATAATCACAGCTCTGTCAGACCCCCTCAAAGTAATCTACCCATGCCCTCACATCACAAAACACACCTCTGCCAAGCAGGCGACTGCCTCCACCATTCAGCACAGGTACACCTAGCACCTAACACATTGACTGCACCTGGAGTGCATGCAAATAGTCCCTATTCACTACTGCCAGCTCCAGGAGATCAGAGGAAAGATGGTGTAGGCTACTTTTTTCCCTACTTTTTTGTCCTTTATTAGTGTTAGATGGAATCATGTGGGTGAGAATAGGCTGTAAAAGGAGATGAAGAGCTTGTACATTTCAGCAACTGTAAGGTTGGCAGAGCAAAGGTATGTGTGTATTGTAGCATTGCTGAAAGAGGACAGCGTGAAGGTTGCATTTATACCCTCAATTGTGCATTTCCTGGTTTTCCGAAGTTCATGTTTTGTTCAACACAGTGTTCTGCAAGAGGAGGGCACACCACCAAGCAACCGTAACACTGCATTAACCAATTTGCCAAAAGGTAGTAATTTCACTGAAACAAGCATACAACTCTTAAATGTTTTGTATATTTAAAGCATATTACAAACTTAGAGCAATCGTATCACTGACTTCTCAGTAACTTTAAAAGGAGCTTAATTTTTTCTTTGCCAGAATGATCCGAATTTAAAATCTTACATTTATTGAACATGGTGCCTTCCATAATCCAAGAACCCTAAAGCACTTTACAATTTATGTGGATCCCGTCACTCACTGCTGAACCACAGCCACCCCTGGAGTGGAACAGGGCAGCTTTCTAACCATACAACAGCTTGGGACAGGAAGACAAGATTGAACAGCACACACCAAGTCACCAAAACCAGTTCCTCCAGCAGCAGGGATTGGTGGCATTGGAAAATGTCTACTTACATGCTAGTACCTATGATGATTAGTAGCAAGTTTTTGCCTCATCATTTATCGCTAGGGCCCTATCAAATTCTCGGCCATGAAAAACATGTCATGGACCATGAAATCTGGCCTCCCCTCCATGAAATCTGGTGTTGTGTGCGCTTTTACTCTATACTATAGAGATTTCACAGGGGAGACCAGCATTTCTCAAATCGGGGTCCGGACCCAAAAGGGAGTTGCAGGGGGTCAAGATTTTAGGGGGGTTGTAGTATTCCCACCCTTACTTCTACGCTGCCTTCAGAGCTGGGTGGCCGAAGAACAGCAGCTGCTGACTGAGGGCCCAGCTCTGCAGGCAGCAACACCGTACCATGCCATCCTTACTTCTGTGCTGCTGCTGGCAGCAGCTCTGCCAACAGCAGGAGGGAAGAAGTAAGGGTAGCAGTACTGCAAACCCCCCCTATAATAACCTTGCAACTCCCCCACAACTTTTTGAGTCAGGACCCTCACAAATTAACACACCATGAAATTTCAGTTTTAAAATAGCTGAAATCATGAAATTTATTATTTTTAGAATCTTATGACCGTGAATTTGGTAAGGCCCTATTTACCACATTACTTACCTCTGAATTGAGCAATATAGGTATTGGCCTACAGGGAGCAGTATAAAACCCTACCAAACATGAGCAAAAATATGTTTTAAAATGTTACCATGAATTCTGCATGGTTTGGCCTGCTTTCTTCCCAGCTGAGAGCCAAGCCTATTTATATGATAAAAATATAAAATAATTTAATGCTGTGGCATCTGTATAATGATCAGGTAGAGCAACAAATACACAGGGAATCAGAATCTTGCTTCCAAAACTGAGCAAAAAAAGATACAATCAGGAAAACAAATGAGGATTTAAAACCAAAAAAAGCAACAAATGAGGAGACAAAGAGGCAAAGCTGGGTTGTAACAAGCATGACAAGTTCCATCTGCAAAATATTTCTGAACAGAGCTGCCAGAAGCGAATTATTTCATGGATTCCAAATTCAAGACTATGGTTGAGTTAATACAGACATAAAATGGGTGTGCTGCTGCTGTCAGCCCTGGTTTCACTCAGCCATGACATAAACCTGAATACAAAGCAAAGGAGGGGTGGAGCGGGGGGGGGGGGCGGGGGGGACTAAAAAAAGGGGGGCAAGAAAAGAATGAAAGCAGTTAAATGAGAAAGAGGGAGGAAAATAATGACAGAGTTAATCAGAATACAAAAGCCAGCTCCACCTACCTCATTCTGCATTGGCTTCTCATTCACAGCAAAAGGCAACACAGCATTTTGGTACTGTGCAGAGACAGAACTACTATCATAAATTGCTCAGAGGAGAGGAAGGAATTATTCTCCCTACTAAAGGCACAGCATGTTGTAATGCCATTGCCAGACAGGAGGAAGAATTCTCATGAGAAATATGAGAAGTGTAGCTATACTCACTTCCTAAGAACGGCCATACTGGGTCAGACCAAACGTTCATCTACCCCAGTATCCTGTCTTACGACAGTGGCTAGTGCCAGGTGCTTCAGAGGGAACGAACAGAACAAGTAATCAAATGATTCATCCAGTCACCCATTCCCAAATTCTGCCTCCTTCTCCCTTTGCTAGGACACTACAATTCCCTCAGGAATATTTAGAGCTACAAAATTAAACGAAAAATAAAAAAGATAGCCATAGTATAAACCTCTCATTTCTTGACTCCATCTGCAACCCCAGAGATCTGTGCCGTGCAGGTGCCTATAGCCCAGCGTGCTGGTTTTAAGAGACCAGCCACTTTAGAAAGATTTGAGATATAAAAGAACCTCTGGTTAATTTGTATGAAGGAAAAAACAAAAACAAATTCATGAAGTACAAGAATGAAAGATAGGAGTCAGGAGCCAGCAAAGATTATTTTCTAAAACACAGCACGAGTCGTTCCTTAGAGGAATGGTTTCTACACTGCTGGCTCTGGTCTCCCTGCAGCCCCCCAGACACACTTATTGAAACATTAGCTTAAAACACTGACCAAAAAAGCCAGCAAATGGATACTTTCAACACAGTTTTATTACTTTCTCTCAAAGACTTCACTAACTCCTCAGGCTACATGAGACAGAAGAATCAGGCTTGTCAAGGACATGCCAGGTCCTTTCCAAGATAGTCTCAAACATACAGTACTTTAGATTTCTCTAGTTCACTCCATTTGCTTGGTGGGTTGCAGGATTCCATCTCATTGCAATTCCCAGGGCAGAAGGATTTTACAAGCATCCTGAAGGTGATCAATTTCATCAAAGCAGTTCAGCTTGATGAGGGATAGCTTCATGATGCCGGCTGATATTTTCAAAGGCTCTATGGCATTTATACCACACACAATTCCACTTCTAGTGGTTTGCTGTATTTGGCTGATGTTTTGCAGGTTAAGTTGAAAGGGGGAGAGATTGATTAAACAAACACTGCTCTCTGTTTGCCTGGGGGCTGATACTCAAGCTTGCAATGCAAAGGCTGCTTTGCACATGGTAGCAGGGACTGCTCTGACCACAGAGAATCAGGCTGGCTAACAGAAAGACAGAACACACATGCACAAATGGGCTAAATACATTTTTTTTTTTTTAGCCACAGATGTGTTATCCAGCCAAAAATATGGCATCCAGTTACCCAGTAGCGTCCTGGAATCAAGTGGTCATTATCTGACATTTAATACTTATGTGAGGAATAAGCCTCACTCCATACGGAGTTAATGCTGTTCTAGAGCTGAACAGTGTATTTCACAGAGGGAAGCTGGGAAAAGTCTCTAGTGACTGAGAAGGGCAGAGAGAAGAAGACACTTTCCCAGGGCTATATAAGGTGAGGGACTGGAAATAATTGCAGGGATGTCAGTGACATGCAGATTCTGAAGCTGCAGAGAAGTGATGACTTAACACAGAACAGAGTTGTTTTTTCTGAAGTGTGCTGCACAGAAAGTCAGCAGTCTCCTGCCTTCCCAGACCCTCATTGCTTGGGCAGTTTCAATACTTTAAGTATGAACGTAAGAATTTTCTCTTTTAGCAGTGCTTTTTCTGGGTCTCCAAATGGCCAACTGAGAATGTGCTGTTCTTAGCATATCATCAGCAGTCAGGTTTGATACTTTGGCCTTTTATTGTCAGTAACTGGAATTCCCTGCCTCTAACAATTTAATTGCATATTTGTTCCAGCTCACGTTCTAATGAAAAGACCCAAGGCAAGAGTGATTTAGATGTGTAAATGCAGATTTTGAGCAGCACAAAGTGTGGCCACATCATATGCCAGGTATATACACACTTTCTTCCTTCTACAAAGTACACAATACATACACTAAGCATCGAAGCTTCCAGGTCTGAAAACATTCTCTTCAGAAATCCTTAATGCTTGCATTCATTTAAAAAAAAAAAAAACCACTAGAAAGTCTTCCAGAAATTATTGCTCATGCCCTGTCATTTGAGGCACATGCCTTTCATTTAATGTATTTATTCTAAAAGTTACAAACTTCCATCAAAATAAGATACATAATGCTCAACAGCCTTAAACTCAGATTTTTTTAAAATGCATTTTTCATGAAATGCAGCCTCAAGTAACCACTTGTCTTCAACAGCCTCTTAAGAGCATATCTTGAAAACATATAGTGTAAAACCCACAAACATTCCAACTACATGAATGCAGTTTCTATTATAATTAATTTTATATCAGAGGGATAGGAAATTTACAGGACCACAGCTCCCAGGGGAGCTATGTCTCCACAAAGGTTGGGGGGTAACCAAGATTAGCACAAAGACACTGGGTCTCGAGTGACAACCACAATATCTGCAAATTCTGTCTAGCCAGCTACCTGGTAGGGTATACCACCGATTATAAAGCTGTGTACTTTATCAACCTGACAGCTGGGTTGAGGATTAATTTAGCTAAAGATTGTAAAGTGGCATAAGTGCTATTCGAGACCCAAACTTTGTGGACTAACAGAAGGGAAAACAATCATGTCTCACCATAGTCACAAGTATTCCACAATGAATTCCTCCTCTCCTCAGTACTTGAACAGAATATGCTAGACTGTCAGCATGAAACGCATAGTGCTGTCAAAAGGATCTAGTTTGCTAATTGGGGTAGGGTCGTAAGTGTATTCTCTGAAAACCAAGCCCATCTCACACTGTACCATCTACAGGCTGCTAGTAAAGCTGTAAATCCTCATAAGCAGCAACACAATTCTCCACTTCACGGCATATGGCAGGATCACCAGGGAGACAAGGAGCAGCAGCAGGTACTCAGGGGAGGACAGCACTCTGGCAGGTATCGGAGTGGGGAAGGGCAGAAGGGAACAGAAGAAATAAAGAGCAGCAATTCTCAGTCTTCACAATAAATAGGTACAGAGAGAACTCTACCCATCTCTCATTCATTCAGTATTTTACTTCCTCTCATGGAACAGAGAAATCAGAGGGATTCATTTGCCTCCGAAGTGTTTGGGAGATGAGGCTGTCCATGTAGTTCATGTACCACACTTAGGTGTGGACACACATACCTAGCAGGTTAGGATGAAGTCCAGTTGTCATGAGAGCTGTAGACATAGGTTGGTGAAGACTCTGTATGCAGAGGATAATGGGCAGCAGGCCTGGCTCTACTAATGATTAAGAGCAGATTACTAGATAGCTAGAATATTGTCCACGTCAAATGCAATCCTTCTGGTGAATGTTGCTAAATCATGTTGCTATTTTCTCCTCTCTCACATGTACTTGCAGTATGCTTTGAAAATGCAATTTAACCTTCAAAGTCAAGCAAGTTTCTGTCCAACAATGTTCCACTGATAACAGGGTTTGTCAAAAGATGCTCTGAAGGGAAGAGATCACTGTGAGTTTAAAACAGATTAATTTCAATAACTTTCTTATTTACAACAGGCAATTGGTAAAAAACTACAGCATGGGGTAGAGCCAAAAGGCTAAAAAAAATGGGAAGTTTATGTAGGAGCAGAAGTATACAGTAGACTACAGCAACACCAGTGAAAGACCCAAAATGCTGCAAAATGGAAACACTCAGGAATAAACCCCTTAGAGACCTTGCCAAGGAATATTCCTGGGCATTTTCCCTTTCCTATCTATAGAACAAACTATTTTGGAAGACTTGTATCATATCAAGTGCTTTGAGATCCTCAGGTGACAGGTATAAGATATTACAGCAGATCCCTCTTAACTGGGTCATCCTCTAGGCTGGCGTATCTTCCCAAATAAGAGTAAAGTCGATTTCTGTAAGAAGCAGTCTAAAGATTTGAAAAAATAAGATACTGAATAAAAATGGTACTCTGCATTTCATCAGCATTTCTTGTTTTAATCTTTGGCTTAGCAACTTCTGTATCAATAAAACAGTGTTCAGTAATTCACAAACATTTAACACCTGGATAAACACCACTCAGAACCAACTAAAGATGACCTCATAGTAACATTGGAATTGCCAGCCCAGTTCAGTCCCAAGGTCCATCTTGTCCAGTATCCTGTCTCCAGCAGTGGCCTGTACCAGATGCTTCACAGGAAGAGGATACCCTGTAGTAGGCAGAAGTAGGATAATCCATCTCCAGAAACCTTGTCCAAATCCCTACTAGACAGAGATTGGTTTAAAACCTGAAGCAGGAGGTTTTACCACACTAACATAACTCTTTATAGTTACTCTAGCTCAGGATATTGTTATCCATACAAATGTCCAATCTTTCTTTGAATTTTACTATATTCTTGCCCTCAGTACACAGTAGCAATTAATGCCTAATTGTGCACTGTGTGAAAGTGTATTTCATTTGATCAAGTTCTGAAGGTGCTGCCTTTCAATTTCATTGAGTTTTCCCTTGCTCTCTGTCCTGTCTTAGAACACAAAAAGTTTCTGATCTCCCTTCTCTAGGCCACTCATTTTTGTATACTTATTAGATCCCATTTTAATCTTCTTTATAAAGTAAAAATCCTCAAGATTTTTTCCAGCCCCTGGATCACTCTTATTGCCCTTCTCTGAACCTCCTCCAATTCTGCAGCATCCTTTTTGAGAGGGGGTGACCAGTACTGGAGGGGCATTTGATATTCTCCATATTGTTCTCCATCCCATTCCATATGGAACTGGGCATCATTTGCTTTTTTTTGGCCACAGCTGCACAATGAACTTTAGTTTTCATTAAGCCATCCACAACAATGCCCAGGATCTTCTCCTCAGACTGGTTATGAGAGTCCTCTACAGTGTATGAATTGTTCAAGTTTTTCCCCAACAGAGAAAACACTTTGCAAGCCTCAAAAAAACTAAAGGGGAAGTCACAAGGTAAGACACTCTTCTGCAGTGCTTGCTATTTTGTGGGTAGTACAGCCTCAGTGCTTTTTCCCCTAGCCTTGGGTTTATGATGTCAGAATGGTTCATCTTTTGCAGCTGCCTGACTTGGGGTGGTACTTCATATGCCACTTATTCAACTTCGCACATTTTAAAGGCCACTTTAATTAGAAGATGAAATACTGAATATCAGCCTAGTCATGAACATGAAACTTACTATGACAAAGGGAACTGATCAATGTGACCTCTGGAAGCTTCTCTGGCTAAAATTAGAAAAAGTATCTGTATTTTATTTCAGGCTCCAGCAGTTTCGATTACTGAACTTTTGGTATTGTCCCTTGATAACCTGTAGGCAACCTTTAGAGCCAACTGTGGATGCAAATCTAGTCTCCTGTGTGTGTGCTCCACATGGAAAGAGGGCTTTTCCTGTTGCACTTCACCCCAAAAGGTTAGCAAACTGGCATAAAATAAGCAAAACCAAGCAGTGAACCACACAAGTTTGGCTGTATTGATTAGTCTTTAACATAAGGATAGCAGTGTTTGCTTTGCTGTGACACAGGATTCAACATACAGCAGTCATCACCTTATTTATCAGATGTCCTGGCTCTCAGGAATTTTAAAGTTCATAGTTGCAACAAACCTAAGAGAAACTCTTATCTGATTAATATTAAAATTCTACATATTGAGCTGGAAAAATAACCCTGTCGGAAGAAATGTGATCCAGTGTTCAGAGTGCAAGACTGGAGTCTTGACTCCCAGTTCTAGGAACAGCTCTGCCATAAATTTGCTGTACCACCTTGCCTGAGTCATGCCCATCTGTGCCCCAGCAGACCATTGCACAGAAGTTTAACAGTTACTCTCTAACATCTCATTCAGTTCTTATCCCTATATGCATGCACAAGCCCAGATCAGAAAGATGACACCTTTATTTATTTTTAAGAAACAGGGAGGTCGGGGGGTGGGGGGAGAGAAGGGAGGAGAAAAACTGCTCTGCTTCCCAGCAACCAAAATATTTGAGACCATCCTGCTGGTACAAGTTTCCTTGCTTGGACTCACAAGAAGGGGGGAAAAAACAAAGTTAAATTGCTCTCCATGGAAGGAGAAGGATATAAACAGGAAGGATACAAACATCATTGCTAGGTTTTTTGGGAACCTCTCTCAGAGTCTTAACCTTGAGTCACACACATGAACCAGAAACAGCTTATAGTACCACTGTGGTTTTCTTCTTCTCACTACTTTCATTCCAAAACATCTGTCTTTCACAGCCAGCACTGGCAGGAAAAAGAGAGATCTCAGATACCATTGGAGAGTCTGACCCCACCTTTGAAATCTCATTAGCAACTTAAAAACGTACAGAAAAAAAAAAAGTCAGCTCCTGATTACCCATCCCTGTCCCAGCTGAACACACCATAATCCATCCTCCTCACCCCTCAGGCCCCCAATAATCTGGGGATCATCTTTACTCACTGCCCTTCGCATCTAGGCCAGGTCCAAGTGCTGCCTCCAGAAAATTTCTAAAATTCACAGCTAAAACTAATACAGGTTCTCAACAACTCCCACCTCAATCACTGCAACCTCCCACTTTCTGACTTTCAACCCACATCAACTCTCCAAGAGCCAATTACAAACACAGCTGCTAAAACAATCTTCCTTCCCCATTGTTCTGTTTTCCTCCCTATAAATCCCTTCACTGCCTCTCCCTTCAATCAAATTTAAGATTACCCTGTGCTCCCTCAAGATTCTCCACCACTCTGCCCCCTCCTTACATTTTCAGTTGTGTCATGGCACTACCCCAAGTCACTCCACTGCATCAATAGACGACATGAATGTCCATTTGCTTCCCCCACAAACATCAGTGCTTTCTTTCACTGTGCTCATTAAGTAGGGAATGCCCTTTCTGTACCAGCCCATAGGGCCGCTATCCTCTTCCTCTCTAGACCCACTTCCATCATGTCACCTACAATAAATCAGTTAACCCATAAGAGCTGCATGAAGCATCAGAGATAGTTGTTTATTTATTAAGTTCTGATTGTTTGGCTCCATGAAACTGTGCATCTGCTACATGTGTAACAATACTCTTGAACTCCCACTCTCCTTCTATAGTTTTTAGAAACATACAAGCTAGTGTGACAAACTATATTGCAAACTAGTAGCTGAAAGCCCATACTGCTACATGGGTGTAATTCATTAATTCATCTGTGTAAAAGAGCTGAAAATGGCTGAGAATTTAAAAACTGGATGCTAACAGACCATGAATCCCCGTGACAACTGAAACTGGTGATGATCTAGGACAAGAGTTTTATGGTAAGCTTGAACGGGGGTAGGCAAGTGTGTGTGTTATGCTGGGAGACTTGTATTAATTTGTGAGTGGCAAACTATGGGTGCGTGCTGCACTGAGAAGCTGTATGTGCTGGGTTTATTGTGTACACTAGTTATGGTTATTTGTGTCTGGAGGGGACGCATGGAGAGATTTGTGTGGATGGCAGTTGGGCGCAGAGATGTGGCAGTTGGACAAAGTAATTCACCATATATGCAGTCTCATACAACCAATTAAGTGTTGCATTCTAATTAGCTGTAGAGTAAGGGTGGTGATTAGCAGAGTTACCTCTGATATCACAGCATGCTAAGACTCCTGCACAGATACATGCTTTACTATAGCTGTATGCCACACTTGTGTAATTCAGGAACTCAAAATGGCGGAGAACTTAAAAGCTGGATGGTAACAGACCATGTAATCCAGTGATGATGCAACTTGGTGATGTTTTGTACAGGGGCAGCTTTAGTGGGGGTTCACAGGTACAACTGCACCTACAGAAACTCCCATGGGGCCACACCCAGCTCCCCACTCTCGGTGCTTCAACTTGGAGGCACCACCACCCACAGCGGCACCCTCCACCCACACACTACAACTCTAATTCTGGCCCAGTGCAGAGGGTAGGCAGCTGGAGATCAAGTCCTCCCCCACACTCAACCCTCAGTGGTGGCTCCTATCTCACAGGGCTGGACCCAGCTTCCTCACAATGGGTGCTGTGACCTTGTGCATGGGGTCACAGCACTACTCAAGTTTCACCCAGCCACCCTTCCAATCAAGTGCACCAGGTTGCAATACCCACATTGGGGAGCCAGCCCCAGCGGGCCAGAGCCACTACTACAGGATGAATGTGGGGCAGGCTCATTCTCCAGCCCCCACCCTGCCCCAGGCCTCACACCTGCTCCAGGTCAGTATTAGATCTGCGGTGACAAAGTGGAGCATGCTGCTGCAGGTTGTCTATGCCCCTACGTCGGGGCAAGGAGGTGGCATCAGCATGCACCCATTGAATTGGAAGGCTACATCCGCCACTGATTCCAAACAAAAAGCTCTCACCCAGGCTTGTAGCTGCTTCCATCACTTCACACTAACTCAGACATTTTAGGCTTCAGAGTAACTGAAGCTTGGAATTTAGGAATCTTATTACTTTGGGGGGGGGGGGGGGAGACAGGGACTGTGTCTACCTTTGAATTTTTAATAGTACCTAGCACAACGTGGCGCTGATCCCAAGTAATGCCATCGGTGCTACTGCAATACAAATAAAGGTAAATCCCAAATTCACCCTTCTGCATGAGAGCTCATACCGCTTCATTAAGAGCCACTACTCGGAAATTCTTAAGGCACAGTGTAGATCAGGCTCAAGAAACATACGGAAACCTCAAAAAAAAAAATCCCCCCACCTCCCAAAAAAACACGCTTTGCAGATGGTTTGTGCCAATACTTAAAAAAAAAAATCAGCATGGAATAATTTTATTCCAGACATTAAGAGACAAGCCAACAAATAAAGCACATCAAGTATGGGGACAGTTACAAAGAGATTCATGAACTTTCTTTATTTATTATTTCAGGGTGTTTAATAGCAGTCAGCACCAAGCATTAATAAGCATATCTTATCCCAAAACCACTGCTCGCCTTTGAACATAAAAATGAAATAACCTAGCCAGACCCAGGCTTCAGAGGTATTTCTTTGTTTATGCAGTGTACAAATAACTTGGAGTATGATTTTTAGAAGAAAGAATTAACAGCTCGTCCGCTCTATTTGCTTTATGATGTTGAAAGCACATTCGTTCTGCTTGTCATTTCCTCTATGACTTGCTTTTTGAGCTTTCAAACAGGTATTAAAAGAGGGGTTCAGGGGTGGAGTGGAAAGAGAACAGGATCGTGGTTGTACCAGAGTTATCTGTGGATACATTCCAATTTGGCTTAAAAAATACCGCCAGCTTGCCAAGGAAGCAATTAAAGAGGTAATTTATAGCCAAATGATTTACTCTAAAGAGTAACGGGCAGTAACAGGTACCTTTGGCCAAAGTAAAAAGATCTAGTAGGTGTTTAAAGGGAGAGGGGGTGGGAGACAGTAAAGGGCTATAAGATAAAGGAAGAATAATCTTAGCTTGAGGGCATGAAGTTAAGACCTTCCAGATCTATGAAGTTCCAGCATGTGAAAGAGCAATTAAACCAAAAGCAAGTACTACAGACAAAACAAAGTTTTAATAACTAGATACAACTGCTTATTTCCTTCTGTCCTATACCAGAATAACTTGAAGACTTAACAGTAAATTCGTATTGTTTTAAGTCGAAAAAAATTTACACCAATTGCCATCTCTGCACTCCCTTTGATCTCCGAGCAGGAACAGCTCAAGACTTCTGGTAGAAAAGAAGCCAATATAATGGCAGCCTCCACTTTACACACACAGATGAGTTCTATGCTACATAAGTATGTGTGTTGTAGGTCCAAAGTATGGTTGTGAAATACATAAAGAACACTTTTACATATAAATATTGCTGTTAATTGAATGTATGTGCTCTAAGGTTACTGGAATATTTATATGCTCACTGGCCATTCTTAATAAGAGGCACTTTGTAATTCCTCAATTCACACCATTATAGACTCTAGAAAGACTTGGGGAGGAGGAATAGCCCATCCTACAGGGATCACAAATTAGTTTACAGGAATGACTTAATTCCAAGTAAAAAAATAAAGGTAAGAAAGGTCTAAAACAAGTTAACACACCTCAAGGTACAGTCTTAACTATGAGTCAGACACCTCTGTAATTCAGCATTGCCCTCAGAATTTGAGCAAGAGGGAAGGAAGCATAATCGGACACTCATATTCCTTTTTACAGTAGCTAATTTGATTCCCCACATAGTCAGATGCTTCAAAATATTACAGTATTCTTTCAGAACTCTATACTAACCACGAGGTTGTTTAGAAGCTCAGCACACTGGAATTTTAAAAGGCAAGGAAGTATATGTTTAAAAATAGCCACAAAAACTCCACCTCTTCCGGTTCTCTCTCTTTACTACATCCCTACCAACCCTCATTTTCCAGTCACTAAAAACACGCATGATCGGTGGTCTGATTATGCCAAAGTTTTGATATGTAGCTTTAAGCCATTCCAAGAGATTTAAAAAAGCACTGCCATGCAGCAGGCATTCATCTCTCCTTAGCCGCAGCTTGACTCCATCACAAATAGTGACATCACACTGATTTATAGTTTTTGGGAAAACAAATGAGACATTGGACATCTAAATCCCTATTCATATACTAACAATACAGTATTCAGAGTAGCAGCCGTGTTAGTCTGTATTCGCAAAAAGAAAAGGAGTACTTGTGACACCTTAGAGACTAACAAATTTATTTGAGCATAAGTGTAGCTCACGAAAGCTTATGCTCAAATAAATTTGTTAGTCTCTAAGGTGCCCCAAGTACTCCTTTTCTTTTAACAATACAGTAATGGCCTCTCACTACCTAACAGATATCCAAGCCATTCTTTAAAAAAAAAAAAAGTACATAAATAAAATTTCTGCCTTTGGATCTTAAACATTTGACTACATCGGGGTAGCCAACCTAAGCTTGAGAAGGAGCCAGAATTTAAATATGTACATTGCCAAAGAGCCACAGTAATACATCAGCAGCCCCGCCGATCAGCGCCTCCCCCTCCTTCCCCACACTTCCTGATCAGCTATTTTGTGGCATGCAGAAGACTCTTGGGGGGAAGGGAAGGAAAGAGGACATGGCAGGCTACTGGGAGGGGGCGAGAAGGGGTTGAGTGTGGACAGGGGCTGTGGCAGAGCCAGAGGTTAAGCGGTGAGCACCCCTGGCCCATTGGAAAGCTGGCATCTGTAGCTCCAGCCCCAGAGTCGGTGCTTATACAAGGAGCCACAGATTGGCCACTCCTGGACTACATCCTGCCCCCTCCCACCTGCTCTCCCCTGGAACAGAAACCTACATCCATGCTCTTTCAAATGTATTTTAGTTCTCGTCACCTGAACGAAATCGTAACAAAAAAAGTTGGTTATCTGGAGATTTGAGAGCCTCAGTTTCACTACATTTATCCAATGTAAGAGACGAATAGGAAGACAAGAATATTTATTTTATTTGACAGCATCAGCTTTTCACTCCTATCAGACAATTGGCCAAAAAAGATAAAATTACAGACACCATTCATTTATATACATTATATAATCTGCTTTCAAATAATTTTCAACTCATGAATTACTTTAGTGGTTGGTAACATTTCGACCCACGTACAAAACTAGAGAATTAGAGACTAAGACATAATAGATTACAAATCTGTGTTTCTACTAATCCCATAAGGTTTCTTATCACAGTTCATAAAACCAATGATATTTACACAACATGGGGGAAAGATCAAGCAAGTGAGATTTACAGTCCCTAAGTTTATGATTTGACTTTTAAAACAAAGACAGTATCAGGAAATCAGCTTGATGGGACGCACTTGGTCTATTTCTTCTGGATACATATGTTCTCACTTCCTGTGTATTGTTCTCTACCATTCAGAATGATAGTTGCACGGGCACTGGATCACTTTTTGTTTTTTAATCTTTACATGATTAGACCAAGAATTTCTCCTAGTCTTTTCACTAAAGAAATTGACTTTCGACAACCTCCACTTAACTCAAGTGCTTTGTTATTTACGACTAATTTCAGTATTGGTACTAGGGTAGTAGAGCACGGAGTATTTTGCGAGCTCAGGTGATACTGCCTCTGAGCCAAATGGACAAGAATAGACTCGTAGACTGCTCTATCACTCTGTCCTGTTTAAACCTAATGGACTAAGGCACTGAGCAGGAATCTGTGGAGTGGATCATTTACAGTAGTTGACACAAAGTAAAGAACAAGTAAAAGTAAGCAGATCAAATCTGATTGGGAAGAATACAGCAGAGAAAGATATGCACAAAAGTCTGCAAAAGGAAAAAAACCATCAGAAAACAGAGCAAAATGGCAAATGAATAACAAAATAATTTATGAAAAGTTCCTTTAGGTGGGTGATGTAGTCCACAGGCAAGACAATAGGTATTGTATAGAGTAGTATAAAGAAATCATTGTCAGTATGAAATTTTAGTTTGTACTGACTTTGCTAGTGCTTTTTATGTAGCCTATTGAAAACTAGGTAAATATCTAGATGAGTTGATGTACCCCCCTGGAAGACCTCTACGTACCGCTGGTGGAGAACCACTACTGTAGCACCACTGCTGTAGTGGACTTATGGCAAGGCCTATCGAACAACAACTGTGCACAAATGCAAGGATGTCGCTAGTTCCTCCTTTCCAGGGATCACACCCCTTGTCAAAACACCAATGCTTAAATTGTAAAAAGGCCCTTCCATGGGATGGGGAAGTGGAGCGCCTCCTGGAGGAAAGTAAGGTATGGATAACCTGGTTGTAATAGCCCTCATTCTACAAGATGGTTCATTCAAAGAGCCATGCTAGATGTAGAGATCCTGGTATGAAAGAGGTCCCTCTGCGAAGAATGTCTGGGTGACACTAGCGGAAAGAAAGGTTGCAGGAAAGTCATTGCTACAAAATCAGAAAATAAGGTCTTTACAGACTCTCTGAAGCACTGGCAACCTCATGGACTATTTTAATTTGTACTGTTTAGAAATAGGACTTGTGGGAAGGTAAACAAGAGAATCCTAACCAGAGTAGGAGACAGCCATTTCCCAATGGTGTTGGGTCATTGCATTTGAGAAATCTTTTGCATACTTTGGTATTAAAGTTCATTGTGAATAAATCTATTTGTGGGCAGCTGAATCTTTCTGAAGTCACCCCCAAAGCTTTCCGTTCATACCCCATCTTGGCAGGAAGAATATTATTTTTAAGCTGGAAGTTTAAGTGGCACTGAAATTTTTTGGGGCCCCAAGAATGCTATATTCAAGTCAGACTCCAGTCCCGACTCCCTGCAACAGGAAGATACACTTAAACCTGGGCTACCAAAGTCTTAGTGTCTCATATTTTAAGCTGCTAGACTTAGGGGAAATCCATTTCCCCAGCAATACATCTCTCCCACGTGACATAACTGAGAAAAGCTCAGAACCTCATAGGGCTGGTTTTACCCATTGCAGACACTGTACGATTTTCTTTCCTCTTACCTTTTTTGGGGACAAGACTGCCACCGAAGTGGTTACTGGAGAGGTTGTTGTTATAATTACTGCTATCTAGCATTGTAATCATTATTTTGCTTTATTCACCCACATGGAAAATTGTATGTGTGATCTTACAAGAGGATACATTTCAAATTAGCTACAATTTCCATGTGCAATGCAAAATGGTAAGATCTGCCATGAAGGGAGCAGAAAGAGGAACTCTGCTTTTTGTCCTGGTTGGTTTTAAAGTCACTTTCCAGGCGGGAGGGGAGGGGAGAACACAATTAAACTAGGACCCCAAGCTCCAGGGTTCCCTCAAACATCTGTAACAACTGTGTAAGTGAAGTGAAATGGGAGGGGTGAGGCCCCAGTGAACATGATGTACTGGAGCCTCAAATTTCTCTCTACAGGCCTGCTCCTTCCTCCTCTGGTTTGAAGAGACGAGGATGAGATGCACAGACACCTGCCAACACATTATAGGAAAGGTGTCTCAATTATTGTTGCTTCCAGGAACTTTTCACTCCACCGAAGTCCATTCCCCTGCCCTCCCTCAGGTGCACCCTCTTCTGAGAGGAACACTCTTCTATTGAACATGGAATCCTCCACGAGAGACCTGGTGTAAAGACTTTGCCTCCCTTCCAACCCAGGAAATATATTTGGTGGTAGACTAGAGACACTGGCAAAAAGGGAGTGTATGTCTAATGATTAGAAGATACAGCTAACACGGTTCAGTACAGTGAGGACTGATTTAACTCAAAGCAATGTAAGTCACAGATTTAAATCAGCAAGCAGGAAACCTTGATTTAAATCAATTTTAATCATGTTTTACATTTGTACTGTTGTTTTCCCAAACAAAGGGCATTCTCATTAAAAACATGTTGATTTACAACTAAATACAGCCTTTAAACTAAGTTTGTACTACAGATAAGGTATATATTATTTAAGCAATTATGTAGCTTAATCTGAATAAATGTAAGTTCTTAGTTTTCACATTTTTATGATGTTAGAAAATAGTAAATGATGGATTTATTTTCTAAATTAATTTTTACTTGTGATGTATGTCAAGCTCTCTTTGGATGGTAATTAGAACTCAATGAAAATACACAAAAACTTTTAATTATTTAAATAAACCTAGAAAAGGTTTATCAAAACAAGCTTTGTATTTAAAATTACCTGATATAATAAACAAAAGGGAAGTATTATCTGTAGTGAATTGAACTGATTCTTCCTGGTCACCATGTCCTTCTAGATTTTAGAAAAGTTCAATATCCCCACCTCTGCCCCAACTAACTGCGTGACCAGGGGTCATTTCTCCATTTCATTTTCCCTGTCCATAAGACAGTGATAGTAATGGCCTACCTCACAAAAAGGTAGCAAGGCTAATACATCAGTGTATGTAAGGCTCAGTGCACTTCTGTAATGTTGCATCCAAGGAACGCAACATCAAACAACTTATATCAGCCATGGCTAACAAGATGCTTGATATGCTGATTCCCTTTGTTACTATAATCAGAAATGCCAAGTTAACTGTTTAATAGATCAGAGTGCTAGTTATAGAACTGTACCTAGACTGCAGAGAACAGCACACATGGATAAATCTGAAACAGTCACTGAGAAGCTAGTACAAGCATGAAGCTGTCCAAGCAGCTTTAATCATTCTGAGCCCATTATGCTGTATTTTAGATTATTAATAGTACATTCACATTTACCTATTTCTAAAAAGGCATTCTGCAAGAAGCTCCAAATGAGAACTTGGCTTCTCTATTTCAGAAAGAGAAAAACTCTTATTGGCCAGGTCATTCTGAACAACTGCCGCCTGCCAGGGCTATTTCACCTCAAGTGTTCCATTTAAATCAACACATAAGCATCAGAGCTCTCCTGCTTCACAAGTCAACATGAGCTCAAGTTTCCAGACAAACACCCAAGAGACAGTGTCTTGCAGAATGTGAGACTCACCCTTAGCAGGTGGAGACTCTCACCTGTGCAGCACATGCTGGTTTGTTTATTTAGCTATAACTCAAAACCTGCCAAAAACTGCAAAAGAATGGCTCCTTTCTAAATTTCTTCCCTTTCTCACCCCCTGAAGAGGGCTGTCAAAGGACTTGCAGCGCCCCCTCCAACGCTACGCTTTGCATCACATTCCCACCTCAGAGCTGATTCTAGCCAAGATCCAGCATCCCCACAGCTCACCTTACCTTATTTGTCCCAAGACAAGTTGTGGCTGGGCCTAACTTGCCTCTTATGTGTTTTCATATTTTAATTAATTTAATTTCAAGAACGGGGAGTCAGCTCTGGAATTTCAGCCTCAACCAAGTCTCCCCACCCTGGCCTGCTGGAAAAAAGGCCCTTTCTGGATTGGTTTTCCCCTAGAATGAAATGAAATTGCCTACACACCACCACATCCCCTATACGTGGCTACATCCTCTCACTTCCCATGCAAGGATTTAGCCAGCTCCCTCCCATACACTTTCTCTTCCTTACATTGCTGCCTCTGGCAATTTGTTCCACATTAGTCCAGTCTGTGCACTCCATGCTCTCCCATTCACTGGAACTCATGATCCCTTTTATATCGTGAATAAAAAGAGCCAAAGTCCCCACAGCAGGTCCCCTGCTCTTCCCTCATACCAACTTAACCAGCATGTTTAAAAATAAATCAGTCACTGAAGCAGCCAGCTTCTGGATCAGAGGCCTAGGACGCCCCAGTGGATGGTTCAAAGGAGATCTGGGGTTTTAAAACACATTGATTTAGGATGTTCTTACTGAAAATGGTTGGAAAGGAGTGCTCTGCCCTGTCACCAGCAATTTGAACACAAAAAAGCATTTTAAGTGTCACACCACATCCAAAGCTGCACTACATTAGAAATTTAAGTTACATCCTCATGTCTTTAGGACAGGAACCATCTCATGTGTTCATGCAGCATCTAATGCAGAGGTGCGCAAACTACGGCCTGCGGGACCGTTCTGCCTGGCCCCTGAGCTCCTGGCCCAGGAGGCTAGCCCCCGCCCCCTTCTCCCACTGTTCCACTTCCCCTGCAGCCTCAGCTCACCACACCGGCGGTGCAAAGCTCTGGGCAGCGGGGCTGTGAGCTCCTGGGGCAGCGCAGCTGCAGAGCCCAGCCTGACCCGGTGCTCTGTGCTGCATGGTACACGGTTGGCTCCAGCCGGGCGGCGTGGCTGCCTGTCCTGGTGCAGCCGTGCCGCCAGCCACCAGCGCCCCAGGCAGCACGCGGGGTTGGACAGAGGTCGAGGCAGTCAGAGGGTGGGAAACAGGGAGAAGGAGTGGTTGGATGGGACAGGGGTCCCGGGGGGGGGCAGTCAGGGGCAGGGGGTCCAGGGGTGGTCAGGGGACAGAGAGCAGGGGGCAGGTGGATGGGGCAGGAGTCCCAGGGGGGCTGTCAGGGGATGAGAAGCAAGGGGGGGGTGGGGGCCACGCCACGCCTGGCTGTTTGGGGAGGCCTTCCATACAACTTCTGAAACCTGATGCGGCCCTCAGGCCAAACAATTTGCCCACCCCTGATCTAATGCAACAAGGTACCAACCCATGACTGGTGCTCTTAGGCTCTACTGTAATACCAATAATCATAAATGCTAACTTAGGATGCTGCTAAGTGAAAGACAGAAAAGAATGTCTGAGCAATCTAGTCTGTGAAAAACAAACACCATCCTCTGCTGAAGGTTGATGTGCCAAGGTATTTACATTTCACAAACTGAACTATTCTGTGGTTTCTTTGCAGCGAAGTGTCAGTAGTGTATCTTGCCACATGCTCAAGAAAACACAAGCCACAAGATCACAGTAGCAGTGTTAAATAAACCACTACTCTGCACAGGTTGGGAGCACTCCATGAAACCAGGGGGTGAAGGGGGAAACAGGCTAGAAGGCAGACAGATAGGTGGCTGAAGTACAACAAGAGTTGAGTACGTTAAAACGACAAACCACCAAAATGCAGCCCTAGAGCTCAATACAGTCCATGGGGCTCTCTCACGATCTCTACAGCCTAAGCAGCATGCCCAGTTCAACCCACATAGCAGAGCTAGAGCAAGGCAAATTCGATCTCAGAGCTCCCCCTCTGCATTAGAGTTGAGGGGGAGGGGTCACAGTCAGTTCTATTTTATGCACATTAGGTGGCAAGTTGCCAACAACTGTTGGATGAGCCAATTCTGGGCCCCTTGAACTAAGCCATCACCTAAAGCAGTGTGGAAAAACACATGCCTCTCACATGAGCCAAGTTCCTGGAAAGCATCTGAGTTACAGGATAGGTTTTTTTGCTTCCTCAGAAAGCTACTGATGGTTTAACCCTTTGATATACAGACTAGTTCAATCCAGAGACGCTGCTATAATACCACATAATATGGTGCGAATGCTGTGTAGATCATGAAGAGATGTACCCACAGCAAGTTGGATTATTGCCTAGATAGCCCAAGTGGCACGTCAGGCCAGCTCCTGAACTAGAGGGCAGTAATCATATCATCCTACATCTTGTTAGTATTCTCAGCAAGGGCATTGGTGGCTGCCTTCCAACTGGAACTGTGCTCCATTAAGATGGGAGAAGATAGTACACGCTCAAGGAGAGCTGTCAGACTGGTTTGCTGCCCTCCCTCCAGGTCTGAGAGGGGAGAAAGTAATGTATGAGAATCATGTGCAGAGTATATCAGTGTCCTGGAGATTCACTCTCCAGATCAGAAATCATTTCTAGACCAATTCTTTACGACCAAGCAGGGAAATCACTGTGCTCCAGTTTCTGCAATCATAAGAAAGGTTTAACTATATCACGAAATTCAGTGTCTGGTCTTTGTTCTATTACAACAATAATAATTAACAAGACTTCAAAAGAGTAAGTCTCCCCACCGAGGCTTTTGGGGATCACATTCTTCCCTTTCTGCCCAAAATCCTGAGGGAACCAGAATGAGTCCAATTACAGGACCCTACTGGGCTCCCTTGCCACATGTAAATAGCAAGGTAATGTTTATGTAGCAGCTAATTAGCATACTTTATGGAAGCAGACCTCTGCTTGACCCTCTGTGCTGCTCCCACACACTCAGACCATTCCTTTATGCTGCCCCCTCCTGCCAGAACAAGTAGGCTAAGAACAGAGGAGTAGAGCAGGTTGCTTGAAGTCACACCCCGAGAGTGGAGTTTGCATACTTGTGGCAAGGAACCCGTGAGGAGTCTGGTGGCACCTTAAAGACTAACAGATTTATTTGGGCATGGGTTTTTTACCCATGAAAACTTATGCCCAAATAAATCGGTTAGTCTTTAAGGTGCCACAGGACTCCTCCTTGTTTCTGTGGATACAGACTAACATGGCTACCACTCTGATACAAGTAACCTATGTTACAGACCCAAGACCTGAGTCTGCAACGGTCATGATTTCCAGAGAAATTAATAGGGAGAGTTTTGCCTGCACAGCTCTGATTTCCTTCAATCAGTGTTCTCTGGGGCACTGTGAAGAGTGCCACACCACATCCACACACGTCCATAATACAGGCTTTTGATTTTACTTCACTTTTCATTTTAAAATACAACATTAGACAGTGGTTAATTTTAAACATTTGCAAACTAGCCTCATCTCAGGAGATTTCAGACTCTTTCATATTGGAATTCCTCTCCCACTGCCTCATGTCCCCAGGCATAACAGATGAGCCAGCAAAATGACAAATCCAGATTATCAAATTCATATCTACACACAGAGTACGATTCTCCTCTTTCACTCTACTGAAAGTCAGAACTCCATTGAAATCAGTGAAGCTAAATCAGTGTAAAAATGATGTACAGCAAGAGCAGAAGTTGTGCAGCAGTGGCCCCCAATCACAGACCAGAGCCCCACTGTGCTAGACACTGTACAAATGCATAACAGAATAAGGCAGATATTTTTGTGGCATCTAAATGACACACAAGTATCCTGAACATGGTAAAAAGAACAGAACACCAATGTCTGTCCTGTTACTCAGTAGAACAAGAGCTGCATCCTGCAGGGAAATATGGGAGGGATTTACTCTCCCACCCTGCGAGCATCTGGGCACAGTGTTCTTCCTGTAGACACCGATTACCAGGCCTGCTTCTCCACTATGTACTAGTCAAGTTACACCTGCTGTGCCCTATGTTTATTTGCTTACTTCTATGACCATGATATTTTTCAAGCAGCAACTCTTCAAATGCAGTCAAAACCTTAGCAAGACAAAAATTTGCAGTTTGGTATGCATGGAGATCATCATTCTTAAGTGTCTAACTTAAGTACATTTATATAGCACAGCCCTCTGGCAAAGAGTTATTTTTCCAGTGCTGTTTTTCAGACCAAGTGTTTTTAGAACTGGGACAGGTTTCAAGCTCCTCAGCACAGGGACTCTGTCTCCCTATTTGTCTGTAAAGCACTTGGCAAACTTTGGATGCTTTATAAATAATAGCAATATAGAAACAGAACATAATTCAAATAAGGTACCCATTTCTCCCTCCAACTGTTATAGGCTTATATCATTGTTACAATATAGATCTGACCTTTCACGTGAGGTGTTGGGAACATTAACATGGTGCCAATTGTCTTCACATGCCTCTACAGTTACAGCTTAACCAAGTTAGTTGTCTAGGTGAGGGAAGGGAGGAATGCTTCCCATATTTAGTTGGGAAATTGGTTTTCAGTAGAATTCCAGCAGTTTACCGTTTATTTCTTCAGCTGCAAAGACTAACATTACAATAGCTGGTTTTCTCTGTAACACAATTTGAGTGACAAGACTTTCAGACTCTCCTTTCCTCACAAATGGTTTCTGTAAAGAGATCCTCATTTTCTGTAGCGTAGTAGCTGGCTGCTGTAGTTGTGTATCCTATCTGCATTATTCTGGCAGCCCTGACTGATGGAGAATGATGCTCTTGCTTGTCACTAAGTGACTCAATGTTTGTTTCAATTAAAATAAAATACTGCTTGGCTTACAAAGATTCCCCAAACCATTTAAAGAGTGGGAGCAGGCCAGGAACGGGCAGGCAATTAATCTCAGATAAAAATTAAATGTCTTTTTCCACAAGTCTAATCTACAGTCAGGTGTGATGCTAAGGTTCCTAATCGCTTACGCATTCAATGGACTGAGCAATGAAAGTTACAACTCTTATGCAACTGTGTTCACGTAAGTTCAGTAAATGCACTCAAGAGTAGCTGTTTCTGTAAACCACTGTGGCTGTCTCTACACTAGGATATTTTTGCTAAAATTCCCCACAACTGCCATTACCATTTCAGCTTTGTTGCTGGTAGCACTGGTGGGAGAAATAGCACAGACAGGGTTCCTGGGTACACTGAGGTTTTAATTGCTATATTGTTTAACCCAGGACAGAGCAGGCCTACATGGCGAGGCATTGAGAATGCCAGCAGCTGTCTGCCCCCCATCTATATGAGGGCTCCCACCAGTTGAACTGAAATTACATTAACTACATTAGAAAATTTTTACTACAATTCCTTAGTGGAGACAAGTCCTAACTACAAGACTCAAGAAAGAACTAGCCCACAAAGCTTTTTACAACTGCAACTCAACAGACTTTAGTGGAGTAACATCCTATTCTCAATGTCAGGAGATCAGAGTCAGACCCTTGGATCAGTGGAGTTTGGACCGAGTCAAGGGTTCAGATCAAGCCGTGCGTCACCACAATTCTTACCGTAAGTAACAGGGGGGGAGAGAGAGAGAGAGAGAGAGAGAAGCAACAACAATTCACAACACAAAACTATTAACAAGCTTATTTATAAATATTTCAGTTTGTTTGTGAATAAAATTCTCAACACACACATGCAGCTTTTCTATCTCCCTTCCCCACCCAAATCTCTCTCACTGAACAGACTTTGTCAGTCTGTACTGCCTAGCCCCAAAACCCATTGAGCATCCTATCAACTGATGAAAATGGAATTTGTTTTAATAGCCCTTAAGGCACAGAACTACTGAAGGAGTTCAAAGCATGAACAGCAGACACAGGAGGAAGAAAGTAAGGGGACCCTAAACTTTTTCCATAGGGTGGACCAGTGGTGAACTGGAGCCGGTTCGCACCGGCTTCGCGTGAACTGGTTGTTAAATTTTGAAGCAGTTTTAGTACCGGTTGTTAACCCACTTCCCTGAGGGGGCGCTGAGGCTTTGATGGGCTCCAGCCAGGAAGTGATCTAATTCCTCCTCCGGCCGCTGGGGGCACTGCACTGTGGGAGCCATGTGGGCTGCCGCCTGGCCCTGGGCACAAGCCCTGTTGCTGCTGCTGCTCCCCTGGCCCTGGGGCTCCCGATGCTGCCTGGTGGGTCCCCGGCTGCTCTGCTGGGCCAGGGCTGCGTCCTGCTGCTCTCCCCGTGAGTACCCACCACCCTGCCGGCAGCCAGCCCCTGCCGCACCCCCTGCCCTGCCGCCAGCCCGTCTCCAGCCACCCCCACACCCCCTGCCCTGCCCCCAGCCAGCCCCTGCCGCACGCACCCCCTGCCCTGCCCACAGCCAGCCCCACACCCCCTTGCCTCCAGCCAGCCCCGCACCCCCTTGCCCTGCCCACAGCCAGCCCTGCGCCCCCTGCCTCCAGCTAGCCCTACGCCACGCCCCTGTCTGCAGCTGGCCCCACGTCCACTGGTGCCCTGCAGTTCCCAGGGCAGTAACCCTGCACACCTGCTTCAACGAGGGGGGCAGGGAGCAGCTGGGACCCACACATGTGCACACCCTAGGGTGACCAGACAGCAAGTGTGAAAAATCAGGACAGGGGGTGGGGGGTAATAGGAGCCTATATAGGAAAAAGACCCCAAAATCGGGACATCTGGTCACCCTAGCACACCCCCAGGGACCCACACATGTGAAACAGACCTCATTTCTAGTTCAGGCCCATCTTTTTAAAAAAGAACTTTAGACAGGGTTAACATACATCCGTATTTTCCCGGACAGGTCAGACTTTTGGGTTCTTAAATCGCCATCCGGGAGGAATTTTTAAAATTTTAAAAATTCTTTAATTTTTAAAATTTTAAAAATTCCTCCTGGGAAAATACGAACGTGTGGTAACCCTGTTGGTACAAAAAACTACATACTGGGGCACATGCCTTGAATCAGAATTTTTTATAGGGAACCGGTGGTTAAGATTTTGGCAGCTCATCACTAGGGTGGACCACACCTTAGTAGAGAAAGAGTCTCTAAGACAACCACCCATCCAATTCACTGTGGCACAAACTATCTTCTCTGATACTTGCCTTCACATAACATTCGGGTGAGATCCACAGCAGCTGCTTGCATATAATAAGTTAGGAAATTATTTGTGGCCTCTTTTAATGCAATTTTGCAGATGGAAACGGAAAAGTGCCAGCTCCACTCACTCTATACTGACCAGTCTGGAGACTGCAGGAATAAAATATTTACACACAAAGATCTCATGCATGTCGGTATTCGTACTGTTGTGTATGTTTCCCATTGTCAAACCTCCCGCACTACAAATCACTAACACTTTTAGACTCCTGCTGTCAGAGGCTGTAACGAAGCAGAAACCATCAAGTGAAAGGAGCCATGAAATCCACACTGAACAAGACAGAATCTGGAGAATATTCCAGAGACTAACAACAAAATCCCATTCCCTCGCCTCAGAAATTAAGTACTGAGAGCAAGGGAAAACCAGCCTCCAAAAAGGAGGCTAGGTACACAGAACAAGGCAGCAGCAAGGATTTGCAGACATTTCTCTTCTGGGTGAACAGACACAGAAACCTGCATGCTAAATGCAAGCAAAAGCATCTCCCTATGGGCACCTCCAGAGTAGGAAAGAAATCCCCTCTTGCCTTTAGAATCACTTCCATGATTCTTAGATACTCAAGATCTTCCCAAGCAGAGAACTGATTTTCTCCTGTGTGTGTTTTTCTATCACCTGCATTAGGTACATACACTACAATGCACTATTTGCCTTGGTCTGCAACTTTAACACCATTTTACAATCCCCCCACCCTCTCCTAGAGCATTCACAGACATGTCACTTGGCTAGGGGAAGCCAGGGTCTCCTGGGCTAAGAGAGCAGTTCATTTTTTGACTGCACACACTGTGGACACAACTCCCTTTGATTTGAATGTGCTTCACTCCTGCTTACACCAAGGCTGAGCCTGATCTTGTAGCTGGAGGCTCTGTAAAAGTGCCTGTGAGGGCAACAAGGCATGAGGGTGGAAGGAGGTCTATTTTGCCTATCCACAGAGTCAGCCATCACCAAAATAAAGGGGGGGGGGGGGGGGAATGGGAAATCACCATCTTACCTGGATTTCCGTTTGCGAGAAGGCTTCTCCACCAGGCCTGTTGTTCTGGAGGTGGGAAAGAAAGAGAAGGAAGTGACCTGGAGGGCCAGGTGTACGAGCACCAGGAAGGGCAGAGGGGTAACAGGCTCCAGCCAACACACCCCAGGTTCCTCCCTGCCACCCTGACCTCACTGGCATCATTCAGCCCTGGTTAGGCACCAACAGCATGCTCAGCTCTGAGCATGGGGCCCTGTCCCCAGGAACTTACAGGTGAGGGGATCCAGTGGGGCAGGTCAGGGGGAGGGGGACATGGCAAGGCACAGGGCACAACAGGGGCCATTGCACAGGGGAACAGAGCAGCAGTGGGGGGCTCAAGGCAGAGCAGGGGGTAAGAAGGGCGGGGGTGCTCCAGCAGGGAGGGGGTAAGAGGGCAGCACAGCAGGGGAGTGGGAGGGGGGGCAGGCGGGGTCCCGGCCGTTACGGGGGGAGGGGGGGAGGGAAGGAGGGGCGGGGGTTACAGGGAAGGGGGGAGTAAGGCGAGTCGGGGGGGGCGGGGGGCAGGCGGGGTCCCGGCCGTTACGGGGGGAGGGGGGAGGGAAGAAGGAGGGGCGGGGATTACAGGGAAGGGGGGAGTAAAGCGAGTCAGGGGGGCGGGGGAGGGGGGCAGGCGGGGTCGCGGCGGTTACGGGGGGAGGGGGCGGGCGGGGGTCGCGGCCGTTACGGGGCGAGGGAAGAAGGAGGGGCGGGGGTTACAGGGAAGGGGGGAGTAAAGCGAGTCAGGGGGGCGGGGGAGGGGGGCAGGCGGGGTCGCGGCGGTTACGGGGGGAGGGGGCGGGCGGGGGTCGCGGCCGTTACGGGGCGAGGGAAGAAGGAGGGGCGGGGGTTACAGGGAAGGGGGGAGTAAGGCGAGTCGGGGGGGAGGGGGGACAGGCGGGGTCCCGGCCGTTACGGGGGGAGGGGGGCACGAGAAGGGGGCCAGGCCGGGGGGGGCTTTACGCGCTTTTCCTGCGGCCGGGCCGGAGCCCCCGAGCTCCTGCCCAGCCCCCCCGTGCGCGCGCACTCGCGGCCCCTCACCTGGAGGCCGGGCCAGTGCGGGGCAGGCGCTGCCGGGCGGCTCCTCTCACCATCCGCGCCGCCTCCGCCAGCTCCGCGGCGAAGCTGCTCTTGCCGCTAGCGCTGCCGCTCGGTGCCGGGGGCGGGCGGATGCCGCCTCACACTAGTCTGGGCGGACTTGCCCCGCCCTTTCCAGGTTCTAATTGGCTCATCGCTCGGCGAGGAGGAGACTCCGCTCTCTGACTGGCTGCAGCTCCCGTCACTCTCTTACCATTTCCCTAGCAGGGTAGGTTGAAACAGCGAGTATGGCTCTTGCTGCTTAGCTACGGACAGGAGCTGCTGTGCAGGAGGCAGGGGCGCCACCGTGCGGGGAGAGGCAGAACTGCACCTGGAGTCTGCCTGCACCAGGGGACTGCCTGATCCCCACTGCACCAAGGGGCTGCGGGCACCAGGGGACTGCCTGATCCCCACTGCACCTGGAGTCTGCCTGCACCAGGGGACTGCCTGATCCCCACTGCACCAGGGGACTGCCTGATCCCCCCTGCACCTGGAGTCTGCCTGCACCAGGGGACTGCCTGATCCCCACTGCACCAGGGGACTGCCTGATCCCCACTGCACCTGGAGTCTGCCTGCACCAAGGGGCTGCCTGATCCCCACTGCACCAAGGGGCTGCAGGCACCAGGGGACTGCCTGATCCCCACTGCACCAGGGGACTGCCTGATCCCCCCTGCACCTGGAGTCTGCCTGCACCAGGGGACTGCCTGATCCCCACTGCACCTGGAGTCTGCCTGCACCAAGGGACTGCCTGCACCAGCAGATTGCCTGATTCCTACTGCACAAAGGAGCTGCCTGATCCCTACTGCACCAGTGGGCTGCTTGATCCCCACTGCACCTGGAGTCTGCCTGCACCAACGGCTGCCTGATCCCTTCTGCACCAAGGGGCTGCCTGCACCAGGGGACTGCTTGATCCCTGCTGCACAAGAAAGACTCACACAAACAGCTGGAGAATTTTATTTAGCATGTGTATAGTCATCTAGCCAAGTGATGGCATCTCCAGTGGCGTGATGCAGTTCTTCTGGGCCAGGGGTGGCCAACCTGTGGCTCTGGAGCAACATGCGGCTCCTTGTATAGGCACTGACTCTGGGGCTGGAGCTACAGGCGCCAACTTTCCCAAATGCCAGGGGGTGCTCACTGCTCAACTCCTGGCTCTGCCACAGGCCCTGCTCCCCACTCCACCCCTTCCTACCCCTTCCCCTGAGCCTGCCATGCCCTCGCTCCTCCCCCATCCCCCCCAGCCTCCTGCACACCATTAAACAGCTGATCAGGAGGTGCGGGGAGGGAGGGGGAGGCGCTGATCAGCGGGGCTGCCGGTGGGGGGGAGGCACAGGGCGGGGGAGGGGAGATGATGGGGAGCTCATGATGTATTACTGTGGCTCTTTGGCAATGTACATTGGTAAATTCTGGCTCCTTCTCAGGCTCAGGTTGGCCACCCCTGTTCTAGGCCAACGCTGAACCTAGTCAGCAGGCATTCATCGACAATGTGTGTCATCATCTGTGTTGCACCGCAGCTGCACAAAGGGCTGTCATGAAGGCCCCAGCAATACTGGCTGGCTGCACAACGACCTTGTCCAATCCAGAACCTGTTCAACAGAGACCATTGGCAACGGGGCATGTCAAAACCAGGCGGGCAGATTGTGGGATTGGCAACGAGGGACTGGTTGGGCTCTGAGGGGTGGTAAGCTCGGGAGAGGGGTGGGCCGGAGTGGGCCTGGGAAAGGCTTGGTGGGGACCAGGCCTGGGGTTGAGGGGGCAGCCAGCTAGGGTCTAAGGGCTGGGCTCAGGGGAGGCTCTGGGAGGCGCTTAATTATAACAGATGTTCATTCCTCTTGCCAGAGTGTTTCTACCCTAACATGCTGGCGTTGTGGATGAGACCATAATGGGCGACATGACAGCAAACATGCAGCTGGTGGTTTTAAAAGGTCATTGAGCAACGGCAGGCTTGGGTTGGTGCATATTTTCTCTAGTAACTTGCCAGAGGCAACCTCTCGTCTAATACGAGGAGGAGCAATATTGCTCAGAACTGGAAGTCATGGGAGTGGAGTCGGATGCAGGGTGCCAGAGATGATATGCATGGCAGCATGTAACTGCGTATCCACCAGTTTGGTGTGTGATTATCTACTCCAAACTGGTGCGCAGTACTCCACCACCGAATACAAGGTTCCAAGAGCTGACGTCCGCAAAGTTGGAGCACGAGCACCCCATGACTAACCTGCCAATTTGCTAAGAAGATTGTTTTGCGTCTTAACTTTAGCTGCTGTCTTCTTCAGGTGGGCCTGGTAAGTCAGTGTGCGGTCTAAGGTCACACCTAGATAGACCGGTTCTACTTCATGCTTCACCTTCTGACCATTCAGATAATTTTAAACATTCAGTTCTCAGGTTGCTCTGGCGTGATGAAGATGGAACAAACTGGAGACTGTTTTTGTGATGCTTGGCTGGAGGCGCCAAGTCTTACAGTAGTCAGCTAACTTTATCATGTCCTGGTTTAAGATGGCATCAAGCTTGTGGAATGACTGGGCCTGGGTACCGCAGCAGATGTCGTCTGCATAAATGAACTTTCGTGACTCTGTTGTTGGCAAGTCACTGATGTAAAGGTTGAACACAGTTGGAGAAAGCACAGAGCCCTGGAGTAACCCACTGCTCTGTCATCTCCTCCAAGCACTCGTCTGCTCCCCCATATGGATGCTGAACCGCGTATCGCAGAGCTGGAGAAAGGACCAACTAAGGCCCCAAGCCTACATTGGGATCTGTGTTCACTGACCCTGCATTCCTACAAAGGCCTGTTAAAATCAAAGGGGTTAAAGTCAGAGTGGTCCCTGCTTGTGTGGTTTGGAGCCCTATTTAGGGAAAACAGTGACATTGTCAAATGCACAAATACAACCTGAGAAAATAGATTTTTCTCTGATCTCTGTTACATCAACCTAAAGCTCCAGTCTCGCAATTGGATCCTTGCAAGTAGATCCTGTACCCATGAGGAGACCCTTGGTCTACCCATCTGGAAACAACTGCAGGTTCAGGGCCTCAGGTATCCCATTAATATTAGCAGGAACACCATTTTCAGACAGAAGCATGATTTTCAAGTTGACACTACCCAGTTAAGATGGAGCAGCATTACCATAGCAATAACATTCATGGATTTTAGCATTTTAATTGTCTTTGCAGCGGGTCAAGTCAGTGCCTTGCACAGTATCCTCAGACAGCATTAACCTCTTAATTTCTAAGGCCGCAGTGATCAGGTCTGATTATCAGCCAGCCGTTATAAGATGGAATGTTACAGAGCAATAGTTATGGTACACGTTATCATTCTGTATCTTGACAGCTACTGTTACCTGTTACATTAGATACTCACAGATAAATCCCAGTATAAGGGCTGGTCTACACTACGGGGGGAGATCAATCTAAGTTACGCAACTTCAGCAATGTGAATAATGTAGCTTAAGTCAACGTACTTAGATCTACTTACCACGGTGTCTTCACTGCGCTGTGTCAACGGGAGACGCTCTCCCATCAATTCCCCTTGCGCTTCCCGTTGAAGTGGAGTCCACGCTAGAGTGATCGCTGGTCCATTTATCGCGTCTAGACTAAACACGATAAATTGACCCTCGCTGGATCGACCACTGCCCATTGCTCCGGCAGCTAGTGTAGACATGCGCTAAGAGACACAGGACCTGATCATGCAAGGAATCCATGCAAAGCCTCATGGAAGCCCTGGGCATGCCCATATACAGAGGCATGGCAGAATTCCGGCCTCATGCAATATAATTACTTGCAGTGGTGAGCTGGAGCCAGTTTGCACCAGGTCGCTAGAACCGGTTGTTAAATTTAGAAGCCCTTTTAGAACCGGTTGTTCCACGAGGGACAACTGGTTCTAAAAGGGCTTCTAAATTTAACTGGCCAAAAGTGGCACCTTAGGTGCCGAGTCCATGGGTGCTCCAGCCCTGGAGCACCCAAGGGAAAAATTTGGTAGGTGCAGAGCACCCACCGGCAGCTCCCCACCCACCCCCGGCCCCAGTTCACCTCCGCTCTGCCTCCACCTCCTCCCCTGAACGCACCACCCCGCTCTGCTTCTCCACCCCCCCAGGCTTCCCGCGAATCAGCTGTTCACGCGGGAAGCCTGGACGGGCTGAGAAGCAGGCGGTGGCTTTGCACTCAGGCCCAGGGAGGTGGAGGTGAGCTGGGGCGGGGGGGCGCAAGGAGGGCCACCTGCACCGCAGCAGGTAACCTGCGGGGGGCTCGCAGGGGAACCGCTCCCTGCCCCAGCTCACCTCCGCCACCCTGGGCCTGAGCGGGAAGCCGACACCTGCTTCTCAGCCCTCCCAGGCTTCCCGCCAAACAGCTGATTCGTGGTAAGCCGGGGCGGGGGGGGGGCGGAGAAGCAGACCAGTGCGTTCAGGGGTGGAGACAGAGGTGAGATGAACTGGAGTCGGGCGCGGGGCGGGGAGCTGCCGGTGGGTGCTCTGCACCCACCAAATATTCCCCATGGGTGCTCCAGCCCCAGAGCACCCATGGAGTCGGTGCCTAAGGGGCCACTTTTGATGTGATCAGTGGGGGGAGCGGCTGCTCCCCCCCAGCTATGCTCCCCCGCCCCTAGGAGCCAGAGAGACCTGCTGGATGCTTTCTGTGAGCTGCCCCAGATAAGCACCGCCGGGACTCCCCACCTTGCCCCCCGGCATGTCCCTCTGGCTCTTAGGGGTGGGATGGGCACCTACTATGGTGGCCCACGAGACCCTCCTGCCCGGTTCTGGGGGCAGTCAGGGGACAGGGGAGGGGGGTGGATGGGGCAGCGGTCCTGGGGGGGGGCATCAAGGAACTCGGGGGGTTGGATGGGGCAGGAGTCCCAGGGGGTGGGCAGCGACCCCTCATGGGGTGAGGAGGGAACCTGTTGTTAAGATTTTGGCAGCTCATCATTGATTACTTGCAATAGTTACTGTCATTATTGTATCGGTTGATTTTATCAGAAGGGCAGCAATTGCTAGGATTGCTAAACATTAGCACCAGTGCACAGATTCTACCGATTCTGGACCCCCAGGGCCAGCAGCCCCAGGACACCTGGCCCCGCCCCTCTCAGTCGGGGAGGCGGGGCTCTCTGTGGGCGGGCTGTACCATTGCGCTGCGAGTCTGCGGGGGGCGAGTTGCGGTGAGCCGGCTCCTCCCATCACCCCTGCACTGTGAGACCGGATTGGTTGATCCCGCCCAGCCAGGCTCTTTCGCGTTCTAACTTCTGGCCTCTTTCGGCTTCCGTCCTTTCGCTTGAGCCGCTGGCGACATGGTGAGTGGATTCTGTGGCCGGGACCCCTCGCAGCTCTAATCCGGAGCCATCCGCGGGGAGAGGCGGCCCCGGCGGGCGGGCGGGTGGGTCAGGAGGCCCGGCCGCTCCCTGCGAAGCACCGCTGTTCCCTCGCGCGGGCCGGGAACGGGGGCGCCGAGACTCCGCGAGGCCGACGCCGGGGCTAGGCCGCGCCGGGTGCCTGGGGCCCCGCTGGGTCCGGGCTCTGAGGGGCGGTAAGCGCGGGAGAGGGGCGGGCTGGACTGGGCCTGGGGGGAGGCGGGACAGCCGGCTGGGCCCGGGGAAAGGTGCGGGGGACGGGCCCGGGCCCGGCTTTGAGGGGGCAGCCGGCTGGGCCCGGGGAAAGGTGCGGGGGACGGGCCCGGGCCCGGCTTTGAGGGGGCAGCCGGCTGGGCCCGGGGAAAGGTGCGGGGGACGGGCCCGGGCCCGGCTTTGAGGGGGCAGCCGGCTGGGCCCGGGGAAAGGTGCGGGGGACGGGCCCGGGCCCGGCTTTGAGGGGGCAGCCGGCTGGGCCCGGGTGAGGCTCTGGGAGGCGGTCCGGCTGGGGTCTGAGCGGGGCGCTCTCGCTCTCCTTGGCAGGCTAAGATCAAGGCCCGTGACCTGCGAGGGAAGAAGAAGGAGGAGCTGCTGAAGCAACTGGATGACCTGAAGGTGGAGCTGTCCCAGCTGCGGGTGGCCAAGGTGACGGGCGGAGCCGCCTCCAAGCTGTCCAAGATGTAAGTCCGAGCTCTGCCTCCTGCTTAGGGGCCTGGCCGTGAGCCTCTGGGGGGCAGTGGGGGCTGTGAAGCTGCAGTGCTGTAACTGCATTGGGCCTATCGGATCTCGCAGTGCTGTGCCTCAAGGTGGGGAATCTCCAGGGCCCCTGGCCCAGGGTTACATTAGGCTACAGGTGCTTCAGCCCTCATCCAACCTCAGCCGTAGGCTATCCTGTGTGGGCACACGCTAGCCTGTTGCAGGGCGAAGGGAGCATTACTTCTTTCAACTGATATTGCTGTAGCAGTTTCTTCACCTAACAGGCTGCTTCTCGGTGATGTGGCACATTCGAGATATATGATGTAGCAATACCATCCTTGTCCTGAGAGTAGGTAGCATTGAAGAGGAGGAAACAAATGTGGACTAGACAGGAGAAGGGGAGTTAAGTGTTTGGGTAGAGGGGAAGCTCCAGAGTGGTAAGAGTCTAATTGTTAAAGAGTAAAATGATTACTGTGCCTAGAATATAGTAAGAAATAATTCTCAAGTAGTGCCTCCATTATCCAGATTCTATAGTTCCTCTTACATATTTTGCAAAGTACTTGCTAGTTTTAAGCCTGTGTTTTGAGACTTGTTTCTTTACTCTCTGCAGCCGGGTTGTCCGCAAATCCATTGCCAGAGTGCTGACTGTCATCAACCAGACCCAGAAAGAGAACCTGAGGAAATTTTACAAAGTAAGTCCGAACTTTGTACTTCGTTAGGCCCTACCCTACATTCCTTTCTGGCCATTTTCAGATATGTGGATAGAGTTGTGAGGCAAGAGACCCAACTAGCTGCAAGAATAATTCTTCAAATGAGATCCTGGGAAAAGTGTAACATTAATCTCATATTATAATGGTCCCTTTTCAAAATACTGTTTGTTGCAAGACTAACACCCAGCACTGCTCTGAATTGAGTAGATGCAGTGTGAATCTGTTCTTGCTAAAGGATTCTTCTACTGGACAGCATGTAACTCTGTTATCTGGCTTTGTGTGCTTTCCAGTAGGCACAGGCGTAAGTGCTTTGTTGGAAAATACATTCGTAAAGATTGGCAGTCTTGAAGGATCAAGTCACTGAGAACATTGGAACGCTTTTTCCCCTCAGGCAGGGTGTTATTTCTCATGGGCCACATTCTTTGCTGTACACCAGGATTATCTAGAGCAGGTGACCAAGTGAATACTTCCAGAGGTCCGGCAGACTCCTGGGATTAATAAAATCAGGCATCACCCAACTTTAGGCTGCAGTCCTGTCTGGTAAAATGGCTGGTAGTGAATGATGGTTGGTACCCTCACAGGTGTTGAGTAGCGTAAAGCCATTTCCTAGTGGACAAAGTATATGTCCTACACATGAACAGCATAGGGAAATTTTAGCTCCTGCTCTCCGAGCAGTACCAACAGGCAGGACAGCTTTATGTACTTTGCAGATTACCCTTGCCACTGCATCCACACTGCTCAGTAAAGTCTGCTTAAAAAAAAAAAAAAACTGCTTTTGAAGTTCATTTATTATTTTTCTGCAAACAGGGCAAAAAGTACAAGCCTCTTGACCTACGGCCGAAGAAGACTCGCGCCATGCGCCGCAGATTAAATAAGTACGAAGAAAGTTTGAAGACCAAAAAACAGCAGCGGAAAGAGCGCCTGTACCCTGTCCGGAAGTTTGCTGTTAAGGCATAAACCCTTTGCATACTGTGGATCTGTCAATTATAATGGCTAGCTTTTCTCATTAAACATCAAGTTGTTTGGAAACTGACAGGCCTAGATACATGTTTCATAGTATGGATTTGGTTCAGAACTCATGATAACACTTTATGGAGAGAAATGATTCTGTTAGAGATCATGGGAGCCTTATCCTAGTTTAGCTTGGAAGATGCTAAAGTTAATTTCTGTCACCATTTGCATTATAAAACTGTATAGTTTTCTGTAGTGTCCTGTATAAAGAACATGCTAATGTTTTAGGCAAACATGAGTCTTTGCAAATATCTGAATCCACTAAGCTTTTAAGTTTGGGGGCAGAAGCATTTAACTTCTGACTTCTTAAAGTGAATTAGTGTGTGTCTACTAGTTCGAGAGGCTTTTTCTATTTTAAGCTTTTCTCTAGTGTCAGTCACTGCAGGATCTGATCACTGTACAGGTAAATTAGCATAGTGAGGTTCCCTCTCTCTGCCTCTTTTTGAGCAGTGACTCTACAGCTGGAACTCCTTACTGCTGTTGGTCAGATGAACCCTAGTATATCCAGTAAAAATGTCTATACAGCCATTGATGGGGTTATGTCATTCTAAACCATCTGGCATACAATTCATGCTTAAAAATTACTAGCATTGATAGTAATGCTTAGGCTATTATGTGGAGATTCACCTCACTTTCAACAGGTGTTCAAGTGTGGCTTGAAAGCTCATTGCAATCTTAATCTTGATTTCAGAGGATTGGCCTCCTTCTGAATAGTAGTCATGACTGAACTACAGGTATTGAAGGGTATGTGCTGTTTAGGAAAGACAACTGTAAAGGTTGGGGAGTAGTATTGTATATCAATGATGAGGTAGAATGTAAAGAAATAAGCGATGGAATGGATAAGACAGAGTCTGTCTGGGCAGAAATCACGTTGGGGAAGAAAACTACTAGAGCCTTTCCTGTGATAGTGCTTGGGGTGTGCTATAGACCTCCGGGCTCTAATTTGGATATGGATAGAGGCCTCTTTAATGTTTTTAATGAAGTAAATACTAATGGAAACTGTGTGATCATGGGAGACTTTAACTTCCCAGATATAGGCTGGAGGACAAGTGCTAATAATAACAATAGGGCTCAGATTTTCCTAGATGCGATAGCTGAATCAAGTAGTTGCTGAACCAACAAGCGGGAATGCCATTTTAGATTTGGTTTTGGTGAGTAGTGAGGACCTCATAGAAGAAATGGTTGTAGGGGACAACCTTGGTTCAAGTGATCATGAGCTAATTCAGTTCAAACTGAACGGAAGGATAAACAAAAATAAATCTGCGACTAGGGTTTTTGATTTCAAAAGGGCTGACTTTCAAAAATTAAGGAAATTAGTTAGGGAAGTGGATTGGACTGAAAAATTTATGGATCTAAAGGCAGAGGAAGCCTGGGATTACTTTAAATCAAAGCTGCAGAAGCTATTGGAAGCCTGCATCCCAAGAAAGGGGAAAAAATTCATAGGCAAGAGTTGTAGACCAAGCTGGATGAGCAAGCATCTCAGAGAGGTGATTAAGAAAAAGCAGAAAGCATACAGGGAGTGGAAGATGGGAGGGATCAGCAAGGAAAGCTACCTTATTGAGGTCAGAACATGTAGGGATAAAGTGAGACAGGCTAAAAGTCAAGTAGAGTTGGACCTTGCAAAGGGAATTAAAACCAATAGTAAAAGGTTCTATAGCCATATAAATAAGAAGAAAACAAAAAAAGAAGTGGGACCGCTAAACACTGAGGATGGAGTGGAGGTTAAGGATAATCTAGGCATGGCCCAATATCTAAACAAATACTTTGCCTCAGACTTTAATGAGGATCTTAGGGATAATGGTAGCATGACGGATGGGAATGAGGCTATGGAGGTAGATATTACCATATCGGAGGTAGAAGCAAAACTCAGACAGCTTAATGAAACTAAATCAGGGGGCCTGGATAATCTTCATCCAAGAATATTAAAGGACTTGGCACACACAATTGCAAGCCCATTAGCAAGAATTTTTAATGAATCTGTAAACTCAGGGGTTGTATAACTGGAGAATTGTTAACATAGTTCCTATTTTTAAGAAAGGAAAAAAGGTGATCCGGGTCAAACTAACAGGGCTGTAGTTACATCTGTAGTATGCAAGGTCTTGGAAAAGAATTTGAAGGAGAAAGTAGTTAAGGACATTGAGGTCAGTGGTAAATGGGACGAAATACAACATGGTTTTAAAAAAGGTAGATCATGCCAAACTCCTTCTTTGAGACAGTAACGGATTTTTTAGACAAAGGAAACGCAGTGGATCTAAGTTACCTAGATTTCAGTAAGGCATTTGATACAGTGCCACATGGGGAATTAGTTAAATTGGAAAAGTTGGGGGAATCAATATGAAAATTGAAAGGTGGATAAGGAATTGGTTAACAGGGAGACTACAGCGAGTCCTACTGAAAGGTGACCTGTCGGGCTGGAGGGAGGTTACCAGTGGAGTTCCTCAGGGATCAGTCTTGGGACCAATCTTATTTAAACTTTTTATTTCTGACCTTGGTACAAAAAGTGGGAGTGTGCTAATAAACTTTGAGGATGACACAAAGCTGGGAGGTATTGCCAATTCAGAGAAGGACCGGGATATCATATAGGAGGATCTGGATGACCTTGTAAACTGGAGTAATAGTAATAGGATGAAATTTAATAGAAGTGTAAGGTCATGCATTTAGGGATTAATAACAGGAATTTTATTTATAAGCTGGGGACGCATCAATTAGAAGTAACGGAGGAGGAGAAAGACCTTGGAGTATTGGTTGACCACAGGATGACTATGAGCCACCAGTGTGATATGGCCGTGAAAAAAGCTAATGCGGCCTTGGGATGCATCAGGTGAGGTATTTCCAGTAGAGATAAGGAGGAGTTAGTACCGTTCTACAAGGCACTGGTGAGCTCTCATCTGGAATACTGTGTGCAGTTCTCGTCTCTCATGTTTAAGAAGGATGAATTCAAACTGGAACAGGTACAGAGAAGGGCTACTAGGATGATCCGAGGAATGGAAAACATGTCTTATGAAGGGGGACTCAAGGAGCTTGGCTTGTTTAGCCTAACCAAAAGAAGGTTAAGGGGAGATATGATTGCTCTCTATAAATATATCAGAGGGATAAATACCAGAGAGGGAGAGGAATTATGTAAGCTCAGTACCAATGTGGACACAAGAACAAATGGATATAAACTGACCATCAGGAAGTTTAGACTTGAAATTAGACGAAGGTTTCTAACCATCAGAGGAGTGAAGTTCTGGAACAGCCTTCCAAGGGAAGCAGTGGGGGCAAAAGACCTATCTGGCTTCAGGATTAAACTCGATAAGTTTATGGAGGAGATGGTATGATGGGATAACATGATTTTGGCAATTAATTGATCTTTTAACTATTCATGGTAAATAGGACCAATGTTAGATGGGGTGGGATCTGAGTTACTACAGAGAATTCTTTCCTGGGTATCTGGCTGGTGAGTCTTGCCCATGTGCTCAGGGTTCAGCTGATCTCCATATTTGAGGTCGGGAAGGAATTTTCCTCCAGGGCAGATTGGAAGAGGCCCTGGGGGGTTTTTTGCCTTCCTCTGCAGCATGGGGCACAGGTCACTTGCTGGAGGAGTCTCTGCACCTTGAAGTCTTTAAACCATGATTTGAGGACTTCAGTAGCTCAGACATAAGTGAGAGGTTTATTGCAGGAGTGGTGGGTGAGATTCTGTGGCCTGCATTGTGCAGGAGGTCAGACTCAGTGATCATAATGGTCCCTTCTGACCTTAATGTCTATGAGATCTCACCTCTGAGATCTTGGGCTTCTTTAGCCATCCTTTTCCTCTCCCTTTCCGTATGCTGCTTAACCCTCTCCAGATGATAAGCTGAATTCCCTTGTTAACTGGCTAAGCACCCAGTCCTTAATCAACTAAGTCCCAGTTTAGCCCATGGGGGAAGTTTACAGAGTGGTGGGTCAGCCTTATGCTACTCCCACTCTGTCATAAGGGCTGATCCACCTCCTACTGAATTCAGGGAGAAGATTCTCCTCAATGCATGCTGCTCTCACTAGTTCTGAAGGATTCATAGGCTGGAATAAATTTTAACGAAAGTAAAGGCTTGTCTAGGATGTGCTAAAATCCATGCTAAAGTTACTACACTGTCCCCCAGCACTGCATTATGGTATCACCCTGTTAGGTGGATCCAGCTGCTCTATTCTTTAATATGGGAAGGAGACCTGCCATAATAGCTGCTAATCTCATATCTGAGCAGGGAGATGGGGGGTTTCATTTTGCCTTATTGTACTGTGCCTGGGCCAGGGTACTTGTTTTATAAAGCATCCTGCATGTGCACAATAAAATGTTAATGATAAACCATAACAGTAAAGTAATCTAGAGAGGAGTCTAGTAGCTCTTACCAGCATTCCTAATACAGCAAAGCAAACACAGGTAATGTTGCCCTGATGTCCTGCTAGGGGTTTGTCTTGATGTGTGTAGGCAAATTCCAGACTAATTGTATAATCCCTGGAACCAATTGCCTATCAATAAAAGAAAATATCACAAGTTCATGCTGGTATTGCAAATGAAAATCTAAACATTTCCGAACGCAGTGCAAGCCTCAGAATGGTGCACTTTTGGCAAAATGGCTTGGACATGAAGGTTGTCAGATCCTCTAGCAATGAGCACAGCATAAATGCCTGCCTGGATAGAATCTTCTATTGGAAGAGTCTCATCATGTTATAAATCACTAGCATCTCATTCACATATCAGTAGCTAGAAGATGATGACAGGAAATTGAGATCTAGTTACCAGATACTGAGCATTCAGCGAAAAGTCACAACTTTGGATATCATGCCCCCCGAAGAGCCTCGGGCCTAACTGGAGGGGAAAAAAAGTGAACAGCAGTAGGCTAGCTTCCCCTCCCCTGGGGGTTTTCTGGTCCTCGCAAATTCCTGCAGCTTTACAAGGAGTTAAATAGCACCTCATGCTACACTTTCAAAGATGTTCCTTATGCCTCTGGGAAACTGACATCAGAACAGGTCAGAGGATGCTCAGCAGGGCCTCTAGTGGGTCTTCTAGTCCAACCCTATACTTTGAGGGGATTTTGTTGCTGTGCAGAGGACTTACATTAGCTTTCAGTGCATTAAGCAGCCACTTAAATTAGCAGAAGAAACAATATTAATGCTCTGAATTGAAGGGGCAGGAAGATGCTGTTTTCCTTCCTTCCTTCACAGGAAAAAGTACTCACCACTACTTTAACACCATCTGCAAAGAATGAAGCATCTTACCTGGCTTTTGGGTGTTAAACATGCAAGAGTAAGCAGGAGCACTTGCTTCACCTGAGTGTCCCACAGAATAGCCATGTGGTCCCAGGCCCTGACAGAAGCTGCTTGGAATCAAGGCTGAAGCATACAGTCTCCTCCCTTGCAGTGACCTGGAAAATACCATGGGTAACAGAGTGTGAAATGTAACAAACCAGACAGTGTCACATTAATGAAGAGAAGGGGCTGTGAATGGCCCTAGCACAGAGATACAGTTGAGGCTGCTGACAGCTTTGTATTAGCTCAACAGTGTTGCGTTAATTAACCATGCTAGTACCATGTGAAATCTAAAGCCCTACAGTGTATGAGGCAGCTGTGTTCCCCCTTGCTGTCTAGTGATGGAGTGCATCTGAGCAGAGCCACTCCAGCTGCCCTAGGGCTTTGCTTTCCAGATCTCTGTCCTGACAAACGTGTGTGTTCACATGGATGGAAGGATTCCCCTGCCTGTCTGCTGCAACACTCCTCCCTTTCTTGGCTCTGCTAAGCCATCCCTAGCAGGGCTGGCATTCATTCCTGGCTCAGAGGGAATGCTAAAAATCCTCACGTTTTGTCTTTGGCTTTGAAAGTGTTTTCAAAACAGGTTTGCAGGGAGAAGCCCTCTTCCCATCTCCCTAGAAGAACTTTCCCCCTTCTTTGAATGCTTTGCTTCCCACACTCCCCGACCTACATCCATCACTGCAAAACATTCTGAGAGATTCCCCCACATCTTAGCCTGGGCTGGCAGGGCTGGCTGGTTTGGTGGGAGAGCCAGTTTTGCTCAGCTGTCAGTCTTTGCTGTCCCCCCAGCCTGCTCCCTGTGTTGGGGTGGGGCTCGCTGCTGTTTCTCAGCATACGCAGTAGCCTCTTTCAGGAGGCCCAGAGCTGATCTGGGGCAGCTCATGTTTGGAAATGGTTCTTGTTGCTGTGTACAGAGGCAGCCTGGCTGTCTCCGTAGTTACAGGGGAGCGAGTTTGCATTCCTCTACAAACTGGCTGGTAGATTAGCAACTCCAGGTTGCCTTCCCCTTTCATTTTAGAAAAACACCTTCAGGGTTTTGATTCCCAGGGAAAGCTACCAGTTAGAAAATGTCATACAGACAATTCCTGGTTGCACATTAGTCTGCACAAAACATAAATAGGTCTTCATTCTTGGAGCAGTTCTAACGGTTGTTTCCAGGATCGGGTGAATGTACATATTCAGAACGTCCATACTTCTGAGAGTGAATCAGTTCAATCACATTAATCCTTTGCAGTAGCGAATGGATGAAAGTCTGGCCCTGCTAAAGTTGATGGCAGAATTCCCATTACACCTACTGCTTGTAAAGCACTCAGATCCCTGGTTTGAAGGTGCATGGTTTGGTGGATTAAGTACAGCACCAGGAGACTGGCTTCACCAGGGACTTAGTGTGTAGCTGTGGGCAGGTAATTTTGCCTCATTGCTCCTCAACTTCCCTATGTGTAGGATGAGGCTAATGCTGGCTGCAGCAGGGAGCCATCTCTGGGCACCCCCTCATCGCCCTGCAGGCACCCTGCCCCCAGTTTTCTCAGGGCCTGGGAAAAAACTCACCTCCGGCCTAGAGCACTTTAAACCAAGCTTCCCCCTTCCCTGTACTTTTATGGGGTATAATTTATTCATGTTACAGCAAATCAATTTTCTCCTTTGCCCCTCAAGTCCAGCTCCCTGTTCACAGGGGTTCAGGGATCCTATAGCCCTCTTTCTAGAGTCTATGGAAAAGAATTCCCAGGGGCTTCTACCCCTTAGGCCAGGAGCCCCACAGCCCTCCTTGTGGGGTCTCTGCTTAAAATTCAGGTCAGCCACAACCCTCACTCAGCTTCTCCAGGTTGTCCCCTTTCAACCCAAAGAACTGCTCAGTGTAAGCTCAAAAGTGCCTCTCACCCCCCAAAGCTAGTCAAATAAAAGATGTGACCGTGACCGTGACCGTGACCGTGACCGTGACCACCACCACCACCACCTCCTCCTCCTCCTCCTCCTCCTCCTGACTCTCTATACAGCTAAGACCAACCCTTTCCACTCTGTTCTTCCCTTCCCCCCCTTTTGAGAGGCCTCCTTCTCTTTTATCTCCATGTTTGGATTGGTTTAACAACATGACTCCTCTGTCATGTGGCCATGCCAATTTTCCTCACCTGGGAGGAGGCCTGAACGAGTCACAGGTGGGGCTGGAGCCATTATCTCTTAAAAGGCCAGTCAGTAGGCAGCTGGGTTTGTTAGCGTGTAGTGCTTTGGTAAGATCATACTGCATGGGAATGCAGGGCTGTTATTCTGTTGCTTTCTAGACAAATAAGTATGCAGCAAAGCTGTCAGCTAGGGAGGGCCATAAGAAGATAGTGTCTGGTTAGGTAGTGATCTTGGAAGTTAAAGGGATTTGAGATGATACAGCTGACAGAGACACAGGCAGCTCATTCTAGGTATTTTGGGTTTTCTTCCTCTGATATTCTCCTGGGATCTCCATCCATCCTCAGATCCTTCCTTCTGCAGGTTCTATTCTCCCCACACCTCCTGTCTCCCTCTCCCCAGGGAAGCTCCTAGATTCCCTAGATACTAGGCATCCCAATAGTGCAGTCATGTGAAGAAGCACCAGTATCTCACTGCAAACCCAACTCACTTGCTTCACAGGTGTGATGGGCTGTGAGTGACCATGTAGTAAATCCCCTGGTCCTCCAAATAGCTCTGTAGAGAATTGCATCAGGAGCCTAATTAACTGCAGTTGAAGGAGAAGGCACTAGAGAGCATTACAGCCTCAAATATTCTGTAAGCTGCAACTGAAGCTAACTTGAGTTTTCCCCTTCTGGCTAGATCTAGCTCAGAATCTGGAGGTGTTAAGGGATGGGTCTCTACCTGGCTTCAGGTGAGATGTACAACACATCATTCCAAAAGCCTGTTTTTTCTGCTAAAAGCACTGCCTGGGAAAGGAATTTAGATCCTAGAAGTGGATTTTCTTTTCTCAGAATTTCAGTTACTAACCACAGGAACTTTGCTGAGAACCAAGGTCAAAACTCACGCACACAGTGTTTGAGCTGGTATTTTAGCAATATACTAACCATGTCAAGCTGTGCCGAGCATGTTACCTCTTCAACAGGAGGATCTCAAAATGCTTTACAAGCAGCATTGAATTCCCAATCCCCCAGTACTAGTCCTACTACACTGATAGGGAGTGTGACTTGTCAGGCAAAGCAGCAGGTCTCCAGGAAAGCAGGGGATAGAACCTAGGAGTCCTGACTCCGAGTTACAGGACCGGCTCTAGGCACCAGCAAAGCAAGCATGTGCTTGGGATGGCGCAATTCCAGGGGAGGCATTCTGGCCTTTTTTTTTTTTTTTTTTTTTGGCTTGGGCAGTTGCGCTCTCAGAGGTTGGGGCGGCAAAAAGCCTAGAGCTGGCCCTGCCTAGTTAGGTGCTGAGAGCATCTTTCTCTCTCCTAACAATGTTCACACTAGCCTGTAAGCTCTGAAGCCATGGAGTGATTGAGGACACACTGAGTATCTTTGTAGCCTGGGGCATTCTCACAAAAGTGATCAAGGATTGAGCCCTTGACCTGGGCAACCTTTACAAGCACCGCTCTAAGCATGAAACAGAGTTGTGCCATATCCTGGCTCCCACTTCCCCAGGGAGTCACCTAGCAGATTTCACTGCTGGGAAACTGCCAGAAACTCATCCTATGTTTGTCCCTTCCTCATTTTCATCCCATTGCTCCTAGTGACCTTTTACTAGAGCTCCCTGAATGTCCCCCCTTCCCCTTGGTGCCTACATGCTTCAGACACTTACAGATGACTGACATACCCAAATAACCATCTTACTAAAGGTAAATAAATGGGGATCTAACAGAAGCCTTTTCCCGCACGGGGTGAGTCTTTCTGTTCCAGGTGGGCAGATATTCAGAGATCTTCCTGATGTTGTTCACATGAGCAAATTGCTGATGGGACCCAGGATTTGCATGAAGGTTTTCCAAGCATGAAGCTGGTTATTTTATCGCTGTAACTGAAGACGTTCCATAGCATTAAAGCAGATTTCCTGGGGAATCACAACTTCAATAAATAAGCTATTTCCAGGGTGATCCGATTAGGAATCCAAAGAGAGGCGGGCTGACTGCCCCAGCTAGAGGCTGTCTGTGACTGTCACCACAATAGGGCTGTGATCGTAGGCCTTGCAATTGACTCTCTGCAAATGCAGGTTCTCCTCTGCACCCGCACACACCCAGGCTGTGCAGGAATGAACCTGTCTTCATTACAGCTTCTGCTTTACTTCTGCTCCACGCAGGGGAGTTTGCACTTGTTAAAGCAATGAACGGCAGCTCTTTGAACGTTTCCCACACTGTTATCCTTCGGGAATCCCTTGTTCTGGGCATTTGCCTCAGAGCAGGCTGGGTGTCTTCTCAGAATTTGATTTCTTCAGATCAAGAATAGCTCAGCTGAAGTCCCACCATATGAAATTGCCCTTCCTGACCCTGTGCAGGACCCAGTGAGTCCACACTTTCTAGAAGTGGGTGTGGTGTAGATTTGTCCCCATAAGCTTCACCCAGGGCCCCTCGGTGTCTCAGCATTAGCACTGAAGCTGGGGCAGGAAGTTAGAGAACAATGGGCCTCCACTCTCTCCTAGGAGAGAGGCCCTTTAATCTGGTATGGACTCTCCTGCCCTGTCCCCATCCTCAGTTCCTCAGTTGAGCTCTTTTCCAGACAGTCCCAGGGGCTAGGCCTGCTCTGGCCCACACCCTGCAGCTAGTCTGGGTGTAGAAGGGTATCAGGCCCAGTGCACTGGCCATCGCGAGGGAGAAGTGCAATGCGTGTGGGGAAGCTGGGTGCCACCCAGCACTGGGGGTGTGAGGATTAACTCCTTCCTGTGTGCACAGGACTGTTAGCAGGTGCAGTAGAAATAGCAAAAGCATTATTCCTAGTAACAAGTGGACATAAGCTGGAGCAGCAAACAGTAGCTGTGTTCTCTATGGTGAGCTCCGACCACACTGTGTCTGCAGACAGTCGTGTTCAGAACATTGCAACATCATGTGTGCTAATATTATCCCATTTTCTGTCAAAAAACAAAAAGTCTAAGGGTAATTCCCTGCATGGGAGAGGCTGGAGACACCCAGCCTGGCCGCCTGACCCCCAGCTGCATCTCTAAAGAGTAGCCAAATCCTCTGTGAGAGGCCAGATGGAAGCTCTTTCCTCCCACACATTTACAGGTCACCCTGAGAGGCTCCCACTGCTCTGCTGACAGCCTCGCTCTCCCCTCCACCCTTTGGGTTTCCCCATGGCCAGGCTGCCTGAGCCTGCCTTGCAGTGCTGATTGCTGACATATCTAGCAGCTTGGTGAAGGAAGAGCTTGAGTCCCACTGTTGCCTCCCTGTGCTCTCTGATGTCTGCTGGCACTTGGGCTGAATGCCCCAACAAGTAACAATGGAGTCTGGGGAAACACAACCTAAAACCACCTAAAACCACCCCATTTTCACCCCACATGGGGGCAGGAAGTTCTGGAGCAACGGTCCTCCAGCGTCTCCCAGGAGAGAGGCCCTTTAATCTGGTCTGTTACCCTCCTACCCATCCTGCACATAATGTAGGATTCACTGTACTCAGTTCCCCACCTCAGTGGTCTTCTAGCCGGCCTGATAATGCAGGAACCCAAGTGAGAAATCAGATCACTGCTACGTGTGAGTTACTCTCAGCCCTTATTGCTGACTGCACAAAATGTGGGCAAGGGAGAAAGCATCAGCACCTGAACGCATATAACTAGCATCTAATTTGCCTCCCAGATCAGCGTAGCTGACAACCAATCACTGTGTTGTTAATGTACACAGCGCTGCGAAGGGTAAATGTCACGTCTTGCTTGCCATGCAGCCATTGAGTCACAGATCTGCCAAGGGCAGCAGTCTGGTCACTTTCCTGAATGGCTCATTTTGTTCGAAGGGCTTGTAAAGCAGATTGTTGGGGGAGGATTTGTCCCGTGCAGCATTTGAGTCCTGCCGGTGCCATGAATACAATCCGTGTTCTGCCACGTACTTACTGCTCAGCCTGTGCTGTGGCTCCCGCCATCTATGCAGAGCATAGGCCTTCGGCTCCCGTTACACAAAGGCTGCTGAGTGATTTAGTTAATTCCCTGTCAGACTAGGAAGTGCTTAATGAAAAGCTGCACATCCAAGACGCTATGAAAAATCCTCTTTTTTAGGGCCAGGGGGTGAGTGTGGGGTCTAATGGTTAGAATGGGGGTAGGGAGGGAAGGGGCTGGAAGCATTCCCTCCCTGCCTTTGGCCTGTTATGAAACCCTAGGCAAGTCACTTAACTTTCCTCTGGCTCAGCTGCAGTAGGGATAACGCTATAGGTGTTCCATGGGGCTGGATGAATGTCTGCAAGATACTTTGAGATCCTTGGGTAAAGACAAGGGTGAAGTTATCTGAGGCCCTGATTTTTGCCTTTACTCTTCCATTCTACAGAGCCCTCTGTTGGAACCACCCCACTGAAGCTGGAAAGCAGTGCGGTTACCACTCCTGGCATGCCTTCGTGCACGCGTGCGCACACACACTCTCTCGCTACCTATCCAATTATATGAACAGCTGCCCCAGAGCTTCATACAGACCCACCCTCTCCTGCTGCTAGCAAGTGAATCTCACTAGTGAAACCAGCTTCTCCAGTCTGCGGCTCCCCTGCGCGGCTGCATGTGTGCTCTGTGTGGACTCAGGCTCTGACCCAGAGAGGCAAACCAGACACTAAACGCACTGGAGATAGAAGATGGAGTTAGCCGAGGGCCGTGCAGGCTTATTTCTTTCTAAATCCGGGTACAGAGTCACAGCTTAGGCTGGTGGCTTGATGTTACTGGCTCCATGGAGGCAGCAGAGTCTGGTACGGAAGGATTCAGGGCTCCAGCAGGGCGCAGGGCAGGAGTGAGAGGGCCAAGGAGTGACAGGACAGGACCTTGTGTGTGGGCTGCATCGCTCTGCCCAGCCTTTGAAAAAGTACCAGTGCTGTAGGCAGTGACCTGGCTCAAGGAAGGACTAGCCAGGGCCTGTAGTGTCCCGAAATGGTGGCAAGTCCTGCTGTGTCCATCCCGTGCCAGGCAATGCAACAGGCACTCTGTAGGAAGGAAGTTTGTGAGCAGCCCCCAGCAGCTTACCTAGTGCAGCTGCCCCTGGTTGGCTTGTGCCTGCTCCCTGCCACATTGATTTGAATGAGCAGTTTCTAGTCAGCTCAGGGCTTGGTGCTCAGCCCTCAGGATGCTTCTTGGCTGCAGACGCTGTCAGTGCTCCAGCTGCCAGGGAGTCATGGGGAAGCCAGCCCAAGGAATCACATGGATAATAGTAAAATCACAGCCTTCCTGCATGGATCCAGGGTCTCAATAGCACAGGGTGCCTGTTTGATGAATTAGGAGGAAAACAAGCCTGGAGTTCCTGGAGGCCAGTGTAGCAGCTCCTGGCAGCAGTGATGATCTTGGGCTGTGGAACCCTTCCTCCAGGCCCATGGAATGGATTCAGTGACGTGAGGGCAGCATCCGTCAACACCATGTGTTGCTAGCTGGGGCCGAGCCCAGGGGTCACTTAGAGTGGGAAGGTTCCAAATTTGGGTGGGTTTATTATTTACCAACTAACCTCAAAACCCCAGGCCCCTCTCAGCCCTTCTCTTCCAAGGAGTTTCCTTGCTAATGGATTTCTGGAAAACACCAGGCTTGGAAAAGGCAACCAGTTCCCAGGGGGAGAGAACCAAACTGCAGAGTGACTGCAGCCCTGCAAGCTGCAGGTAGCCTAGGCAGATCCTGTACCAGCAAAACATACCACATCCAGGGAGAGGAAACTGGAAGCACAGAGACAACCTGGGGAACCTACCTGAGTAGCCACGCCCATCCCCTCCTTAGTACTTTTCATAATGCAAAACTTTCGTGCCACCAAACTGTGGTGTTGCTCCAGGGAATGGATTGACCTTGACAAGCATGAACGAGAGCTGCAAGCTACTCACCTTAGAAGGAAAGACTTGCTGAAGCAGGGCATTTGTCTGCACCAAGAGCACTGCACAATGGCTCTGCTTAGGAGGGGAATGGACAGCTGCGTTCTCCAGCGGCAATGACATGCGTACTTTGGCTGGCCAGGAAGAGGTGGGTTAGACTAGAATTTGGCCTGGACACCACGGACAGTACCCCATTAAATGGCCACAGTCTCTGTTTTATGAGTCATCTGAAAGACAGCTCCTCCATCAGCATTCCACCGGGGCATCCCCCATCCCACTGCTAACCAGGCCTAAGTTTGTTCAGCTGAGAAGAGCTAATGAGCTCACAGCCAGAAGGGGCTTTAGACCCAAGGGGCCCGAGTGAATAAGCTTGCAGCTCCTCCACTTACTAAGGAACCCACGTGTACTACCAAACCCTGCCCAGTCTTTTCCGGGCCAGAGGATGACGCTTTCCCCTGTTGCCCCCTCCTCGCTGTGCCGTGACCCAGTCTGCTCCAGCGTAGCCAGGCTCTGAGTCATGTCCTTTCACAATGTAGAAACCAAACATTTTCAGTTTCTGTTTGGTGTCATGAATTGAAAAGTCCCCATGGCTTCTTTGCTGGCCCCTGCCCCTGCATGTGGCAATCCCAGCCCATCACAATTAATACGGTCACGTTTCAATGAGCAGAGCAGACAAAGCTCCCCCAGCCCTGCAGATACACCCGACATTCCAAGTGACATGAGTTTGCTGGTCTACATTTGTGGTGTAGTCATTTGTGGTGACTGGTTTCGCTTTGGCTTTGACGCTCCCGGCCTGGATTCCATCAGTGGGTCACTTTCCCAAGTATTCCGTTCACAGAACAGGAAACCATGTGGCCTGCTGAGTGCGGCGCTCTGTCCCCATGCTAGCGACGAGTAGGGCACATATAGAGGTTGCTGAGTCGTCTGAAGCCCTGGCTAACAGCTCAAGCCGGAGGAAGTTGTTTCTGAAATCAGCTGTCCCAGGTCCAATCCCTGCTGCCACCAACCTGTGCAGTGTAGCACGAACAAGCCTCGGGTACTTGTCTCCACCTCGTTATCCTCCCTGGCAGTGGGTGAGGCTGGATTCAGTGTGTCTGGTGCACCATGCTCCCTCAGGAGCAAGTCCCAACAGCTGGAAAAGTTTTGCGTCCCGTGGTGTTTTTTTAACTCTGGCCGATTTGTGTTTGAATTTCCTTGGCTGCGTAATGCAGGACAGACGCTGCCCTGTTGGGGGAAAGAGACACTTGTTGAGTTGTCACCATCGCTGCGAGGATCATGCTGCCTGGGCAGCACCCTGGCAAAGGAGTGAATGAGTGCCTCTCTCGGGCCAGGGTTTGAAAGAGGAGAGGGTCACCCGGCCTTTGAAAGTGCAGAGCATGGCCACCGTGTGGCATTCGCAGCCCCAGCTGCCTAACGCACTGACCAGGAACCCACCGCACAGCTCTTCTTGCTGAGGCTGCTAATCAAATCTCAGCTTCTGTTTCAAGACGAGCCCCTGCCAGGACCAGGAGGGCTCCTCCCAATGCTCATTGCCATGCGCAGTGGCAGGCAGTTGGCCAGGAGGATTCACCTTCCTCTGAAACCTCAGGTAATGGCTTCTACCCTCTCTGTGCCTCTGAGCCAGGGACAGGCTTGGCCTAGACCAGGGAGCATTACCTGGTCTGTTAATGTGTGAAGGGGTCTGGGCAGCACAGACCAGGACAAACAGTCCTCAGCATCGTCTCAGCGAAGGCAATCGCTAACGGTTGTGCTCAGGCACCGCAGAACTGCAGAGTAAAGCAGGCCTAGCCGAAAGGATCCTGCGAAGGAGCAGCACCAGGCTGGGGACAGAGAGATCCTGGGCGAGCAGCATCCTTCAGGAGTCCCTCTGTTTACATCGCTCCAGGAAAATAACACATCCTCATTCGCTCTCCGGAGACGCTCCTCAGACACCGTTAACCAGCGATGCGCTTTGTCATAGGTGTGGAGGAGGCAGAAGCTGAGCCAGTCCCCTGAGAAAGATCCTTCCTTTCCACGGGGCGTGGATGGGCTTAGGACACACTCCAGATCCCTTGGCATGGCCTCTTCCTCAGCTGGGCACTGTCTGGCTGGGCCCAGCCCTTCCCAGTGAGCCCGGAGAGAGAGGGCGCCTCTGTGTTCAGAGCAGAAAAGGGATGTTTCCCACAGGTGGGGTCACGGCAGCCCTGCACGGAGTGGGGGCTTGGCTGGCTGTTGCCCGGCACGTACCTGGCTGTTCCCACCAGCATGTGGGAGTTGAAAGCTGGGGAAATGGTGGTAGCAGCTGTTAACAGTTGGAGGCAGGAGAGATGCTGAGCACTTCATGTTTCTGATTGGCCTGGGTTAATGCCATTCGTTAGCTCAGCTGCAACCTCCATGGTTAATCCGAGGGCAACTTTCTTCCCTTCCTGGAGCCCTGCTATTCCCACCCCTTTGCCCACCCCATGCCAGGCCAGCTGCAGCTCCCTCCAGCCTGGAACCCACCAGGGCTGCCCTGAAGCTGGGCAGCGTGGTCATTGCAGGCCACCACCAGGTACCTCTCTCTTTAATGTTTTGCAATGCTCCTGTCAATCTCAGACAGGGGCTCCTTGGGGCAGTGGCCACATCTAGCTTTGTGTGCAAAGCACCCGGCCCCCTGTGTAGTGCAGGCTGCATCAGGGGCTACTGTGGGGAATGCCTGAGTGCTAGCAGCCGCTCCGCCAGGTCAGCGGCATGCTCTGTGACCATGGGCAAGCCCCTCTGTGCCTCCCTTCCGCCACCTGTATATGGATGATAAAACCCTCAGCTAGCTCCCAGGAGCTGAGAGGCTTGGGGAGACAGGGCTCCTTCAAGTGCTTTAAGCAGGAGCCCCATGACTGCTGTGCTGTGCATGGGAACATTGGGAGATCAAGAGCTGGAAAGGAGCCTCCCACTCCAAGGCAGCTGCTATATTCACAGCTCAGAGTGCCCGGGCTGCTTTGCTGATGGCAAAGGGGGGCAGAGCTGGCTGGGAAGATGCTCCTGCCAACAAGGAAAATGGAGGGCTCAGCTGTTTTATCCATAACATGGTCCTACGAGGTGCACGGCTCCCACTGCCCTTCCCAATGGAGGCAGGTGCCAAGGGACAGGCTGGACAGTACCTGGTACCGTGATTCCCAGAGAGACAAGCCTGAGGGCAGCAGGGGAGTCAGCACTGGCAAAGCTACATCCCCTTTGCTTCTCTGCTGCACTATGTAGATCTGGACTCTCCCCTGTTCGCGGTGGGAGGGGTGTCGGAGGGGAGGTTACGGCTTACACACTCTTCCTGGCAATAGTCCACTGTACAAGAGAGCTGGCCATGCTGAGGAGCTGGTGCTGGGGCCCAGGAACAGGATAGAGCTGATCACTGGCTCAGCTGTGTGAGCTGGGTTGGCAGAGACCATTTGTTGCCATCTGGTGCTACTCCTAGCCGGCGTGAAATGGCTTTGCTGGGGCTCCATCCAGGAATCACTGGCTGCCCCTTCACTGGCAGGCTCAGCTGCAGCCAAGGCTTGCATGGCCCTTGGTGCCCCCCTGGGGTGGGGTCCCTGGCCAGGCAGTGTGGGAGGTGGGTGCTGTTTGAGCACAGAGGGTTTGCGACTCCATGGCCGGCAAGCTGGCCGCTTTCCCCAGCACTACACTGGATGCTGGGGCACATGTCTGACAAGGAGCAGAGATGTCCTTGGGGGAGGCTTTTAATAACAATTGCAGCTGTACCCTGGGGAGCACTTTGCTGCTCTCTCAGACAGCCTACTCCCCTCCGTTTTGCATGACACGTCTCACACAGGCTGAGGTTTGCAGAAACCTTCATTAGCTCTCTCCCCCCCCCCCCCCCCCGTTAAACTGGTAACAAGAACAGAATATGGAGGGTCCGATATTTTCCAGATCCACTTTCAGCCACACTCAGAAGCAAAAAGTCAGGCAAGAGTTTGCGTTCCTTGCTGTGCTCTGAGCACTAAGTTAATCTTCCTGGGAAGATGGTTGCATGCGGGAGTGTCAGCAGCAGCCTCTTCATTTGCAGCCTGGTCTCTTCCTGCACAGTCAGAGAATGCAGGATCCCTGCCGTACGCTTCCTAGCACTCAAGTCTTATGGCTGGAGCCAGAGCAGATCTACCTTTGCTCTGAGTCTTGTCATAAGCAGCTCAGGGCAGAGACCAACATGGGGGGGAGCACCTTTTGTCGCTATCCCATCCCTTCCTGTATGTTGTTGGGATGGCCAATATGATCTAAAATATTGTCTGGGGAAGTGGGGAACAGCCGGCTGTCTTCAGCAGATGTGGGGACTCAGCCCACAGCACCCCCCACTCCCAGCACTGACTGGCTTTGCTTTTCCAAGGGAGGATCTGTTTCAAAGTGTGGGAAAGCGGCCGTGAAGCCCGGCTCTCCAGTCGGCAGTGCGGATGGCCTCTCAGCATGGCAGGCCCCTCCGAAAGGAAAACATTTAAGCAGGTGCTTTCCTGGGCTCCCTGCCCAACCTGGCACAGCAGGCTTCAGAGTCAGAGCCAAGCTGTCACTCACACAGGGAGCAAATGCTAATAACAGCTTCAGCTTGATCCTGGTTGTCATCTGAGTTGGGCTTCCAGAAACGAGATCTGGGGACTGGCCCACTGGTGGTTTTCTGGGCCATGGGCCTGGATTGCAACAGCTATAAAACAGGGTACAACAAGCCCTGAGGGACTCACCCAGTCGAACCCCTCCTGCTTTTCTCAGGGACCTCAGCTCACATGACATGACAGCACCAAGGCGTTTGGATTAACCCTTGGGGCACAGGCTGCAGTCACTGGGGGCTTGTGTGCATGGTTTGGCTGCAGCTTCCCAAAGGGTGAGGCCAGCACCGTCCTTGACTCACCGGATGGTGGGAGCCCTGGCCCTGCAGCTACGTCCCTCAGACTGAGAGCAGTGCATGGGGATAGAGCTCACCGAAGTGGGTTCCTCTTGCTGTCTGGAAACAAGAGGGGCCTCTCTGCCGGCTAGTGGAGTGGGGTTGGAGCAGCCAGTGCAGGGCTCTTGCAGGGCTGAATTCTCCACAGGCAGGGCATTGGCCCGGCAGTACTGCCGCTTCATGGCTATCAGTGGCAGTGACAGGCTCTGCCCTGGCATACACCTCAGCTAATCAGGAAACAGGTTAATGGGGCTGCTGGAAGCCACTGAGCTCCATTTGTCTTTCAAAACGGGCTTAAAACTGAGCTCCTGACCCCTGTGCTCCTTGCAGATCCTGAGGCATTTTCACAGGAAAGAGGCCACAAGCCCTACTGCAGGTAGCTCCGATCTGCCACCTGAGAGGTCCCTGCCTTGGGGCGTGGCTCAGAGTGGAATTCCTGGAACAGAACCAGATTAATACACCACTCAGGAGTTAACTATGGGCCCAATCCTGCCTTTTACTGGGCCCCTGCTGGGTCCTGTCAAGCATCTCAGGTCCTGTTGATGCCGGTGGAAGATGTGGGCACTTGGCGCTGTGCAGGTTGGGACCTGATAGCACCAAGCCAGGAAGAGATTTCTGACCCTGCTTCTGAATGGAATCATCTGAGGCACAGCCAGGGCCTGGCTGCTTCCAGACATTTGCCTTCAGCCACTCACAATCCCACGTCCGGCTCCCCACACACCCATTCCCTTTGCATAGTCCGCCTCTCTGGGACTGACTGTCTCTGGGAAGTTAGGGCCCAGCCTTCACCTCGGTGGAGAGCAGGAATGACCGATAGTAACAAATCCCAGTGCAATATTCCCGGAGTGACATGTGCGTGGATCGGGATGAGTTCTGAGTCCTCTGTAACACAGCATCCTGCCAGCCACGTCCAGTAAGGGTGTTGGCTCCACACTCCAGGGAGAGAGGATGGCGATTCTCTGTGGAAATCTGCAGTTGTGCGTCTTATGTCTGCCTCCCTTAGTTCTCTGGGGATGGCGACAGGCACCATCCCCTCCCGGCTCCCCCCAGAAAAATCCCAGCGAACAGGCTGACAAAGTCACCAGGACCTGAGACAGATTCGGAGGAAGGCCAAGTGCCCTGTTCTCTGGGACTCGGGACCCGGAGGCTTTGTCTGAGGGCTGGGGATGCCTCAGCTTCAGGCCACCGCTGGCAGCTCACTTTTGCTCGGCTGCCTTGAAGCGCGTCACCTGGGCAGGGCCAGGTGCAGACACGTGAGTAGTTGCAGCAATTAGCAAGCTGGGCAATGACTTGGTGCCCTCCCAGTCTCTCAGCTGGAACCCCCCCCAAATCCTCCTCCGCAGCCTAGCCGGCAGAGACCCAGGTGCGTTGCACAGAAGCTACTGACGAGCAGTGAGCAGGCTTTCAAAGGGTGTCCCTGCGCCAACCCCAGAGAGGCCCCCAGAGGAACGGTACGTCCAGCTCACGGGTCTTGGTCCCTGCTGACCCCTCTGTGCTGGACCCAGAGTGGCGTATGTAACACGAGCACAGTGATGGCTGCACTGATCAAACGTTTGCAACGTTCCCAAGGTCCTCAGGAGAAACTCAGACCAGCTGGCAGCAGCCCACCGACCCCAGTGCTACCAGTCAGCCGTCCTGAGACCGGGCCTGGGCCCGCCAGGCAGAGGCGCATGTGGTTTGCCAAGTTGTATTTTTCTGGAGTCAGCCAGCATTCATTTCCCGAAAGATGCCTCAGCCACTGATCCCAAGCGAAGGTCGCCCAGTTCCTGCCGGACCCCACGGGGGCGGGGATTAACTCTCGTTTAAGTATAATGTTTGGGCAGAGAACAATGGTGCCCTGTGTGTGACAGAGACAACAAGAAACCCCATCAGAGGGAGGTGTGGTGGCTGTGGCAGGCAAGAGAAACCCCAGGGAGGGAGCAGGGCTTCCAGCACATGGCAGAGTACAGCAATGTCCTGGGGCTCCCAGGCGAGGCTCGGCAGGGAGGGGAGGAGGAACAGCCTTTGTCCTGTAATACCGGGATCAGGCACGTCCTTCGGCCCTTCGTTGCCCTGTGTGTGCTGCATGCCGCGTGGAGGTGGTGCCGGCTCTCTGGCTAACACAGAGGGCAATGAAAGCCTTCACACAGCAGCTTCCTTCACTTGGATTTGCAGGAGCCCGTTTCCTTGCCTGCCTTGCTTCTGCCGGGCTGCGGGGAGATGGCACTGGCCGGGAGGAGGGGCTTGGGCCCCTCCCGCATGGGGAAAAGGCAGATGGTGCCGGAGAACTGGCCACAGGCTGGGCTTAGAGGAGACGGGACTGGAAGCCTGGATGGCAGCCCCAGGGCAGCAGCAGCAAGAGGCGTACCATGAGCCTGGTGAGGGATGCAGGCCTGGGGGGACTTTCGAAAACTCCAGCCTAAAACAATTGTCTGAGGTATTTTGGGTGTGAAGAACAGAGAGCCATGAGAGGCGTTGGCTTCATTCGGTGCCACGGCAGCCACATGTCAGGCTCTTGGGTAGGCTGTGGCAGAGATACGGTGAGGCCTGACGGTGTGACTGGCTGGGATGGCAGGCCGGGGAGGGGGCAGGGCTGTCACAGACTGGGCAGAGGCACTGTGGGGACGGCCAGCTGTGCTGGTGCACAGAAGGAGCGTGGGGAGAGATATTCTGGCCAGGACTCCTGCTGGAGAGAGCCGGGAGAGTGCTGCTCTGGGGCAGGAGGACGCTTGCCCTTGTTTATTCACAGCCATGGACGAGCCCAGCATGTTATAGCCACACACGCCATGGTCCTTGCCCTGAGGGACTTGCAAGCTGAGGGACGGTTTCTGTAGGACATTGAGCTGAGCCCATGAATAGTGCAGACATTGGGCAACATCTGTTCCTTCCCTGCCTCTCCCTGCAGCTTGCCAGGCTCCCCCGGCCTGTGACCCCATGGTCTGGGATACGGGAGAACGATTACCCTGTGCTCTGCTTGGCTGAGGTTGCTTTAGCTCCACTCAGGCATTTGTGGTTCGCCTCTAATCATGGGAGTAAATATAATTCTTCCTCCCTTACTTTTAACGGTGGGTCCCGGAATAAGAGGCTCCTAAGAAGGGTTATGCTGGTGCAGCAGATGGGGAGGAACAGCAGCAATAAGCAGGAAGGGCTGCTACTGGAACTATCCATGACACCAGCCAGCCTGGGAGGCACCCTAGGGTTTGAGGTGCCACCATCCGAGATGACTTGGAGAGTGCCCGGCTCGTAAACGACCTTGTGAACAGCCAAACCTCTCAAGGCAGATGGCCCAGTGATGGCAGCGGACGACACTGAGCCTGGCTGTAAGGCAAGTTCTTCCCTTGAAAGCGCAAGGCACCGTCCACGCCGCAGCCCGATGCCCGCCAACCTCCCCGCGCCTTGTCACTAGCTGGTTGTTTTGCAGCAGGCCCCTGACCCGAAGGAAACTCTGCGAATGGAGGGCTGGGAATGAGCGAGTCGCTCTCGTTGCCCTGCTGGCTGCACAACCGTAAGCCATTCCAGACGCTGGGACCCTCTGTGCGCCGCAGTTGGATTCCATTGCAATGATCCTTTCCGTCCCTTTATCACTGGGACTTGCCAAGCCGCCCTGAGTGGGGGGCGGGGGGAGCGCCCAACCCTGGGGTTATCACCTCTTCCCTGTACCTGTGCTCTGGGGAAGCCACCCCTGCCTGCTGGGTGTGTGGTGCTAGCAAATGCTGAGGTTCAGGGCTGCAGGGGGAGGTGTCCTAGCAGCCCCAGTCACCACCTGCACTCAGTCAGCCAGTGACCCAAGAACAGCACCAGCGGTTTCCTCCCCCTGGGCCCTGTGGCAAGGGGACCTGTGCGGAGACAGCATCAGAGCTGGGGGCAGGGCACAGGGGAACAAAAGAGCAAGGAGTCTGGTGGCTTCGCCCACACCTCAGAGCAGGTCACTCCCACACTGCGGAAGATGCACATAGAAGATAACAGCCTACTACGGAGGCAGCTGCGGTTACTGGCCACACCTTTCTATTAAGGGTACATTCATAAATAGTTTAACAGGGTTAATAAATGATTATTCGATGTTCAGTCAATTGTTATAGAATCCAACAGATGAAAAAATTGCTCCTAACCCATCAATAGCCCCGTCCACTGAGGGACTTACAGCCATCTAGCATGCACACCCTTTGTGTCTGTAATGGTATGTGCATGCTAGATTGTGCATGGTAATCATCTAGTAACCTTTATCAACTATGAATACATGTCCCCTTAATACAAAGCGTGGCCGTGTTACCCCTTCAGCTCTGTGCCTTCGTGCTGACGGTCCCAGATCCACCCTTGCTGATAGCCCCACAGTGACACATCCTCAGTGCAATAGAGCCACCCACCTGCAGAGGTGTTCACTCTAGGACTGTGCCTAAGGCCCCCAAACCTCAGAGGGGCCTTGGAAAGCAGACTCTCCCATGGCCATCTGACGGGCGATTGACCGACGGTTTGGCACCCCGGGGAAGTGGGTGCTGACGTCTTCAGAGTCCCAAAGCTGAGGGGCTAAAGAAATGCCTTTGTAGGAAGGAGGAAGAGCCTGGCCTTAGGCCGTAGCCAGTGCTTCCCCCTGCCCAGAACTCACCAGTCTCTTGTGTTCAGCACCCTGAATCCTAACTCAGAACCTCTGGGAAGAGGAGCGGAGCTTAGCAATGCAGAGAGGCTGAACGCGCTTGAAGTTCATGTCCCAGACTCTAATGAAGCCACTGCCTTCTTGGCAGGAGATTTCTAATTAGTGAGGATTTGGTATGCGGTGCAGGGAAAGAGAGTGCCCGGCCCCTGGGGCTGGGGCTTTCCTCCTTGAACTTGCTCTTTGGGCTCTATCTGCCTTGAATATTTGATACCATTCCAGAGGCAGAGTGTGCTTGTTTTGGAATTTACCCCTTGCAGGCTGATACCACAAGTCAAGGCTAATCTCAACCTCCTGCTGACACCCTCGCCTCTCTGTAAGCCATTAAAACACAGAGCAGCGCCACTCCCACTGAGTCCGACAGATGGTGAGCAGCAAACCCTGGCCAGGATAGGATTGTCCCGTTCGCTCTTTTCGTCACTCTCCCCCCAACCTTCTCCAAATCTTTTTCATATTTGTCCAAATTCAGAACACCCAGCCTGTCCAGTTCAGAGAGGGTTCTCCCAACAGAGGAGAGGGCAAAGATATGTGTCTGTCAACCCCTTTGCATAGCCGGAGTTAGTGCTAAGCTGCTTGGGACCTCAGTAAATACTTCTCCTCATTGGGACACTGCCCCCCAGCCCCATGATATGCTGCTATCAAATGCGCCAATATTAATTATTATTATTATTTATTTATTCTTTGTATTGTGATAGCATCTCAGAACTCCAGTTATGGGCCAGGACCCCACTGTGCTAGGGGCTGTGTGCTGCTTGCCATAGATCTCCTGCGGGCTGTGGATAATCTGCGTGTCAGATCACTCAGTGATGCCACCAAGAAAGAAAACACTGCCAGTGTTTGTTACGGTGGAGAGGGCTGGACTTATGGTTTGTGCAGCATCTTCAGAAGTTTCCTCACCCTCCAGGAACGATACTTACTCTAGGTGCATGTTGTATCCTTTGAGATGAACACAGAGCTGGTGAAAGACATCACAATACCAACCCTGGAGACTAAAACCTTCTGCTTAGCCCCAGAATGGGTGCAGCACGGGAAGCAGCAAGGCCAGCACCCTCCACACCACGGGTCTCACCCTTTTTCTTTCTGAGCCTCCCTCGCAACGTGCTATAAAAACTCCACAGACCAGCTGGGCCACAGCAACTGGTTTTCTGCATATAAAAGCCAGGGCTGGCATTAGGGGGAAGCAAGCCGGGCAATTGCTCGGGGCCCCACACCACCAAGGGCACCGCAAAGCTATGCTGCTCGAGCTTTGGCTTCAGCCCCAGGCGGCGGGGCTCAAGGCAGCGTGGGCTTTCTGCCCTGAGCCCAATGAGTCTAATTCCAGCCCTGCTTGGTGGACCCCCTGAAACCTGCTTACGGCCCCCCAGGGGGCCTCGGACCCCTAGTTGAAAACTATTGCTCCACACCACACCCTTCCTGTGTGCCCCTGTCCTGTCCCGGAAGGAAGACCTCTGGCAGGGGAGGCGGGGGATGGACAGTCCAGTCTCCATGGCCCATCCATTTGGCCTCTCTGCGTAGACTTCCAACAGGGTAGGACTTGGTCCTTATCTCCAAGGCACTCGCCGGCCTGGGCCTAGGTTACCTACAAGATCAGCTAAAGCTCCCAGATGAAGATGGTTCAGCTCAGCTCCTCAGGCCCAGTGGAGCTCTCTACACTAAGGGTAAAGCTTGTCTGTGCAGGAGGCAGGGCTATCTCTGGGGCCGGGCCCAGGCTGTGGGGTGGACTCCCCTGGGACTAAGTGATAAGGTCAGAGGAAGGCTGGGTCAGAGCAGGGGGGCTGAACCCAGGTTTCCAGTTCTCAGGGTCCAGACCACTGGTCCTCTCTCGTCTCGCATATATGCCTTTGCTATTTTCACAGATAGCTTTGGGGATGAGGCTCGTGACACTGGCAGGCCAGGTGCCAGCTCATACCAAGGTCCCCAAGTGCCAACTGGACCCTGATAGATACATAGCTGGAATCTCTCTGCCTTTGGCCCCCGCACTGGCTGCCTTGGGCCCTCCAGCCACCTGTGCTGAGGGGACCCCTCCCCACTCTCGGGAGGCCAGTGGCTGTTGGCATCTGGAGCTGTGGTGGGCACAGAGGAGGGAGCAGCCAGGCACTTCCTGCACATTCCCCTCGCTGCCGCGTTTCATGGGCTGCCAGCGCTGAGCCCGTTAGTCAGTTTCAATCCACTCGGGGGGAGTTGGCTGCCTCATGCAAATCTGGGGCCTGACCACAGGAACCTGTTCAAGGTCAGCAGATGAAAGAGGCCCCCGAGACGGCCTGCAGCACTGGGCCCCCTTGGAAACAGGCTCACGCACACAAGCAGATGACGAGGGGCTGCCGCTTCCCCGACGCCTTTCCTCCCCAGGTAGAGGGACACCTCCCGCCATCGCCTGGTGGGAAAACCTCCCCCGATCCCGGGAGAGCTTGGCCTGGGCGAGGGCTGCACAGCAGCACCCAGTCCCCCTCTGTGTGGGCAATGGTGGCTCTCCTAGGCCAGCATTTCGATCACTCCAGACAGGGAGCTCTGAGCAGCTGCAGGGCCCTGGGGACCATGGAACTACGTCCCACATTTGGTCTCCCCCGCCTCTGGCCATTAGCAGCGGCCTTGCGTGATCCTGCCTGCAGAGACAATGCACCGGCTGCTCGTCTCTGTCGCCATGGCTCCGGGAGGGTGAAGGGTCCCTTGGCAGTCTCTCTGGCTGCCCGGACAGCAGGACACACACTGAGCAGGAAGTGCCTGCTGCTCTCCTCTACCAGCAAGTGTTTTTGTTGGTCAGTTTTCGCATCCTGAGCCTCGCCCTGGGTTTTCAGTTGCTGCTTAATCAGCATTACAAAGAAATGTCTGTACTGCCGAAGAAAAACCTTGGCCCAGGTTTGCTGTCTCAGCACCTGAGAGCACCAGCGGGTGGGCGCAGGGAGCTGGGGGCAGGAATCGGCAGGCAGGCCTTTGTCATCTCTTTGAACCCAGTTCAGAGAGGCAGTGTCTGGGAGTCATTCCCTGTCCCCCCACCCATGCGAGAGCGCCCAGGGCCCCTGGCTGTGCAGTGAGTCCAGTGGGGCGCAGGCCAGGTCTTAGTGAGCACGAGCTCACATTGAAAAAGCCATTGGCAGTTGCTGCAGAGAGGCCAGGGGTGGAATGAGTCCTGGACAGGGGCCTCTCCCTGGGGAAGATACATCCAGGTCAGAGCGCAGGGATTCTGCCCGGGGCTGCGTGTATGTAGCTGGCATTCACACGGCCTGGGATGTACTGAACCCACCCTGTGAACAGAAGGGTCAGCCCCAGAGAGCCCGTCTCCGGTCAGTGCTGCTGCGATTGGCGGCTAGTGGGAGGGGCACAGCCAGGTGGCAGCCGTACCAGGAACAAGCAAAAGCAACACAATAACCAGAACAGTCCTGTCAAGGGACCCAGTTGCTTCTCAGGGTTATAATTCCAAGGGTAACTCACAACTGCAGTAAACGTTTCCTGAGCAGCGCTGCTCAAAGGCCGTGCTGCCGAGGACGCTTCGTTTGCTGATACTTACTTGCTTTTCAAAGAGCTTCGCCATGTTTGTCAAACCCACCAGCTGGCAGGAGCTTAATTAGAGTTAGTAGAGATTGGGAGAGTGCAAAGTAATGGAGCACAAAACTCGGAGATCCGTGGAGCTTATGGAAAGCTGCCCAGGTGTAAATCCAGCCCTGGGGCATAGGTGGGCTCTGCTAGGGGGAAGGCTGTGCCACACGGCAATTGCAGTGTAGGCACAAGACCAGCAGTGTCTGCATCAGGCCTGAGCTGAGATGCTCCCTTGGCATGTTAGAGTTGGGCAGGCTTGTGGGGGCTGGAGCATTTTCTCTTACCAACAATAGAAAGAGAGAAGCTGTCACAAAATCTCCTGGCTGGAGAAGTTTCCCCGGCCAGCTGTGTGAACATCCCTAAGAGCTGCAGGTAAGTCTCACCTTGCCCCAGCCAGTATCTTGCACTGTTGACTTTAGACAGTCCAGACTCCAGCTACTGGCAATTGCACAAAGACAAGGGAGTGGCTGGTTACACTCCCTGGAGCTGCCCCCAAGGGACAGGATGAGGCTGACCCAGCATTTCCCTGCTTAGAAGAAGGGACCAATTGTCTTGCTGGGAACAGGGAACATCGGATGGACTTTGCTTCTAGCAGCTTGTGCGCTGCATAGGGATTTACCAAACCTACTCCCAGTGGCAGCTGTTACATATTGGGACAGGGAGGAAGGAGTCCCAGCAAGGCTACTGCTGACCTCCAGACTTGGCACAGAGGGCGTGGGGCATAGATTCAAGTGGTGCCAACAAATAAAGGTCCAGGCAACCCATGTACTGAATAGCTTGTGAACCACATGGATCAGGGCAGACCTGCACATGCTCCATGATGACTAGCCTATACCCCTTCTAAGAGCCCTCTGTTAGGGCTTTGCATGGCTCTGATAGGCTATTGTCCTCAGGATACCAACTGACACGCTAGCTTTTCTCAAAATGTTGGCCTCAATTCTGGGAAGCGAGATAGGCGAGCCAGGAGCTTGAGTAGTAACAACTGCTGTCAGCGTGAGTGGCTGGCAGGCCGAGTTTAACCAGAAGGGAGCTGGCAGAGTAGATGGTGTGAGTCCTGCATATTTCAGGAGGCATCAGTACAGGCCCCCAAGAGAGGAGTAAATAAGGGACAAGAGAGAGAGAAAAATAGATCAACGTGATGGCTGATGCTGCAGGCTCTCACTTGGAAACATGTTCCCAGCACGGGTGAAATACCTGGTGCCCTGCCTGTTCCAGCAGGACACACAGACTGAGGGAACTTTTCCCATTCCCCACTTTTCCAGGTGGCGAGACCAAATCCACGCTTTGGCTACAAGCTAAGGGAGTGTCTGAGGCCCCAGTTAGTGACACAGTAACAAAGCAGAGCTTCTCCCTGGCTCCCAAATGACCCACTGTCTCACCCCGTTTCTTGTAGGCATGTTTGTTCTCCAAACTTAGTTCCAAACAGTGAAAACACAGGTCCACAACTCACCCAGGGACAGCTCCCAGGGTTTCCCCCCTTTAGTTCTCAGTTGCCTTTTGCCTCCTATCCCAGCAGGGGACCCAGGTAGTCCTAGCTCTCCAGGGGGGCTCCCTTTTCCCAGGGAGCAGGCCCTGAACGCCCCATAGCCACGTTCTCGGCCCTTTCCCATACCGGCTGTCAGCCTGACTCCCCCAAACACCTCCTCGCTGGGTCTCTCTTTGTCCCATTAATGCCCCAGGTGCAACCCCACCCCTTTCGTTAGCCCCTCTGGGAGTGTCTGTTATGTCACAGGGGTGCTGGACCTACCCCAGTCACAGGGGCAGGCAGAGGGGCTCCCCCACCACCCTGGGGGAGCTGTTCCATCCCTGGCGGCCAGAGGTTCTCCCCTGATATTCAGTCCCCATTTCCCTTTTCTCTTTCCAGCCCAGGATCCCTCGTTAGACCCCCTTGTATAAGCCAAAGCAATTGCTGGCTCTCTCCTTGCTGCTGAACCCGTCAGGACTCTGTCAGCTGGGAGCCTGCCCATCACGGCAAGGCTACCGGTGCCCAGATGGTTGTGTGCTCGTTTCAGAGGACTGACTCGCTCTCCCCACACTCACACTTCCCATGAAAAGCTGGGACTTAGGCTCCAGCTGTGCACAGAGACATGCTGGCAGTGAGCAGACCCAGTGCTGGATGCCTTGTTCCCTGCCATGTCAAAGGGGCTTCATCTGGCCCCCTCCCACCTCTCCCTGAAATCCGGCTGGGGATCTTGCCTTTGATCTGAGCCCCGGCTGCGCTGCCAGACTTGTGCAAATGAGCCCTGGCTGCACAGTCAGCGCAGCCGGTGTCCTGCTGACGCGAGACCCTCCCTGCCGCTCTCCTGGGAGATTTCTCTATCTGGAGGAGGGAGGGCAGGAAAAGCCTGTCGCTGTCACGGCCTAGTCTGGCTTCATCCCGTAACCTGGGAGGTGCTCACTAGCACTGCACACCCTGCCCTCAACACAGATCCTGCCTCTCACCAGCTCTCCTCAGGCCAGGCCCACTCGGATCAGAACTAAGCCTGGCATGCTGGGACGGTAGCCTGGGTCTGCCATGCTGAAGGTGAGGGCAGACGCAGGCATTCAGCCCAAACTCTGGCCTCACTCCGATCTGGATCCAAACACCCCCTTTACGAGAGATTCGACCCCTCACTGCAGGGCCAGGCTTGGCAAGTGCCTCTCGGCTGCACCCTCGCTACCAAGAGGATGTGAGAGTTTGTCTTGGCAGCTGCACCCCCTCTGTTGAGGAAAGCCAGGGCTGTGTTCATCAGGCAGGATGCGGCTAATCTCCTGTACAGCCTTTGCAGCTCTAGATACTTCTCAGTGTCCCAGGGCTGACAAGCCCTTCCCCCGAGAGCCAGCACTCCCAGACCTGGCCACGCTGGCTGAGCTGTGTTGGGCCTGGAGAGAGGCTTTTGCAAAACATTCACAAGCAGCCTCTCATCTTGGGTGCTTCCATTTTCAGGGGGGCCATATTTAAACCCTGGGGATGAGATCCTCAGCCCTTCACTGGCCCTTTCATGCTGGGTAAAAGAGCTGCAGTGGCATAAAGGGGCCATAAAACATCAGCTCTGTTGAGGGAGCATTTCCCTGGATCAGGGGCTGCAGAAGAAGGCAGCTGTAGGATGGCATTACAAGGACGCCTTTGCAAGCCCTGGTGTAGGGGCTGTGCTAGGAGTAGGAGGGCTGTGCTGGGGTGGGGGCACAGCCCAGCCCTATGGAGATTCCTGGCAATGATGAAGTCCACAGGTATCTGTGTTACTCCAGGGGCCTAAGCTGGAGCAACTCAGGGTCAGCTGGGTACAATGATGGCTTAAAGCCATGGTAGCCTCCTGCAGCACCTCTAATGCAGTCGCATCAGCAAAGATATCCTGTTGCTCTGGGACCAGTACTAAGATTCTTAGCACTAGGAGAGTAGCCAGTAGCTTTCACGCCCTCTGCTTACCAGGTGGTCTGTTTCTGTTTCCATGTCTCTAAGTGCTTTGTGAGGTATGTGAGGCTCAGGAACTCTTTGCATGATCTTTTCCCTTTGGAGCCCAAGAGTGGGAGTAGCAAAAAGAGAAGGGAGGTGTTATAACAAAACCATTGCACCAGCTCCTGCTGCTGCAGAGCAGAAACCAGGAATTCTCAGCAGGCACAGCTCTTCCCTTGCAAACTCAGTAACAAACCGTAGAACTCAGACTCCGCACCCTTAATCCGCAGAAGGGCTCTGGCTCCAATTTCACCCTGCTCCTGGCACAGGATCAGATGGCTTTGCTCTGTAGCTCATGACATGGAGGTCCTTCTTCCAGAGTCTGTACTGGTGATAAGCACAGAGCAGGCTGTAGCAATGGGATTCTGTGTCAGGAGAGACAATAGAGTCATTATAGCACTGAGCCCATGTAAAGAGCTTTTTCATCTTCAAAGCCCACAGTGTTCACTAATTAATCCTCATAAGATAGGCAGAAGTTATTACTAACTCCATGTTATAGATGGGGAAACTGAGGCAAAAGTCACCTGCTCAAGTTTATACTGCAAGTCAGTGCTGGGGCTAAAACCCAGGGGTTCCTGACTCCCAGCCCTCTGCTCAGACCACACCTCTCTGAACTGCAGCTCCCTGCAAACATAGGGGGAGATCAAAGGCCTCCGATGAGCAACTCTGCACTAGCCAAGCCTCATCCTGATACCCCTTCAGCTAGTAACAGAGCTGATGCTGGGAATTGGGATAGCATCCCTGGCAGAGCAGTGTTTGACACTTATGGCCCATCAATGGTTAAAGCAACCAGACTTTAGATCCAAATAAGTTGTGGAGCAAGAAACCAGAGCGTGATGATTGGGAGAATGGGCTGACAGCAATGGAGTGTGCCTTGCACCCGGTAAAGAATGTGAACCAGTCACTCCTTGATCTGCACAAGCTGGCAACTGACAAGAACGACCCTCATTTGTGTGACTTCATTGAGCCCCACTCCCTGCAGGGTCCCCACAGAGCTGCTGTTTCAATCCGTCAGCTCAGCGACCTGCAAACATTCTGCCCTCGTTAGCACGGAGCTGCACACGGGCTGGGGGCAGCACAGAGGATTTCAGAGTCACAGCGCTCCGTCGCAGCAGCCAAACCACAGCAGGCCTCTGCCGTCCCTGGAGCATCCTGCCGAGCTGGGCAGAGGGGCTGGGAGCTGCGTGCGTTCCACCAGTACCCAGTGGCTGCTCTGCTGCTCAGCACGGCAGGCCCAGGAGCCCGGCTTTTGTTCACATAATGGGATTGGACAAGACGCTTGAGCCCACCCCAGATCTCAGTGTAGCCCTCCGTTTTGGCAGGTTTAAGCAGTAACTCAGCAGCTGCAGAGTCTCACCCCGGACGCTGCCAGTGAGTGCACGAGGGGGCCCCATCCCAGTCCCAGCCCATGTAACGTGCCCATCCCCTGCACACGCCCTGGCACCCAGCACACTGACTAGATCCACATTCTCTGCCTGATGGGTTCAAAGAGCCCGTACGTCCCGCTCGCTGTGTTCGGGCTGCCCGGCACTTACCCATCCAGCTCTGCCACGCAATGCCTGCTGTCTCTCCCCAGGTACCTCCACACACTGCACTGAGCGCTGGGGCGGGGCTACACCTGACCCCGCTGCCTCAGTGGGGCCCTGTGAAAAACTCCCTTAGGATTTAATAGAGAACAAGATCTCCACTATCACACCCACTATCACACCCTTACGTTTCTACAGGGCACAGCTCAATTCCTGTCTGTCAGAGTGAAAGCAGCCCCCTGTGACTGGTTGTGCAGTGGGGAGACTCGGGGAGCCACTAACCCATGGATTAGCTGCCCTGGGATGCTGGGAAGCATGGCTTGCTGGGACCCTTGGACGAGTTATTTGGGAGTGGGAAGAGGCTGTGTAATTAGAGACCACAGAATTGCACAGGGCTGGGAGCTGGTGGCTGGGCATCCTGCTCCTTGTTTGTTTGCTGTCAGGCTTGGCCCAAGTCCTGGGGTCTCCTCTTGCTGCTAATTAGAATTAAGAGTCAAATATGATTCCTCAGTAATGAGAAAAAGAAAAGGAAACAATTAACGTTCTGCTTCTCCCAAGTGGGAGGGAGGCCGGTCTCCCCAAGGAGCCTTTTCCAGAGCATGGACTAAAACCTCTGCAAACAGACGTAAGGCCAAGGCCTGGCTTCCTGGGAGCTGTGTGTCTGGCAATCCCACCACACGGATCACTGTCAGAAAGGACCTCAGCTAAGGATTGACGTTTCACCTCCAGCTTGAATTGCCCAGGCTCTCGGCAGCAGCTGTTGGGTTTCACCACCATGTTCTGACACTATCTATAGCTCTCGCTGCATCCCAGTATCACTCGAATTGGGAGGCCATTCTTGTCTGTGTGCAGTGAGTTCTCTGGGTCACCGTCCAGTTCCCAGCGGCAGGCAGTCCACATCAGAAAACCCACCACACAGCTGCTCCTCATCTAGGAGGCAACAGATTGAATGGGCCATGGAGCTCAACGCAGGGGTGGGGCTTGGCTTAGGTTGCAGCTTGCCCTGCGGCTGCCAGAGCTGTCCCCACGTATGGATGAACAGAGGATACGCACACTCCAGGCCTCTCACTCCGGCACCTTTCACAGATGCTGAACTTCCAGTGACAAAAGCCTATTCCCCGGCTCTGGACTTGGGGGTTCCTGGTGGAGTTGCCAGGGTGCTGGGGGCACATCGCGTCTCTGCTGACATCACAGCAAGCACGGGCAGGTGGAGTACTCCACTTCTGTCTCCATGTCCGTGACTTGCTCTTTATGTCTGAGACATTTGATGGGGAGAAGCAGACTCGCTGATTGGGCCTGCCAGCTGAGAGCGGGGCAGGGGTCTGCTAGGCTAATTGCTGGGCTGGGATTCCATGGCAGGGCTCCTGGCTCCTGCAGAAAGCCTGTGTTATCGCCCCATTACTCTCCCCAGGGGCGGACGTCTCTCGTCTGGCCACGGAGGGCTGCATTGTTTGTACCAGGCAATGGGGGTCACGAGACAGGTGCCCCTCCTCCTTAGGGGCTGCTGCAGAGCAGTGGGAGGTGCTTCCCCCCGGCGGAGAACCCATCTCTCTAAGGCCCCCAAATGCTCCAGCAGACTTCGCTGCCCAGAGCTGGAGAGGCTGCAGCTGGGGAATGCCTGGCTTTTGTGAAGGAGCCGCTGCTCCTAAAATTACCTTTTAATTCTAACGCTTGATCCAGACCAGAGCATTGTCTGTGGTACAGGGACAGGGCCCAGGCAGGGATCATGCTGCCAACGATGGCACCTCCCACAGCATCCAGCCACCACCACACAGCCAGGGGAGACAAGGGCACACTGTCCGAACCTGCCGGACCAGCCTCGCAGCTCCTGGCCCAGCGAGATAACCACAGACAAATGCCACGGCCACAGGCAGTTGAGAGAAGCATATGGGGGAGGAGGAGACTGAAGTCTGGCAGCCCTGCCAGCTTTACTGCCTCACTGACAGACTAGCCTGGCCTGAAGCCAACGGGCCTGGGATCGGTCTCATTTCTCCCCTTTGTCAAAATGAGCGGAGGTTCCTTGCTGTGTGTGCTCTTCTCCCATGGCTCTCGGGGAACAGCCCGCCAGGGAGGCCCAGCCCCGCGGGCCGGCGGAACCGGCCTGGGCAGAAGGGAGGGTAGGACAATCCCCGAAGGGAGCCGGCAGGGGCAGGGACCCTGTCAGGGAGGCCTGGCCCACAGGGGAGAGCCTGCCGCAGCGGGACTCCTGGAGTGGGACAGCCGGGAGTGAGAGGAGCCTGCAGGGCTGGGGTGGCCCTTCTGGGCCCCTGTGAAGGCCTGGTTCCAGTCTGGCTTTTCCTGTGAGTGTAGGGAGTGCTCGGCTCCCACGTGGAAGTGGCCCTTTGCGTCAGGCGGGAGGTGCTGGGCTGACAGCCCAGGAAAGGGCAACTTTCCTCTGACTGGCCACAGGAGAGGCTCTGCAGCCCTGCTGCAACCCTCAGCTGGAGGGAGTGGGCTCGATCCCCAGCCTCTCTGCTGGGGGGCAGCGGTGCTAGCTGGGGGGTGCTTTTGTGACAGGGACCTTTCTCCCATTGGACTGAGACCAAACACTCCCCACTGGCCACTGGATGCTCGCCAGGCAGCCTGTGTGAAGCAGCTGTCTCAGTGGGGTGTTGCGTTCCCCTCCCCGCCCCACCTGCCTCCTCACAGCTGGGGAACTAGAGAGGTTTCCATTGTGACCAGAAGCCAGCAAACCTGGCCCGCAGGGGGAGCGAATTTGAGCCGTGGGCCCCTTGCTGAGATGCCCTGCCCCACTCCCCATCTGCTCCCATCTAGAGACAGCTCAAGTGTCCCAGCTGCCGGCAGCTGGCAGCTCAGAGCAGGAGGGGAGAGGCGTCTGTCCGAGCCAGGAGGGGTCTCTCCTCCTCCCCAGTGAGGGCGAGGGATACCTGGCTTCTCTCCCCTCTGGGGCAAGAGGCAGGGCATGCTCCGGCGGGGGTAGCGGGGGCTGCAGAGTGAGCAGAGCTTGGTGAACACCCAGCAGCCTGGGCTCGGGGCTGGCTCCGTTTGTTGCAGATTCACAGACCTTAGTGCTCTTTGCCTGTCGAGCCAGCGTGGGGGGAGGTGGAGTCATACTAGCCCTCAGAGGGCCCGGGGCACTGGAGGGTGGTGGTGGGAGCTGGGAAAGCTTCACAGCCCTGGAGCTGTCCCCCAAACCCACCCGCCATGGCCGAGGGCAGCTCCCTGAAAGCCTCCCACATCCCCGCCGTGGCCCCTTGTGCATCTGGCCACAGGAACAGCTCATGCACCCCGCTTCTCTGCTCCCATGGAGCTCCACTCAGCCAGCAAGAGCCCGGGTGTCCCAGCCCCAGCCAGCCACGGCATCATCCCTGCCCCAGGCATCATGCAGCCTCCTGGTGATGGGGGACCTGGGTTGAGGGGAGCAAAGCAACCATGGGAAACACAAAGAGGAAGGGAAAAATAAAAGGAAAAGAAGAACAGGAGGGAAGGGAGGTAACAGAGGGAGAAAGGGGAGATGGTAGCAACTGACGAGGCCAGGAATGAGTGTGGGGGGCAGGCAGTCACCCTTCTCAAGGCACTGCAGGGTGTCTGTGGGACACACGAGCAGGGCAGGGGCGGGGCTGCTCTGACACAGCCTGTGGCCCCTGGCCGGCTGTGCTAAGACATGCCTGAGAACATGCCACAGAAGGAGGCATGAGAAGAGCATTTGGGCGCCACAGCCCCCGGTGGGAAGAGAGGACGCAGACCCCAAAGGAGCCTCGCGTAATTGTCAGAGCTGCTACCTCAGTCCTCATGCAGCGTCCCGTCCTACATAGCTGTTTAACGCCTGGCGAGTCAGGCCAGGCCGCCCAGCACGGCCTATCACAGGAGCAGGGTCCACAAGGCAAGCTCAGAGTTAACTGCAGGGGAGCTCACACCCTGTCCAGCTGCTGTTCTGTTTCCCTCCAGGTTTTATGTTCCCGCTGCCCAGATTCGTCAGGACTGTGGCATCTGGTGTCTGTCAGTCCTGCAGACAACAGACCCGTGTCTCTGAATGCGGCGAATGACCACACGGAGAGTAACACTGCGGCAGGAGTTCCCACCCCACAGCTCTGGAGAAACCGAAACAAAAGGGAATGAGGGGGCAGAGGCAGCTCAGAGCCGGACCCCAGGGACTGCAAGTCGGATCCAGGTCCGTGGGTGGGGCGCATCAGAGCAGCCTTTTAAAGGCATTTCCCTGGATCCAATCGGTGGGGTGTAATTCCCTGACATATAATAGTGAAGAAAGGGGATCAGGATGACTTTAGGTTGGGAAAAAGCCCTGAAGTGGTGGGGGGTCTTGGAAGCTCAGAGGGCCCTACACAATAACCCAACTGGGAAACAAAAGCCCCTTTGTTTTTGGTTGCTGGTGGTGTTTTGTCAATCAGGAGCCAAAATTGCTGCTGCTGGGCATTCAGTGGTGTCTTAGTAGGCAAAAGAGAGGCAGCTAGTGAATAGGGCTGGTTTTACAATTCCCCACACCCTAAAGAAACCCTCTGCTGCCGCTGCTTTTTATTGTGGTCTCAGCAGCACGGCCCTGGCCCTGCAGAGACACCTCAGATAAAATGCAAGCTGCAGACAGCCTTGCACCCTAACCCCTGTGCAAAGTCAGCTCCATCCCACCCCCGTGCACACAGCACCCAGTTACTGTGACAACCTCCTACACACAACACGGAGAGGAGGCAACAAGATCCCCACGTGGGCAGGCTCCCAAAAGGACAGTGCTGTGCCTCTCTGAGCTGAGTTAAGGGGGCAGCTCAGGTACGGGAGGGAAAAATCCGACATTAGCAGGCCCATCCCCATCACTGGCCCATGGCCACAGACAGGGCAGGTCCTCTCAAGGGGCAGTGACTTTCCTCGGTACACCAGTGGGCCACTGGTCCCTAGTGTATGAGATCACTGGAGTAGTAGCAGGGGTGAATTTATCCCAGTTTGTGTGTCCTCCCTGTGTTACATTCTTAAGGGTAGGACCTCCCTTCTTGTTCAAACACGAGGCTCCTGCCTCCCGTGATCGGAGCTATGCACTGTTTGTAGCATGCAATGTCCATCAGGGCAGGCACAGGGCCTTGTTTAGTGTGTTGCTGTCAAATGACATCTTGGAGGATCACTGTGTTTAAGTGAAAAGCATTTTGATGTGTGCAAGAGCATCTGAATGTGGGACTCAGGACGGGAGAGCGTAATGCTGAGTGTCAGAGCTTCAGGTTTCATAGGCTCAGTAACATTTACACCTGGAAGGGATGCTGTCTCCTCTTCACCTCGCCAGCGCAGGAATGTTCCCTATGGGACATTCTCCCGGGTCTGTCGCCAGACTCCAGGATGAGTTTCTACCACTTAGAAATGTTCAAACATAAACAAGCTCTTGAATTTATCCTTGTAGACCAGCTTTGCTTGCCCAGGTTCCCAGGACGCAGTTCACTGGTACTCTGATTCCTTACGGAGCAAACCATCCCTGAACTCCTGGTGGGGGTACTGATGAAAATGCTATAGAAGAGCTGGTATTGTTACTGTCACTACTATTGTGTAATTGATTGCACTGTCAGGAAGTGTCTCCTGCTTCCCTTTCTTGATCTCAGCTCGCTGCTCCCCTGTGAGAATGTCTGGGGTGGATCTGAGTTCAGGGAAGTGCGGTAGGGAGTGGAGGAGCTGGTGATGGGAGAGAGGAAATGTAAAGTCAGAGAGGAAAGGTGTCTCTGTTTGAAAGCCAGGCAGAATGAGGAATGAGATGAGATGGCTAGCAAATGCATTCCCTGTAGCACAAGAGAGCCATCAGCAGCTGTCACTGGTTGTGGTTTCCCAGCAGTGCCGTGAGGAATGCTGAGTTTGATCTGAAAGAACCCCAAGAGGCAGGCACACAAAGCAGTTGTTTAGGCTATTTGCGGTTTTAATTGCATGTAGATTAACATGGAAAAAGCAGAAGATGGAAATAGATGTGGGAAGGGTCAGAGTTTGTTTGTTGTGAGATGTCTGGGACTGGAGTTTGGATCCAGCAGGTCTGCAGCTACTGTGCAGTGTTTTGCCTGCGGCTTGTGTTACACACAGTTTACGTATGAGGCTTGGTGGACATGATGCTGGATTAGCTCCCTCTAAATGGACCCGCAGCGCTGGGGAATCCCAAACCGTTCTCAGCCCAAATCTGCTAAAATAGTTCATGTGACTAATTTCAGAGTAGCAGCCGTGTTAGTCTGTATTCGCAGAAAGAAAAGGTTTCAGAGTAACAGCCGTGTTAGTCTGTATTTGCAGAAAGAAAAGGAGGACTTGTGGCACCTTAGAGACTCACTGAGCTGTAGCTCACGAAAGCTTATGCTCAAATAAATTAGTTAGTCTGTAAGGTGCCACAAGTCCTCCTTTTCTTCATGTGACTAAGTAGCTCCTAATGAAGGGTTCGCGTCCCCTCTGGCTCTGTCCACGGAGCCCTGGCTGTGTTAATGGTAGCCATGCTGTCCCACAGGAAGCTGTTCCACAGTCATAGTTAGGAGTTGCGTTATAGCCCTGTGCAACTTTTCTTTAATTCGTGTAATCCCATGACTCCCAGCTATGCTCCTTTCCTCCCCCGAAGTGGTTCCTTTCCCTCATTGGACTTAATGCTCTTCCAGAGGCTAGATATTTAGAGATGAAGAAACATCTTTTGTGAAAGTTTTAAAAAGAAAAACATGTCAGGCGCTTGGATCCATCCTCCAAAGCCCTGATGAGACTTGAGAGCGGAGAGAATCTTCTCCCTTTCCTTCTCAGTCCGTTGTGTACTTGGGGAGGATGTGATTGTTCAGTTCCCAGTACATGCCCAAGTTCCCAGCTGCCCGGCTATGTCCCCAGGGATGCTGAATTGGAAGTTTGCTCTTAGCTTTGCTAATAACAGTCTGTCTCAGAGATGGAAAATGATTTCATTTCAATTACACTCGCCTTTTATTTATTTTCTTTTCCTTTTCTCTCCCTCCTGGCCTGGAGCACTGGTTTTCATTTCCTCCATTTATTCTGAAATGGGATGTAATACCCAGACTTGCTGCGGGGCTGGGAACAAGGCTTGAGCTTTCCAGCGGGTGCTAACATTTCCCATGGAGAATGTTGTGTGAGCGACTCCTCCCGTGGCCTCCCTCCCGCACCAGCGTGAAGGAGATGTGCACACTGACATCTTACACTGTAGTAAGCCCCATCAGACAAGTAAAGTGGCACTTAACTGCGGAGCTGCATAAAGAAGGTTGAGATCCACAGGTGATGTTGGCACTCAGTTCCCAAACGCAGGACACAAAGACTCTCCTGGTATCACGGATCTGGCTATATCATGAGGCCACTAGCAAAGAGGAGGAGAATTGCTGGTTGTGCGATTCACAGGCACTTCAAGAAGATTTTATGTCTGATAACTACAGATGGGTCAGTTGTCCCAGTTCCCTACTCTGAACACCCCTGGACCTCTGGCTCTCTGTGCCCTTTCTAGGAGCAATGATAAGGGTCAGGCTGGTGGAGACAGTGCGAAGCTCCAGCCAAGGAATTTTCTCATGGCCTTTTGTGAATTCCCTACACAGTTTGCCCAGACCCTACCCACACAAGCACAAACAAAGATTTTCCTTTTCATTTATACCCAGAGTTTACAGTTTTCAACTTTTTTTCCCACTCTGCTCCCCAGATCCCGTGACTGAGTCATGAATCAACAGATCTGAGAGTAGAAGAATGGAATAATTATAAGCATGTCATGACTCTAACCTGCTGAAGGGAAATAAAATTCAACTGAAAACAAACTAGATGCTTCATTGGTTCTGCCTTCATCTCTAATTCCCCCAGTGCTTGATGGTGATGTGGTACCGTGCATTCAGGGCCTGCCGAAGTGGTTATGGCATTAATCCTGGCTGAGCGGTTCCCTGAGTTAAGGCTCAGGAAGGCTTTGAGTCCCTGGGTGGCTGGAATTCGTCACAGATCCTGCGTTGCTTAGAACGGAAGCATTCTCTGTGGGTAATGACTGGAGCCATCTCCCTTTTTCCAGCATGTTCCACAATTTACATGTGATTGTTTGAAGGGAAAGGAAGTGACTTTCCAGTTGTTTAGTCATTAAAAATGTTCTCAGATTATCAAGCAAGAGAAACAAAATCATCAGAGAAAAATGCTAGCTCCTGAGAAGTGCTGTGTGTGAAGCTTCTGTAGCAGAACCAGATGCCTGGCATAATTCACCAGGTTCTGGTGCAAATCACAAGCTTGGGACCAGGTCATAGAGCTAGCAGAGTTCCCGGAGAAAGGCCAAGGACCAAGCCACCCTGGGAGACTGAACTCCTCTCTTCCCCAGTTGCAAGACTGAGACACCTAGGTGGGGCAGCTGGTGGGAGAGTGGGATGAGACCCGCCACCAGTGTCCTGTCCGGTCAGCCTGACACCACCCAGCAGCACTGAATTTACACAGCAACCACAAGACAGGAAAGGACCAAACAACTGTGACAGTCATTTCCTGTGCTGCTGCCGAGGGCCATGTGTACAGGGAGCTAGTATAATTCCAAATCACCGGAGACCTGATGTGATGAGCAGCTCTCAGGTTATGTCTTACCTCCCCTCTAGGGCTCCTGGCTTTCACACGTTGTTCATCTTTGGACTTTCTGGCAATTAGCTTCAAAGCTTTCCTGGTTCTATGAGGTAAAGACAAATCAGAGAAATGGCCCAAGTGGAGGCCTGGCCAATCTGCGCTCGTGGGCAAGCTGCACAGACTCAGCCCAGATGACCGCTGCCTGGGCACATTTATTTGTTCACGGCTCAATGGTCCAAGTGTGTATGGGGTTTAAATCCTGGTTCTTGGCCTCACTCAGAAGTGCGAGTCTCCCTGGAGGTGACAAATATCCTATCTAAAGCGTGGAAAAGCCAAACAACGCCAGACCCGAAAGCCCACATGGGTACCTCTTTCCCAGGCATACGATCGTTTGCAACGGGAAAGCTGAAAAGCATTTCCAGGGAGGCTGTTGCCCTTAACATCATGGTAGTGGAGCTGCTCTATGGATGGGGAAGTCATGAAAAGAAAGCACATCAGCACTGCTGTGGAATCAGCCTGCCACCCTATCCAAGAGCTTCTGGGGAAGGGACAACACTTGACCCAGCTGTTGCTCTGTGCCGTGCCCTGGAGACAGCCACACTTGCTTGTGAAAAACCTGGAATCACCACAGCAAACTCCAGCCGTGTCTGATATTAAGGGGAAGGCACATGCCTGTTACTGGCTCCTTGGGGCAGGGACTGTCTTTGATCTGTGTCTGTACAGCACCTCTGGCCATGGGTCCTGGGCCCTGACTGGGACTCCTGGGCGTTACTGAAATACAGATAATAAATAATAATGTTCCTGCTTTGTCCCTTGCTCCACCCCAGCCTTGTTTCCCTCTTTCCATCCCTCCCTCTGTTGTCACTGGGAGCTGAGAGTCATTCTGGGCTCCCCTGAGTCCTTGAAACAGGTCGTGCAGCTGGAAGCCCCAGCACCACTGGCACAGAAGAGTGACAGGGAAGCCAGGAGAGAGCAGCAGGGCACAGCTGGGCTCCTGGAGACAGCTTTAATGTGGTCATGGTGCAGCGGCAGCAGCAGAATGCAGGTGGTTTTTCTCTCTCTGTGTGAAATGACCAAGTGCAGGGGCCCGGGAGCTGAGCAGGGCTGGGGCATGCTGGAGATTTCAGTCTGAGACAGACACCGAACATGTCTCTGGCTCAGGCTAGAGAAGGCTGAAGGTGAGCAGTGCCCATGACACTGGGGACAGGGGGCCCTAGAGAGGGCAGGTCCTGAGTCGGGGAGTGTCTGAAATGTTGCTGGAGTTGTGCGTTTTGTAGGGATCACCTGAGAACACATCATAGCCAGGAAAGCTGGAGAGGGCCTGACAGGTCCTCGCAGTCCAGACCCAGTTCAGATTGTTCCCTGGAGTATGTTTTACCCAGTGTAATTGTAAATGTCTTCTCTTCATGAGGCCTCTCTTATGGGGTGTGGGGCTTTTAAACACTGTATATACTGAAGTGCCCATGTGGTTCTGTGTTCAGACAGCGCCGAGCGCAATTGGGTCCTGGCCCTGACTGGGGATCCCAAATGCTATTGCAATGCAAACACATAAATAAGAATCAATAAGTGGCCCAGCATCAGTGTGCATGTTGGGGTAACCCCAGGCTGAGCTGGGGCCATGTTTCACTAAGAGAGTCCTTTTCTCCCATCCTTTCGGGATGTCACCCTTCTCTGTTAATCAGCAGGCAGCGTTTGATAGTCCGCGACCGGATTACCCACGAACACCTGTCTGAAGCAATCAGCACAGAGCAGAAGGAAGGGTGGGAGTTGTATGAGATCAGTGCTGATTCTGAGCACATTAAATGGAAGCTCAGCTGAACCAGTGATGGGCCTGTTTGGGAGGCCAGCTAATTTACACGGCTACAGAACATTTACAGAAACTTGTACCAAGCCAGCCCCTGCACGGTTCCTCACCGATCGCTGAGAGAGTGCATTTCTGGGGGAGTAGGTCTCCTGCCTTGGGAAAGCAAAGGGAATGGCCCATGAATACACACCATTCACTAGGGAAGGCCCAGTCCCCTGTCACATCTTTTCCATTGCATGGCCCGTACTCCCAGACAGTAACTGCTTTTATACAGATTGCTCTGTAGCTCTGGGGCTTTCTACAGACAAGTGACTTGTTGCTTTTGACGCACTCCCAGTGAAATCAGGGACCCATTAGCCCCTGGCACTAGAAACCCCCTGTTTTCAGGGGCATATAATTGAGCCATTGAATAATAATCTGCAGGAACCCATCCTCTGAGCTGTCAACATGTCATTGTGGAGCTCAACTCCTCATGCTATCTGAAGTCCACTCATTGCTTCCGGGGTGTGAAGTCATTTGTTGAAGGGATCCTGTCACACAGCTCAGCGTCCAAAATGATTTTTCAGCAGCTAACACTGAAACTGTGTCTTGATCATTTTAAAAGCATTTCCATAAAAATGTTTCATTTAATCTTTCACCCTGCAGTGTGGGAAGCCCAGGCCAAGGAGCCTGTGCTGGGGCGTGAGAACCAGAGCAGGAAAGGGACTGCAAACTGACCAGTCCCCTTTCACTGCTCTAGTGAGCAAATGGTGCAAAGCGCAGCCCTCCCGGTGAGACCTTCTGTCATGTCCGGGGATTACTAGGCACTCTAGGAAGGAAGGTGCTTTATAAATATCTGCATTTGGAACGGTGGCAGCACCTCTTGAAGCATTAATTGTTCTATTAACAGATTTTGGAATGAACCCCAGCCCCCTGTGGGTTTATGGGAAAGTTGCTGCACCCCTCCTTTCCTCTCTGATTTGATTCCCCCTCCTCCCAGTGGTCAGGGAAGGGCATGGAGCTGATGGAGCCAAGAGCCTGGGAACTGCTGACATAGCAGCAGCTCAGGGCCGGTAGGCGAAGAAATGGATTCGGTGGGATTACCTGGACAGGTGCTATTCACAGAGGTTATATGTGTACCGGTGGCTGCGCTGGAAAGCAGGCTAATTACTGATGCTGAAGGAGACTGCCTCAGCTACAGCCCAGTCTGTCGGAAGTTTACAATGTGAGAGCTGAGGAGGTTGGCATGATAGACCAGTCGGAACCGCGCGGGGGCTGTAACTTTGGAAATCACGTCCATTTAGAAATCACAATTTCTGGAGTCACCTAGAGAGCACACCAAAAATACTGCCCTTCTCCGTCCCCTTCCCGCTCTGTACCAAAGTGCTGGCACCTTTCATTCATTAATCTTACCACCACCCCTGGGATGTAAATCAGGGTTTTATCCCTAGATGAGGAAACTGAGGCACAGACAGGGCAAGCAATTTAACCAACATCATCTTGAATGAGCAACAGAGCAGTGCATAGAAGCCTGAGCCTGTCTTCTAGACCACGGTCTGGAGGTTTGTTGGAGATAAGCCCTTGCTTGTCCCAGTCCCCTTTGTTCTGCAAATGTCAGCAGAGCGGAGGCTCTTGCAAAATGTGTCATATTCCCCAGTTGTGACCTCAGGAACTCGGCACACATGGGCTTTTTGGATGTTTCTGGCTTTGAACGTTGACTCTGCTGTTCCGACTCCGAAGGGTGTCATCCCTTCGGGGCTTGCCCTGTGCTCAGGCTGCATGCGCTGGGAATGCATTAGTAATTTAATATGTCCGTGAGATTTATTTGGCAGGGCTGCTTCCAAACGAATATACTGTGAGCAAACAAATGCTGGCTAGAGAGCTGGAGCCTGCAGAGTGGTGCGTGGGGGAAGTTTGGAGAGCATTAGGCACCACGCTCCCGGAGAGCCAGTGAGTTGGAAAAGCGCTCTGAGCGACGGTTCTTTGGTGTGGGCGAGGTGAAGCTGTCTGCCTTCAGCCCGGGGGTCTCCAGTTGCTGGGGGATTTGCAGATCCCACAGATGGTACCAGGATTCAGACTTTACAAGCCATGAGTCTGCCTGCCTCCCGAGCAATGTTCTGCTGCACACTTCCCTCAGCCCCAGGCAATCGAACCTCTGACTGAGGGCCTCTGTGCCCTGTGCGTGCAATGCTGCATTGCGCACCTGCAGACTCTGCAGCGGGCACCTGGCGAGACACGCGGAGGTGGCAGGAGAATAGTGCCTCCAAGAAGCGAGAACATTGGGGCTGCTTGTTTCACCTTTCACTGCGGGTGCGAGTGGAGGGGCCGGGGCAGAGGCCTCTCAGGATCTGGGCACACTGGCTCAGCCAGCTGGAGCAAAGGCCCTGCCGGCATGGTGCTGCAGCTGCCTGTCCTCCCCCTGTCTGAGCGGCGCCGCACCCCGCAGTGGGAAGGCAGCGCTGTCCCAGCTGTGCTGCTCGCTCCTGGAGCTCAGGCATGGGCTGTGTGCTCAGCAGGGCACAGGGCAATGAGGAGAGATGGGGCCTGGCCTCACAGATCTCCCAGTCCGAGGTGAGAAACCCAGCCATGCACACGGGGCCCAATTCCCAGTTGACAGTGGAGTCCGGTCCACTGGGACATCTCCACTGAGCCTAACCTACCCAAGTGTGAAGGGGAAGTGAGTCAGGCCCCTGGTGAGCGCTGACACGTCTCTCCCAAGAGGCCAGGTGTACAGGCATCAGGGACAGAGAGCGTGTCAAGGGGTGATCTTCATTCACAGCTGTTTCTGTGGGATCACAGGAGAGAGATGCCCCATCCTCTCCAGGAGCCGGCGGCAGCCTCTGGGCTGGTGAGAAGGGATTCCTGGACAGGGCTCTCTAAGGGATTATTGTGTGCATGAGGCGCGGCAGGATATGTTGCTGCAAATGGTTTTCTTTTGAATGGTGCCATTCCCCCCGAGAGTGCTGTGTGCCATGCCACTGCACGACACTCAGGCAATGGGCTGGACCAGCTCATCTGCACCGCTCAGCATTTCCTCCCCTCGCCAGGCTGGTCCGGCTAGTCCCTCTGGAGGCTAATGGTGGCTCCTTCAGCCAGAGCTGCCCGTCTGGCTGTGTGTTTTGCTGGGCGGGCTGCACAGGACCCCACCATGGCAGGGCCTGGGGAATGCAAATAGAGACAGCAGGAGCTCAGCCGGGGCCTTACTTCATTTCCGATGTTTTTCTTTCCGAGAGAGGACTGCAGAATGTTCCTAACCCTAATTCTATGCCTGGATTCATCCCAGCAAGGCAGCGCAAAGCAAAACGCCAGCCCCTGCTGAAGAACAACAAAGCCCTGGAATTAGAGATGTGCTGGGAGTTTGTTTTAGTGCAAAAAAAAAAAAGTCAGAAATATGTATTGTTTAAACAGGGATTTGTTGGGGATATTTAGATAAAATCCTGGCACAGTCCCAGCCTGGGGAGAAACAAAGCAGTCCCCTTTCTTCTCCTGAAGGACCTGTGATAGGAGTCAAAGCTACAATTTTGCCTTAAAAAACAGGGAGAGGAAAGCGGATGGAGACAGTGGCAACGGTCTGTTTCTTGTGCCCATCACAAGTGTCGAAGCATCAGTGAATATTCTTCCCTGCATGGGGCCTCGTTGGGCAAATCCCTGCAGTGCTTTGTCCCTCACTGTCCTCATCCGACCTGCCTCCCAGGGCTGCCCTGAGGGGTACCTAGCGAATGCTTGTGAAGGGTCTGAACTGCTGAGACGGAAGGTGCCATAGGGCACTGTGATGGTACAACGCATGGCGCTTTAGCACCTGTCCTACCGAGCCTCACACGCACTTCCAGGGTCAAGGGAAGAGAGGCTTTCATGCAAGGTTTAGAAAGGGAAAATGTCTCCGCATTTTTCAGTCGTGTCAGCAGCTGCCATCTCCCCAGTGAGCTGACAGCGTTTCTGCGCTAAGTCTGGTGCAGATATGGAACAGCTCCAACAGGAAGTGATATTTCAAACCACACGTAAAGTCGGCTCTGCCTAGCTGGCTTTGGCGAGGCGATTCTCCGTCGTGGGGATATAGGCTTAATTAAGCCTTCAGCCGTCGGTGCTGATGAGCACGGACTAATAGAATGAATGTGGATATCAAACATATTTGCAAAACCGTATCGTTGGCGGTGCAGGGCTGATCGGCCGAGCAGTCTGCAGAGCAGCAGCCGCCAGCCTGAGCGGTATTGTTTAGCCTGGGTGTGCAGCTCTGGCCAGGGACCTCGGCGGCTTACCCACAAAGCAGCACAACGCACACGAAATGGCAATTTCTATTTTACGCTGGCTGCCAGTCCTCCAGCACGCCGGGTCTGGTATGTACATGGACACCAGCCTAGCGGTCAAGGCCTTTATCTGCAGAGACCCAGGCCTCTCGCGCTGGAGCTACAAGAGAACGTGCCTTGAAGCTGTCATTTGTACCCGGGCTGAGCGTCGCCTCCCACCCACCCAATGGTGAAGATGCCTGCCATGCTGTCCGGCAGGAACGGGGCGAGCACAGGGCCACCCAGGCACCAGGCTGACACATGGATCCAGAGCGGGGGGGATAAGGGCATTTGTCTTTCTGTGAGCGCTGCTTATTGTGCTGAAAACCAAATTGCTGGAGAAAGACTTTAAGCGCCCTCTGGACGTCCTGTCATGCTGGAGAATACAGGCCACTTCCTCCCCCAAGGACCAGTGCTTGGCGCCTGCCCACATGGCAGTGTTGGTGCCATTTTAGTCACGTTTCTAGCACTCAGGGTCACCTGCTGTGAGGAGAGCTTGGTAACAGGCTGGAACTAGGGGTGCAGGGGGAGGTGCCGCACCCCCTGGCTTGACGTGGTTTCCATCATACACAGGGTTTACAGTTTGGTTCAATGGCTCTCAGCCCCCCCACTGTACAAATTGTTCCAGCCCCCCTGCTTGGTCATAACCCAGCTCTCCTGACCTGGCCATTCCTGCCCAGAAGTTTGTGCTGATCGGGCAGCTCCTTCCCTTTGCTTATTATTGTTCCCCTTGTTTCACACGCTTGTAATTCTGCTTCCACTGCCTCCTGAGCTGAAGCAGGCGCGCACACGCACATACGTGCATGTGTGCACACACACACACACAGACATACGTGCATGCACGCACATACATACATGTAGGAGGGGGTCAGCCAGGACTCCGGTTTCTTTTCTTTTTCCAGATTAAAGGGAGATTAGATTTCCCCAGAAACGACGTTTTGGATCCCAGCTGTTACTCGTCATGTTGCAAATCAGATCTGGAAATGGCAAAACTCTTTTTTTTCAGGAACTCTGACAGAGGCGGCATGAATCCTGACTCCACAGAACCTCTGGCACCAGAGAAGTCATCTGCCTTATGGATTTTCCTGTACTATGGCGCATTTAGGAGATGTCAGGCCAGGACTGCAAACCGCTTTTCAGCCTTTCCAAGTCGCCAGCTGCTGGCTGAGCCTTGCGTGAGTGTATCAGGCAGGCTGAGGAGAAGGAGGCTGCTTACAATCTGAGTGGGCATTCCAGTTGAAACTGTTGAATTCAGTTGAATTCCAGTTGGCAACTGGCGACTAGAGACCCAAGGAACAGGTTTGTTTGGCTTGGTGGGTTCCCCAAATGAGGCCAGCAGAGTCCAGTTGATGGATTTAACGGAATCTGCTGTAGACAGGGACAAAGCTGCTGCCTACACACCAGTCCCTGGCAATCAGCAGCAAGGCCACACACGTTCGGTGTTCACCTATCTAGGTCCCACCTTTGTGCATGCTGAGCATTGTCCGGCTCGCCGTGTTGGCTCAGTGTTTACTGTGCGAAGGCTAGGCCAGTCCCTCATTCGCACACCTACACTAACCCCCCCCGGAGGAACAGGGCTCTTTACAAACGCTACCAGAGCTGGCACCGCTCCCATGCTGCAGCGAGCTGCTGCCTCGTCTCCCAGCAGGCACATGGGAGTTGCATTCCCCAGAGTACAGACCCTCTCCGATGGGGCGACAGCCACATCTGATGGGTCTCGTCTCATTTAGAAGGTTTGATTGTGCAGTGCACAAAGGAGACTCCCCCAGGCACCACGTGCTCTCCAGCAAAACCTTGCCTGTCTTCAGGCAAAACAACAACGGCTTTGCTGTGCACAACCACCCCAGAGTGTTACCACCATGGAACGGTTACACAACCCCTCTCCGTCTCTGAGTCTCGCCCTCTCTTTTCACTTCTCCCGCTAGTCGCACTGAGGCGCTGAGGTTTCTTTCATAAGATGATCTGGTGAAGCAATGAGGTCATGCGTGTCAGTGTTTCCTCTCAGTTTATGAGACCACGGCTTGAAAAGAAGTCCTCTGCACTGAGCTGCAGGCGGGCCCTGCTCTCAGTGGGTTGTAACTAGAACGGGGCTAGGGCACCAGGTTTGGATCTGGAGCCAAAGCTCCCCAGAGTTCAGGGTTGGGGCCAGGCAATGGACAAACGCTGCACATCCCACTAGGAGTGTGCTGGCCACAGTGTCCAAATGCTCCAAGGGCAAACTAGCTCCGGGGCCCCAGAGAGAATCTGTTGGTGTAACTTTCCCTTTCCCTGGGCAGGACAGAGTTTGACCCTGCATGAGCAGGGAATGGCTTGTCCTGCCTCAAGGAGAGGTCAGCCGTGTCATTTCCGCATGCACAGCCTGACCAAAGCATTTGAGCGTCTGAGCTGTCCGAACCTGGCCTGAATGGAAAGTGGATGTGACGGGACCTTTGCACTCACCAGGCCAAATACATGTGGCTACAAAGACCCGATCCTGCAAGGTGCTGAGTGCCTCCTCAGCCACACTGATGCCAGGGAGAGAGGAGGGTGTTCCACACCTCAGCACCTGACAGGATGAGGTCCGAAGGGAGGAAATGAGGGTGTTGCTGTCTCCTGGCCCAGTAGCCTCCTGGCCTTAGCCTTGGTGCTGAAATGGCTCCCGGCTGGCCCTGTGGTGGGGTCACTAGCCTGGAATCCCTGCTACAGGCTGGGCACAGGAAGGAAATGCCAGGGGGAGAGGAGCCGGACTAGCTGAGCTGTCTCACAGAGGCGTCAGCGAAGGGAGGCCTCTGCTCCTCGCAGGGCCAGCGGAGAGGGCCGGGAGCATGGGGGTGATTGTAAAGAGCCAGGGACTGTGAGGGTGCTGGTGGCGGGAACTCAAACAAATGGCACAGTGGACACATGACCAGCAGAGTCTGAGCCATTCTGGGGGGAAAAGAGGCAGGCGCGGCGCACGCACAGTTAACTTCCACTTCCAGCCATTGTTTGACCTTTTGCTGCTAAACTGAGGGGCCCAGTGTTAAATATCTGTAGCCTGTGTAGGTCCTTCTAAACTGTGATCATGTCACCCCTTCACCTTCTCTTTGTTACGCTAAATAGACTGAGCTCCTCGACTCTACCCCTGTAAGGCAGGTTTTCTAATCCGTCAGTCGCTCTCCTGGCTCTTCTCAGAACCCACCGTCCTGCTTGACGTGCGGGTGCCAGCACTGGACACAGGATTCCAGCAGAGGTTGCACCAGTGCCAAATACAGAGTAAAAGAATCTCTTGACGCCTCCTCGAGATTCCCCTGTTGAGGCATCTGCGGATCACATTAGCCCTTCTGGCCATGGTGCTGCCCTGGGAAGGCATGGTCAGCTGTTCACCCACCATGGCCTCCAGGTCTTTCTCCGAGTCACTGCGTCCAGGACAGTGGGACCCGTCCTGTAAGTATGGCCGGCATTCTTTTCTCCTGGACATGTACATTTACATTTAACCGTATTAAAAAGCATGTAGTTTGCTTGCCCCAAGCTTATCAAGGGGTCCAGATCGCTCTGCACCAGTGACCTCTCTTCCTCGGTATTTACCACTCCCCCATTGTGTCATTTGCAAACTTTGTCAGCAATGATGTTATGTTTCCTTCCAGGTCATTGATAAGCATGTTAAATAGTGTAGGACAAGGCTGGATCCCCACTGGAAACAGACTCACTCAGTGAAAATTCCCCATTTACTGTTACCTTTTGAGCCCTATCAGTCAGCCAGCTTTTAACCCACTGAATGTGTGCCAGGTTCACTTTATATCATTCTCGTTTTTTAATCAAAATGTCGTGCGGTACCAAGTCAGGTCCCTTACAGCAATCCAAGCGTATTATGTCATGACTATTACCGTTATCACCCAAACGCGCAGCCGCAGCAAAAACAGGTGTCAAGGGCTCTAGCTTCCTGTAGGACTCTGGGGAGGGCGTCTTAGAAACACGCTCCCCCCTCGTGAAGTGCAGGGGTGGCCGGCCCCTCCCATTGCAGGGTGAGAACGGGCACGTGCTGGGGAAGCCGGGGCTGGGGCCAGTGCGGAGGTTTGTGTTCCATGCTCGCGGCCGAGGGAATATATTTGTTTAGAATGATTTTACAATTCAATCAGCAGAGGGAGGCAGCCCAGGCTGGTGCAGGGATGCCCTGGGCATGGAGGGATTGTTTAAGCTCCGTGTGTTCTTTGGGAGGAGGTCCCAGTGGCAGGTGGGAATATGTCCGTGGGATCCAGTTCTCATGCGTTCACACCACAAGACTTTACTGTGTGTCTCCACGAGATGCTCAACCAAACCATTACGCTCGCCCTGGGCTCAAGCATTGTGCTGCTCATAATAGACAGCCTGCAGCACATGGATGGCTTTGTAGTCCCTCTCTTCTTCCATTGAGAGAACAGCCTGCATTCGCGGCCACCTACTACGGACAGGCCCCCGGGAGCAGGCAGCGCGAGCCCCTCTCCGTCGGAAAACAATATGGCAAGGCGCTTGCTGCTCGCCTGCAGCTGGAGCGTTCCCTGATTTATTAGGATCAAGTTTCCCGGTAACCACAGTGACTGGGCTGTGGCTGCACAGTGACCCCCTCCCCACCAAATGGGGAATGAATCAGGAAGATTGGGTGGGTCATACAGGAACGCCCTGTAAAGACCTTGTGTCCTAGTGGCAGCAGGATCTGGAGATTCACCCCAAGGGCTGATGGCCCAGTCTAGGAATGAGCACAAGGCGTATGAGCTAATTAGAAGCCCAAAGACAGGTGAATGTGTCTCTTTGGCTGCTGTGTTAAGCGGTGGGCGCTGCCTGGCGGGGAGGGCCATGTCTGTAGACATAGGCCTGCACAACTCTCCGGGGCAGAATGTAGCTGGGCCCCAGGGCTCCCCAGTGGATCAGAGTCTGGGCTCCAAGAACCCATGCCACTGCAGGGAGCTCTTAGCAACAGAATCTGACTCCTGTTGTTCAGCTGCAGAGCTTGTCTTTGGCAAGGCCAGGCCAGGCCAGCACTGACCAGGACATGCCAGTAGTGTGGTGGGTCCCCAGACCAGTGCTCCTGGTGAAATGACAGACAGAAATTGGGTTTTTCATCCTGTTATTTTTTATTATGGTTCACTTCTAAGAATGACTGGAAATCAAGCCAAGCACTCCCTGCTTCTAGCCACAGACCCCTCCCTCAACGGCTGGGAGCCTGTGAACGCAGCAAACGCCATCTGAACAACATACACGGCTTGCCATTTGCAGCCTTATTCCTTTTCCAGGCATCATTAATCTAAGCGGAGTTCACACCCAGCACTGCCAGCAATGGAGAGCCTTCATTTGCCAGGTGAGAGGGTTCTGGGTTGCTGCCCTGAGTGCACGTCAGTGGTAAGCTAAGGAGCTGCAGAAAGCAGAGATGGCTTCATCACATCTTCTAAACTAGCAGTTGATGGTTGCTACTTATGCTGGGGCTAAGTAATCCAAATAAACCCCTCTTGCCAGAGCGCTCTCAAACTCCTGCCCTTGGGGCATTAGCGTAAGGCCGATTTGCGGTACAGCAGCACCTGTAAGTGACATACTAAGGCATTTGTGTGCCTGGGCAGCTATGATATTCAAGGAAATGCATTTTGATGGTGGTCCCAATGGGGTTGCTGTGGGACTCCAGGAGCAGCCTGGCTGGAAGAGCTGCTGGAAAAACTCTTCCCATTGAGAGGTGCAAGGGGGTATTGGAAGGGGTGCTGCACACCCCGGAATGGTGGAGGTCACCTGCCTCTAGTGCTCAGCACAGGAGAGCTTAGGTGTGATTGCAGCCCTGAGCAGCCTCCCCATGCAACCAGCACCCCTGACATCTCTCTTCCTCCTCACGGCCTTCCCCAGCACTGCGGTGTGTGAGGCAAGAGCTGCTCTCCCCAGCCTCCACCTTCCCGCCTTCCTGGGGACAGAGCTGCTCAGGGACATCGGGGGGAAGCTTGTGGCTGACAAGAGCTGCCTGAGGCTCTTCTGCTGACTGACTCCAGCAGTGGGACCAGGAGACCTGGCAGCATCTCCGCCACTCAGATGTCCTGGGGACGCCCATAATGGGGGAGAGTTTAGCAGGGCTCGGGCAAAACCCTCAGAGATTGTCCGAGTGCCTGGTGACACTCCCACTCTGCTCAGCTGGAGTATCAGGCACAGGCTGTGAACTCAGGCTGTGCCAGGGAGAGCAGAGAGATTACAAACCACACTCCACTCTTTGCAATGGTGAGCAAAGGAAAACAGCCCATGCTCCATGCTGGGAAGCGCAGTGAACCTTCCCCTCGGGAAAGGTGTTGCTGTGCAAACCTCTGTGTTAGTAACGGGCCAGCCCCAGGCAAGATCAAAGCCATCTGTGTCATAGGCTAATAGTGCTTTAGGAGCTGGGAGTCAGTGCCAATGTCTGCCCTTCTTGCCTCAGCCAGCTTTGGCTTGATAACCTTCCCCTGAGCTAGAAAAAAAAATGTAGCACCCGACTCAGAATTTGAACATCTGTCTGGACCCTGCTGGTGAGCCTGGGCCTGGGTGTGGGAAATACCTGATGGTCCTGGGGCCCGGGCTGTGCTGGCCCCCTGGGCTTATGGCACAGAGTGGACCAGCCTCTCGTGCCTGCAAACTGCTGTCAAACACAGTAGCAATGTCTGCTTACTGCACTTTGTTGTGGGGAAGGCCACATCGGCACCAAGCTTATCCCATGGACACCCAGCCATGGGGGATCACAGAGACGGCCCAAAGCACACAGCACTTGCCGGGGCCGTGGGGGACTGGCTGGGCATGTGGTGCTGCTCCCTCCTTCTCGCTGAGTTATGTTACAAGGCAGATACACAGACCTAAAAATATTCTCTCAACCACTGTCCCTGGGGCGTGCATGGTGGTGCTGGGCAGGGGCACTCGGCGTGGGCTCCGGCAGAGGGGCAGGGAGCAGTGCTGTATGCAATACCCACGAAAGGCCAGTTTGGCAAAGCCAGCTCTTACACACTGTTAGCAAAGTGTTCTACCCTGGGCCGGTGACAGTGAGTTCTGAGGAGGGAATGCTGCCAGGAAGCTAAATTGGTTGTGGGCGCTGCCAGTCTGCTCGCTGGGTGAAGTGCTGGGACAGCTGATTTGAGCTAGTCTCTAGCTTTGAGAGATTCTTCCGCTCCTGTAGCTGAATTCATCTAGTTGTCTGCTGTGTCTTTCATTCCCCTTTGGGTCTCTACTGCAGGCAGCCATGTCACCAGGGGCTGACCACCAGCTATTGGTGGGCTCTGGAGTAGACCATGTATCTAGCCATTCTCAGACAGGATTGAGGGAAGGTAACCAAGACTTAGAACCTGTAAGGGGAAGGGAAACAGTGGGACCGCAGGGGATGTCCTGCTACAAAGAATGCTGATGTTGCAAATTTTGTGCACATGAAATATCTTGAACGTAGCAGACAGGCTCTGGGCAAAGTGGGCACTGTGTGGGCTCCATGGCAAGTTCTCTGGGCCTGGGGCATGATGCCCGCGTCACCAAGTCACTCTGAGACCCGGTGCCTGCATTTCTGCTTGGTGGGCTGTAGCAGGTGCTGGTCACCCTGTGAACGTAACAAAGTGACTGGCAGCAGAAAGGGGAATAAAGGAAAAGGATCCTAATTCCTGCTAGCAACCCAAGATGGTCAAACCCCTGGGGTGACGGCTGCAGTGCAGAGCCAGAGGAAACCCCTCCCTCCCGCTGGGCGCTCAGAAATAGCTCAGTCCCTTCCACATTTACATGCAGTGAGAGCTCTGCTCACCCCACACTGGCTTGGGCAGTGGACAGATGTGGAGAAGGGAGCAACAACACTCAAAAACCTGGCACTTGGCACCACAAGCTACAGCTTTGTACAGGAATACATGGGGGGTCACTATTTACAGGAGACAATGCAGAGTACAGATCAGCAGCTGGATGGCTGATACTTTAAATAAGACCTTGCCTTATGTGGACCAGCCTGGAAATTCATGGGCACCCAGTTCCCAGCAAAGTTCCTAGTCCCTGGTGTCAGCACCAGGACTTACAGAAAGAGATCTCCTGGCCATTTAGGTTTGGTTACATGAGACAAGCCATTTCAGCAAATGCCAAGATGGCTTTCAGGAATGAATCTAGGAGGCTCAAACACGCTGACCATTGAATGAAAAGGGCTTAAAGCCATCGGTTGGTGACGGAGGAGAATGGGTCCAATGCTTTGTGGGGACTGAGTGAATTAATACCACCAATGGCCGTGCTTCTGGTGGATGGCGTACGGGAAATTCTTCCCCCGCCTCCAAGCTAGGGCTGGAACGTGGAGAAATGACGTCCCTGTTACCTCCACCCACCATGTAAAATCTGCATGCACAATACTTTAGCACTGGACTTAGACAAGAAGGGTGGAAAGCTGAGCCCGAGATGCTGAGCAAATGGCTGGTGTTAGAAACCTAGGGAGAGATCCCATTTGCTCCTTCCCCCAGCTACCACCTGGCTCTGGAGGATCCAGGGAGAATGGCTAAGGCTGATCTTAGGAGGGGAATGGGATTTGGCTGGTTGGAGATAGGGTGACCAGACAGCAAGTATGAAAAATCAGGACAGAGTGTTGGGGGTAATAGGTACCCATATAAGAAAAGGCCCGAAAATCGGGACTGTCCCTATAAAATGAGGACATCTGGTCACCCTAGTTAGAGAGCTCTTTGGATTGGGTGCTGGGGCAGCACAGAGGTCTCCTCCTGCAAGGCACTGATCCTGGCCAAGGCCTGGCTGCACCAGGCCAGTTTGCCTGTTTTCCGGCAACGACTGACTCACAAAGGCAGTTAGAGGTCCGTGGCAGTGGGTGTGCAAGTGTGTGGATTTGTTTGCAGCCCAAGTGCAGAAGTGGTGTAAGGCACATGGAGGCGCCTTGCCCCTGGACACACAGCTAAAAGTGCTTGATGTTGTAGGACCAACCTACGCCGAGACACAGGGCCTGCTGCTCAGACCACAAAGTGCAGTCTGTAGGTCACCTGGTGGCCGTTGTCCCAGGCATAGAGGACCTTCTCCTTGGGGTTGTAGTCAATCTGCGTGGTGAAGGAGTACTCATTGAGGAAGGGCAGCTTGAGGTTGGCCTCAGTGCCCGTGTGGGTGTCGTAGGCATAGGCGATCTGCCCATCCTTCTGGCTGTACACATCCACAGCATACAGGATGCCACAGACGATGAAGCAGTTCCCATAGGAGTTGCGCTTGAGGCCTGTCTTCCAGGTGGTCTCCCTCTTCACGGAGAGGTCACTGGGGTCCAGCTTGCTCAGGACGATCACCTCCAGCTGGGAGTAGTCATAGTCCACTGCAGGGTAAATGACCCACAGCCCGCTCTCGTCGACTGCAAAGTCGATGTCCGAGTGGCCCCTCCACTTCCAGGGCGTGGTGTCCTCGTACATCACGTTGGGCAGCAGGGCCCAGGCAGCCACGAAGCGCTGCTTCAGGTCGTACTTGATGATGTTCTTGGTGAAGGCGCGGTTGTAGTAAAACGCTCCCTGGTAGACCACGTGGCCGGTCCCGATCCAGTTGTAAGGGAGCTTGTACAGGTTGCTCCAACGACCTGTGGTGAAAGTGAAAGTTCTTTAAGGAACAAAGACTAGGCACCTGAGCCAGGAATGGATCCTTACCTCCCACTGGCCACGTTCCCTCCCCCACATCCTCCTTCTGCACACTCATCTTCTGCACTGCCAGCTGACTGCTCCTACCAGAGGGGCCTGAGGTGCCCAGCTGCACTCACGTGTCTACATGCTTCTGTGAGCACCAGTCCTGCCTGGGTAGAGCCGGGAGGCAGAAATGGAAGCTGGGGCTGAGGACATGACTAGCTATTGTTGCTGAGCAGAGGGTGACTAGAAGAGGATTCTAGGAAGAGCAAACTACTTTCACCGAGGCAGTTCCAGACCCAGAGTATTCTCTAAACCAAAGCCCATAAACCCGCCGGCAAAGTTCCAGCACAAGTTCCAGCATGCCTAATGGGCACTAACCCTGGGGGGAATAAACCAGCTTCTGTTCAAGCCGGAAGAACCTCGTGTTCAGGGTTGTGAGCCGTGCAGCATTGATACGGGCGGTAAGTCCTGCTACAGGCAGACTCATCACTCGCTGCCTGGCGCGAAGGAGATACCTCCTGGGCAGATGGCCCAGGTGGCCCCTGCTCTGACCCAGGATGGCGATTCCCATGGTCCTAATGGGAGAGATTCCCTCTGGCTACTGACTCCGGCCCTGGGCAGGGTCGGAAAAGAGTCTGGGTCTGCTGGTGTTTCTCATCCTGGGCCACATCTGTGCTGGATGAACATGGACAGGCCTGGAGGCTGGGCTCAGAGAAGCCCCAGGACAGGTGGGGGATGGATAACAGGGACGGAAGGCTGGGGTTTCCTGAGGGTCACAAGGTGAGCTAAAGAGCCACAACCGTGAGTCTCTCCCTGAGTTGACCTGGGCTGATGAAAGCTCCAGATTCAGTTTGGGGCAGATGTGGGGCTCAGACTGAGTCCCATTTGTAGGGCTCCTACTGCAGCCCTGCAATGGGATGGGAGCTGCTTCTCACGTTCCAGCCCTGGGAAATCAGCCCCGTTTCTCTGCATGCCTGCAGCATCCAGGCCTCATTCCTGGGACGTTCTCCCCAGCCAAGTGAACTCGTGTAACCCGATGTGCAGGTGCCAGGACCTGCTTGATCACCCAGGCGCTGCTCCAGGCCCACAGGCGCTGTCCAAGCCCCGAACTTTTGAAAGCACCAGTCTCTCTTTTATCTTGTTTCAACATGTCGACCGTGTGTACGGCTCCCAGCAGCTCTGACCTTCCTGTGCCGCTAAGGGCGGTTGTGCTAGTCACCCTGCTCAGCTTCTCTAAGCTGGTTTCATCTGCTGCATGGGAAAAACATTTCGGTGTCTGCCTTGACATGCAAATGCAGCTCTGGGGACGCTGGGTCTGTCGAGTGGCAGCAATCCAGACGCCATCAGTGGGAAGAGGAATCCGATACACTGGGCACAATTAATGTTTCCAGATGCGCTCTCTGCTGCGTGAGTCTTATTGCTGAGCCCGACCACAGACCATTTGCAGTTTGGGAACAGCCAGGGTAAGTGAGGATAGCTCCCCTCTGCCCAGCAATGCCTGGCTCCCAGCGCACCCCCGACTTTCCCAGCCAACTCCTGCCCCTCCCGAGCAGGGGGTGAGGGAAGAGTGTCAGCCATTCTCCGATGGTCATTAGAGGTGCTCCATGAATTCACTGCAACCCAGCCCTGCCCCATTGTGTGTGCTCCCTGCAGCTGCCCTCACATGGGGGCTTTCAGGGGACTCCACATGCAAAGTCACCAGCCACCAGTCTCATGCCATTAGTAGTTATACTCATCCAATCAGGAGACAGAAACAGCACCATGTGACCTGTTGAGCAGCTGTGTCGAGTGGCTGGGGCATGGGTCTGGGAGCCAGGAGCTCTAGCCCCAGCCCGTCCCTGGCCTGCTGGATGACCTCGTGCAAGTCCCTTCCCCTCTCTGTAGCTCTGCCCGCCCTCACTCCCTTGTCTGTGAGGCTGTGAGCTCTTTGGGGTCAGCCTCTCACTCTGGTTTGTGCAGCACCTAACGCAGTGGGGCCCTGAACTCAGCTGGGGCCTCTGGGCGCTACCAGAATAAAACTGGAGTGACCGCCAGGCTCTAAGAACCAAGTGGGAATCCCGTAATCACAGCCTACCTCCAGAGGATATCCCCCACCCCCACAAAACAAACCAACCCCCAACTTGCTGAATAACTGGGGTGGCCAGGCTACCTGGGCACGTCATTCCCTGTGACTCTGGGGCGGAGTGTGGGGGAGCCCATGGCCGGCGCCCCCCAGAGCATCTCACCTTGCTTAAAGTTGTCGAGGCTCCTGAACTCCACCAGGTTGTTGCCATAATAGTAATTGGTGACGTAGATCCTGTCGTCTCTGGCCGCGGGGTCCTTCATCCACGCCCCCTCGTTACGCCCGTAGCTGTGGTGTTCCACGGGGGGCTCCACAGACTTGATGGTGCCCTCGCACTGCACTTCTTTCACTGCCGAGCCAACAAGAGGCGCTAACTGCCAGTCTCCGCGGGAGCAGGCCGTGCCCTGCTCCCCCAGCCTGCGCCCAGAGCAGCCAGTCAGGCCCACCCCGCAAGAAGGCCTTTCCCCACCCTGGGAGGGGCTCCCCCACCTTTATCCTGCCTGCCGGCTTGTTTCAAAGGCCCAGACAGAGTTTCAAAACATCTGCTTCTAGGAGCCCCCCCACCCCCGCAAGTCCAGAGATGCTGCCTTCTCCTCACCTTGTGCCTGGATTTCGTGCCGTCCGGCCACCCCAGGAACCGAGCCCCTCTAGCCACAGGACAGGTACAGCACAGGTGGCTTCCCTGCCCACCCCCTGCCTTCCCAGGGCCCCTCAGCCCCACCTCAGAGGGACCACAGCTCCAGCAGCGTCACCAGGGCCCACTCAGCTCCTTGCCAGTTGTGGCATGTCCACAGAGCAAGTCCCCCAGCTGCAGTTTGGGCCTGGCCCTACGTACCCACCTGAGGGACTTGTGAGGTGCCCCCAACCCACCTTGGTTAGGCGCTTCCAGCCCCTCGGTGCCTTCAGCATTGTCCCCCATGGAGAGGACGGTGACCGGTGGGCTCCGGGTAGTGGTGCTGGGGGCCCGGGTGGTGCTGGGGGCCCGGGTGGTGCGGGCAGAGGTGGTCTCCACCTGCTCGCCGACTCTCCCTTGGGCCTCCGCAGCAGCGTAGGACTCGGGGTTTCTCTCCTCCGGCCGGTCCATCCAAGGGCTCCCCTTCCCGGGGCTTTCTGAGGAAAGAAGCAGAGCCCTTACTGCCGTTCCCTTCCCTTGGCTTGGCGCTGTCTGGCAAGGAGTGCCAGGAGGGTGGGCCGGGAGCTGTGCTGAGGAACAGGCCAGGACTGCGGGGAGTCTGTCTCCCCCCTCCTCCACCCCACCCCCAGTCCCTACTCTTCTTCCTGTGCTGAGCATCTGACTCCCTCCCTTGCCCACCCCATCCCGCCCCCTCCAAGGGACCCCATGTCCCACCCCGCTGCGGAGCTGAGCGGAGGGAGTCCCGCCTCTCCCCTACATCTGCAGGGTGGCTGTTCCCGCCTGCGGCCCCCGCTGCCTTGCTTCCACAGCACACTGGGGGGCGGGGGTGCCGAGGCAAGGCAGGAGGGCAGGGGAACCCGGATGCAGGGCCTGGGCTCCCCAGGTTGGATTTCTGCAGCATTTAACCAAATGCTCCCTCTTTTCTACCTTCTTCGTTAAACTAAACCAGCTGCCCCAGCTCCAGGAAAACACTGTGCGGCTCAGAGAAGAGCTGGGCCCGCCCCGGGAGCTGTGTAAAAATGGGGACAGCTTCCCTCTGAAATCCCTCACTCGCACCACTGAGCGTGCAAACACGGTGTTTGAGAGAGGAGCAGGGAATGTAGCGCGGTCGGGGACAGGATCAGTGCCCAGGGAACGGATTTACCCAGAGCCTGGAGGCCAGGAAACTTCCCAGCAGCTGAATGTGGGATTCGCTTTTCAACCTTTTATGCCACTAAATGTAGGGTCGCTCCCACAGCTTTTCTGATGCATTTTGGTCTTGTTCTGCTGCCCCTGTTACCCCAACCCTGGGCTCCTCACACACGCACACACTGAGCTCCGCTGGTGCCCCTCAGTACAGACCCGCAGCCCCTGTTATCCCATCCCTGGGCCCCCCTTGAGAAGAGCCTATGCCAGTCTCGGTCGCTGAGGTGGTTTTGTGATGTGCCCAAATGCTGGAACTCACGTTCTCCTGTGCCCTAAGACCAGGCCTTGAAGCCAAGTCCCAAGAGATAAACGCTGAGCGCCTGGCCCCCTGCACTTCCCTGCCCCACAGGAGAGAGCTGGGAGCAGTATGCAGCTCAGGCCCAGCAGGGATGAGTGGGTGGGGGGCAGATGGGCCGGGTGCTCACAGGGGTGGGGGACCATGCAGGTGGCTCTGAAGGGGGGGTAACCTGGCGGAATGGTGGGGAAGGGTCTGAGGCTCCACAAGGATGGGCTGGCAGGGTGTCCCAGGCACACCCTCTGGCTTCCCCGGCCAGCGGACAGTCCTGTCCTCTCAACCACATGCCATGCTGGGCCTGTCGTGGTGCTTGTGCCCACTCCAAGGGGCCTGGGCACTTACCTCGGTTGCTGACCAGGCCCTCGGCCTCCTCCTGCTTGGCAGCCTTGTAGTAGGTGATGCCCCGGATCACTGTTTGCTGGTGGCCGGAGGGCCTGGGTTTGGTGGTGGGCTGCGATGCGCCCGGTCTGACCCTCAGGCTCTCCTTCTTGGGCTTCTCCGTTTTTGGTAGCTTTGCCTTGGGGACTCTCACAGCTGCCTTGTCCCCCAGGCTCTTGCGGGCACTGGGGTACTTGCTCGCCTCCTTGCCTTTGCCCCCGGCCGTGTCCTAGGAGACAGAGCCAGGTTCAGAGGCACCTCTGTGGGCAGCAGTGATGCCGTGTCTGGCCAGCCTCTTGCACCAAGCGGGGCCAATGGCTTGGGATCACAAAGTTCCTGCTGCAAAGAGAGGGGCTCCAGGCAGCGCAGCCAGCAGGAGCCCCACTCTGGACACTCTGTGCACCAAGCCAGGGGCTCAGAAACCATGGTGATGGGCACGGGATGAACTCTGAACAGAACAGAGGCCACCTGCAAGATGGCAGCACCAGGGCAGCTAAGACAGGATGGAAAGGAGACCAGAGTATGTAACAGGCCCACTGCACGCTGGGCTTGGCCCATATCCAGGCTTGGCGGGCCCTGACTGACTCTATCAATGGGCCAAAGGGAGTTAATCATTTAGCACAGGTTCCCGCTGTGGGCAGCCAGGCTGTCACTGCACGGCAACGCAGCACCTCCTCTCGGCCCGCACTCCGCCCAGCCTGCAGCCCCCTCAGCTCTGCGGGCCAGCGCCGAGGGGACCAGGCTGGTGCCTGCGAATGTGCGTGTGGTGAGGGGGGCAGGAAGGTACCTGGGCCCTGCTCTCAGGGACAGCGGCAGCGTCCTTCTGCAGCAGCTGGTAGCCCAGGTTGGAGATCTCTTTCTTGATGCTGATCATGATGTCAGAGTAGTTCTCATAGCGCTTCATCTGGTTGGTCAGGTGAACGACGCTCTCCTTCATGAAGTCATTCTCCCTGCTCAGGTTGGTCTTGATGGTCTGAGCAAGAGGCAGGAAGGAAACAGGGCATGAGTAGCTGAGACCTGATGGGGCGTCCATCGGTTCAGGCAAAAGGCTTCATGTTTCTCTACAAAGCAAGGGCATGAAGGAAGGAGGAAACCTATCCCGCTTCCAGGGGATGACAACATTGTCTACTGGCTGGGGCAGGTGGGGCTGGGAGCTACAACTCCTGGGTTGTATTCCCAGCTCTGGAAGGGGGCTGGGAACAGGCTGGACAGGGAAGTACTGTCCTGCTCAAGTCCCAGCGCCCAGAGCCCAACGCAAACAGCCTCTCAGCTGGGAGAGGGATCCAGCGCAGCTAACCCTCTCAGCGATGCATGGCGGTGACTTGGGAAGCATCACTTCTGCAGGCAGCTGAAGGATCTCTAGGTAGGAGATTCCTTTCTCCTACTCCCTGCTCATAGTCACTCCCACCCGACACCCATAATAGCCCCCAGCCTGTGCAATTGACCAGGCAGAGCACAACCTCCACCTGGATCCTTACCCTAGTGCCTCTCCCTTCCCCCGCCCTTGGCTGTGTTTGTGTCAGTTTCACTGTGAGCTCTGGGGCAGGACCCACATTTCCCCCTGTGTTTGTGCAGTGCCCCCCATGGGCCATAGTAGTGGGGGGGAGGTAAGGAACTGGCCCGAGGAGTGGTTCTCATGGCCTCAGTGGATGTTTCCATCCCCAGCCAGAAGACAGGAGGAAGGCAGTTATCAGAGCTCATTTCCTGCTAGCTTGCGGTCTCTGTATTCCATGGTAGAGTGGCGGCGGGGCAGCAGAAGCAGGTGCTGGCTTTTGTGTTTGCTCATCTGGCTGCATTCCTCTGGGATGGCTCAGAAACTGCAGTGCAAGGGGGCCACTCTTACCTCCTCCAGAGTATTCATCTGGGAGACCACCTTGTTGATGTATGAATGGACCTTCATCAAATCCATGCTGTACAGCGTTCCCTCCAGCAGGTCAACCATGGACTGCAGCTGTGAAGGAAAAACCTTGAAGCTGAATTCCAAGAGCAGCAGGTGACAATGGGGGCTGCAGTAAACAGGGACCCCAGAATGAAGGAAAATTCAGTGTGGCTTCCTGCAGACCAAAATCACACGAGTGGGCAGAGCAACCCGAACGACATAATGCAACAGGACTCAGTGTTGGGAGCACCATGGGACTGCTACGGTCCCAGCACACGATGCCACAGATGCAAAATAGATAGGCAGCAGCTCTGTGGGGCTGAGATGCAGTGTAGAATGTGAACCTGGTGCAGGAACCCATGCAGAGAGAATGATGCCCAGCTACGATATCCTCTGGGATTTCTCACTACCAATAATCCCAACCCTGATTTTAATTTCATGCCACTTTTCTGTCTCTCCCTGTGCCCCCACCCTGCCCACATACACACACTTCCAGGAAAGGGCCCCAGACTGTTACAGAACCGAGGCTTAAGGACTTAAGGAAGGGGAAACGTGATAGAGGGAGGGGACACCACAGGCGCTGCTCCTAAGAGGTCTTTGCTGTCTCTAACTCCGAAGAGTCTATAGTACCTCGGCCTGCTGGGAGCTGAGATCAGTCGTGTGCCCTGCAGTGCAGCTGCGTTGGAGCTGGAAGCATTGAAGGTGAAATGTATCCTTGGGTGGGGGTGAGCCCAGGCCTGGATACTGCGCAGGGTGACTCATACCCTCATTGAGTGATCCTCTTGTCACTGCTGGCAACAGATGCCTATAGCCTGGACCCACTTTGGCCTTGGTCTGTCAGACCTTGCCCATGGGGTGCAGGGCAGCCCATGCTCCTCCCTGGCCGTCCCTTCCCCAGCTCTGAGGGCCGACCCCTTCAACGTGGAGCCCGGCGCGCCGAGCCGGCAGCCTGCACAGCTGCGTGGAGGGAGTGAGCAGGGCACACACTGCCTATTGTTAGCTGGTGACATTTAGCCACCAGAAGCTCTCGACCCTGCTCCGTCTCTCACGCACAAGGGTCACTAGAGCCACGGCCTCCCGGGGAAGCCTGCAGGCCCCAGCACAGATCTGCTCTTGTCAGGGAGTCAGCGCTGCTGGGAGAACCTGCTGACTTGTCTCTGGGGAGCAGGGATTCCTGTGCCGTGGAGTCACTGCCAGCTGCCGGCGCTCCCTCCCTCACCCCAGACCTCACGGATGCCACAATGCCCAGCCCTTCCTGTCTGACATTTGCCTCAGTGGGTCTGGGCTGTGAAGGGCCCTTTGTGCCATGCTGCGGATGCGAACAGCCCATGATGGGTCTGGCTGGGACCGGGACTCGGTCTCTTTTCTTTCCAGCCCCCAGGATTCGGCCCTCTTAAGAAATGTCCGTTTCCCACCAGGGCACTGCATGAGCCTCAAGAGCAGGAGCCCTGGAACCAGACTCTGGTGCTGGGGTACTGAGGGTGAAACACGCCTGGTGCAAGGGAGGGGGCTGCAGCTCATGTGTCGCTGGGGGTTCCATGCACCCAGGGCCGACCGTAGCGTTCAGGGACCCAGGTCAGCGCGTGGGAGCGACCCGTGCTGCTCCTGCTGCCAGGGAGGTGGCGGGGGCGGAGGCCAGCCTGTCAGCTGGCAGCGGCTCCAGGCAGAGGCTGATGTGCAAGACCTGCCTAAGCCCAGGTACCTTGAAGAGCTCCGGTGCCTGCTTCTTCAGCTTCTCCATCTTCCACTCGTTCTCGCATGGGTTGAGCGAGGAGGGTGGGGCCGTGCAGGAGCACTTGCAGTCTGCCCCCGAGCTCACCGTCTCCACCGTGTAGAAATCCTCCACCCGCATGCTGCCATCCTTGATGCGGCTGCAGGCATCCTTGCTGAGAGGCCGCAGGATGCACTTGCAGCGGCAGTCAGAGCCCTCGGACGTCATCCGCACTTGGTCCATGTCACCAAACACCTGGGGAAAGGCAAGAAGCAGGCGTGTAAGGACAGGTGGGACTTGGCCTGTCCTGAGTCACATCTTAGGCTCTGGGGTGCATGTGGGGCACTGGGGGAGGGGTCAGGAAGGAATTCCTGCCGGCATCCCAAGCTCTTTGGGGTTCACCTTCCACCAAAGAGCCACTGGCCAGCCAGGTGCCCTGCATATCCCTTGTGACCCCAGCTGGGACTCCCCCAGGAAAGTCTCTGCTCACTGGTGCACCAACGTGGAGTCCTAAAGACCCCAACCACAAGCACAAACAAAGGGCCAAAGCCCCTGCTGGAATAGTTGCCATAACCACCCTCTCGGCCACTGCCGGGGACGGACCCTGGCTCATCTAGAGCCCAGGTACGATATCTACAGCCTGAGCTAACGGACTGGCCACCCCATGGATCCATTCCAGGGCCCAGGTTAGCCCTGGGGTAGAGAGCCTCCTTCCCCAGGTGGCTTCTCTGGGAGGCGGGTTTCATGGGAATGCTCACTCTGTTGCAGCGTGTTCCCGGGGTCAGGGAGCCTGTTCGTTACTCTCGCCGGCTCAGCTCAGCCCCTTTCCTTGTATTTGTTAAACGCCGATAGGTTGGGGGGCAGGGGAGCACAAAGGAGCTTGCACCTCTCCTTCCCCTGCTGACACCCTCCTGGGCCTTCCTCCTCTGACTGATACCAGGGCGCCTGGCTGGGCGTGAGGAACAGGGATTTTCAAAGTGGCCTAACTCCCAGTCTGGGCACAGCAGTCCCTTAGGCTCCAACAGAACCCCAGCCTTAGCCCTGAATGTTCACGAGCAGGGCCTAGGGAGGTGGCTGATGCCCGGTCAGTCAGCGACAGCCGCCTTGGGCAGGGCGGAGAGGACTCGTTCCTAGGCAGCTGCTCAGAGCTAAGGAGCGAGCTGGCATTATTCACTATTGCTGCTGAGCTCTGTGCAAGACACAAAGACCGAGTCCCTGCCTGGAGGCTCCAGCCTAGGAGACTGGCAAATAAGCCGCTGAGAGACTCTGAGCAACGAGTCAATGGTTACTTCCCCTCCCCCATCTCCTCTGCTGGGGGTGTTTCGAATGCCCCAAGCAGTGCCGGGACAACTGCTGGGCGAGCTCAGAAAGCTAGAAGAGGAGAGGAAGGCGCATAAGGCCAGAAGGGTCCCCAGCGGATCGTCTAATCTGCCCTCCTGCCCAGCACAGGTCACGGGTCTCCCTCCGCTCACGGCCGCCATTGGCAGCTGCTTGGTTTAATTTACGAGGGACTAATAGCAGGAGCAATTAATGTGTTTACAAAGCATCCCCTGCAAAAGCACTCGAGCCGCTGCCCAGCACCCCTAACCCAAGCCCCAGGAAGGAACCCACACGCAGCGGAAGCAGCTCATTTATACTGCTCAGAAAAGCCACCGAGAGGCTCATCGGGCCAGGACACTTGAGAAGCACTGCTCTAGGGCATGAAGGTCTTGTCATCTCCCAGGAAGGAGCCCCTTGTGCACCAGGCCAGCAGGAATGGGGGGCTCAGACTGGCACCCCGAGGGCTTCCCAGCAGTTCAAGTGCTCTACCTATTGGCATATAAATGTACGTCCCCTTCTGAATCAGAGGCCAATGCTCTCTCCCCAGAGCCTGCCTGTGTCTCTCAGCCATGGCTGAGCTGCGCTGCACAGCGGTGAACTCCTGCCTTTGGCAGCTTGTCCTTACCCTACAACCACAGCCCGTGGGTGGCCCTTGGCTGCATGTAGGGCTCTGAAGGCCTTGCTTTGGCCAACTCTGCTTCGCTAGCTGGGGGATGGGGCAAGGCTGCGGCCATGTTCCCCTCTCGTTCGTATGCCAGCGGACGTCATGTCTCGCAGCGTAATCCCAGGCACGTGTGCGGCTGTGGTAGAGACGATTCCCACACACCGTGATCTAAGGCAAGGACCTTTAATCTCCTTTGATGCCCTGGATCTCACAAGATGTGGCCCTCTGTCTGCCTAGCCTGGCTGACAACATGGCACATCATCTCTGACCCGGAGAGGGAAATCCACCTGCCCCCGTGTCCCAGTTCCACGGGTCACAGGCGTTAAAACCACACAGCACCACCCCTTGTGGCTATGTGTGCAGTTTATGGTTAGCATTTATTTGACCTACTTCTGTGAAGCTTTTGCTAGCCTACTCTAGGATTTAGCTAACTGGGCAGCATGTGCAGAAAGAGTCTGAATTCCCATACATAAGGATACTGATTTTCTGCTTCTATCGCACCTTTCATATCGAATGATTCCAAAGCCCTTGACAAACTTAAACCAATATAAACTATACACAGGAAACGGTTTATTTGCCACTAAAATGCAACCACCACTGGGATGGAAATCAGCTCCTGTTTGAGAGCAAACAGCTTCATGCTACCGTTTAAGGCAGGAAGTCGAAGATCATACTGCTTCCAGCCAAGGTCCTGACTGATTCTGTTCAGTGAAGATCTCAGGGTACTTTTTGGCCAGATTTCCAATTTGAATAACACACTGTCTCTCTGATTTCCCCCTGCTATTTCAATTGGAAACAATATTCCTCATCACTTCCTCTCCTAAACTATAGTGTCGTACTGTGCGCTGCTGAACAGCTGCTATGCTTCACCCCAGAAGTGGCTGCATTTCAGTGGTGGGCAAAGTGATTCCAGTTTGCAGTCTGCCATTCTATATGATTTGTAAAGCACTTGGGAGGTTTGGAGGTTAGCAGGTGCTTTAGAGATATTAGGGGATATTACTGCCCTTGGAGAGATCCAGTCAGACTCTCATTACTCCCAGGTCCCTGTCTGTAATTTGCTTTAGGAAATGGACGTTCAGTATTTGTCACCTGTTAATTATTAGCACTAAGCTGTGTGTCCTCCACATTCCTCACCCCCTTGCCACTTACATGAGAATGCAGATTCCAAAGGTTTCCAGTGTGGCACCTCTCTGAGGAGCATGCGGGGCCAACAGACCCTGTCAGATCCCTCTGCCCTTCCTCGGTCCCAGCCTTGCCTCCTTGGCTGAAAACCTGAGCTGGCTGCCAGTAATTGAGAGCAATGTGTGCACACACACGAATCACACAGGGCTTGGGGTTTGCGGCCTAATCAGCCACATTCAAGCTTCTTCCAATTACTGGCCTGGAAAAGCTCCTCACATGATCTGTAGGAGGTGGAAGAAACGGCTGCCCTCGCTGGCTAGCTGTGACACTGGCAGAGGATGTAGAGCGGGCGGTTTAGCTTGAAAGCATTCAGTGCAACAGGACCATGTTTAAAGTCTGGTTCTGCTCAAGCCAGTGATCCAGAAAACATGGCATGTCAGTGCCCCATGTTCATCCCCCATCAGCGGCCCCTCAGCTTCTGACAGGTGTTCCCAGCTGCCGGCTCAGCTCGAGTGGTGGAGCCTCGACTGACCTAACCCCTCTGCTGCACACCATGGGCCCAGCCGTACGGGTTCAGGAGGCAGCAGGGAGCTGGTACACCCGAGGCAGACAGAATCCAAGTGCCTTTTCCATTGCTAGGCCTGCAGGGCCGGCAGGAACAAAAACTATTGGCCATATTTTCAAAAGAGCTCAGCACCCAGCAGATCCCACTGGGGACCCTGGAGAACGCCTCCACCTCCAAACTGAGAACAATGGGAGTTTCTGGGGGCTGAGCGCTTGTGCACTGGAGAAAAGTCAGACCTGGCGCATTGAAATCAATGGAACTGCACTTGCCCCTACCCATTCATGCAGGGGCTCATTTTTCAGTGGTAACCCCATTGCAGGCCAGTGGCATTTCCGGCTCCAGCACTGTAGGGAGTAGGTATGATTGATAAAGGCCCATTTTCAGACTGCTGTGTAAGTCTCAAAGCCAGCTAAGCAGCCAGCCATGCCCAGCAAAGGGCACTGCACCTTTGAAAGGATTTGCTAGTCTCAGGAGATGCCAGGGTCCCAGGAGCAGAAGAGGGTGTGGAGGCTGCTGCTGCACATTGCATTCATTCCCGCGGCACAAGGCTGCCCTGCAGACGGCTGTTTATAGAGAATACTGTTCAGCGGCAAGAGATACTAGAGCGAAGGCTGCTAGAGAAACCTCACGGACCAGCGCAGGGGCAGGAGGGAGTCGGAATCTTTCTGCATTCCTCAACATCATCTCAATTCACACACAGCTCTGGGTTGGCACCCAGGTAATTTTCACAACGGTGAATGAGTAAATCCCAGCCGAGGACAGAGACCAGCCTCTTCACGTTGTGTTCTCGTGGCCTGGAGGGTCTCCCCAGCCATAAGCAGGTTCTCAGCTGGGGTGGGTGCAGCTCCAAGGAAGTCAATGGAGCTGGGCCCACTATGCAGCAGAGAATCTGGCCATATGTTTGAGGGGAGAGGAGTTCATGGGGTGTAAAAGTTTCCTTGCCCTCAACCTTCATTACTTTTCTTATCGCAATTATGGCCTAGTTACAAAAGGGTGCGTGACAGACTATTTCCCCGAGGGGAGCAGGGGTGTGTGCGTAGGTGTACATGCGTGTGTGTGCGTGCGTGTGTGCACGTGTGTGTTTTGTGGGGGTGAGGATTGGAATTCCTTTCCCTGTCAGTTTTGAAACTGCTGTGGGAATGCGGCACGAGAGCCGCTCCTCTGAATAAGGGATCTGGATCCATTACAGCTGCTCTTCCTGCAAACAGTCCACGCACAGTCAGAGAGTGTTTTCCCCAAATCCTTGTTAGGTTTCCCCAAGCCACTAACCACACTTCGTGCTACATAAAACTTGACATTTTTCATGAGTTATGTATGTAACAAGCCGCTTGGCTTGTGCTGTAATCAACAGCAAAATCATGCAGCAGCCAGAGTGAGATCCATCCCTTTAAAATAATAAAGAAGCGAGGCTCAGTAATTGGTAGGGTTGCTTACTGACCTTTGAAGAGCTCACTGGAACTTCCACCTCTTAATCCCCAAGTGACCTGCATTTCCCAAGACCCAGGCCTCACATGGCCTTTAAACAATGCTGCGTTTCCTGACACTTCCCCACCCCACTGAAGCTAACTGGCCAGACCTAAAAGGTACAAGTCTCCAGGAGTGCTGAGCTACAATGCTGAAATTATTCCAAGCTGCGGGCTTCACTGCTGATGTGCTTCAGCAGAGTAGCACTGCCAGGGGGTTGGAAACAGATGTGCACATCTTCTCTCCAGAGTCATGGGAAACCCAGGCCTGTCCAGAGACTGGAATTGCCTGGTGGACAGCAGGAACAGCAGTGACTGAGCTGCCCGAAGGGAATATCCCGAGAAGTGCCAAGAGACCACAAAAGAAAACAGGAATAGCCGTGTGGGACAGGCGAGTCTCCAAAGAGCGTCACTCAGAGTGACCCAGTGTAAGCCACTCCAGAGGAGAAAACGCAGACTTAGTAACTTGTAGCTCTATCCAGCACTTCCGGTGAAGGATCATGTGGAATGGGGGAACAGTGGGAAAAAGCCTCAGGCAAATAATTCTTAAGCATTCAACGCCCAGCTCGACTGGATGGCATTCGTGACCCTTTTGTATCTGCTTCCCACAAAGGAAGACTCAAGGAGCTTGGCTTGTTTAGCCTAACTAAAAGAAGGTAGAGGGGAGATATGATTGCTCTCTATAAATATATCAGAGGGATAAATACCTGGAGAGGGAGAGGAATTATTTAAGCTCAGTACCAATGTGGACACAAGAACAAATGGATATAAACTGGTCATTGGGAAGTTAAGACTTGAAATTAGATGAAAGTTTCTAACCATCAGAGGAGTGAAGTTTTGGAATAGCCTTCCAAGGGAAGCAGTGGGGGCAAAAGATCTATCTGGCTTTAAGATTAAACTTGATAAGTTTATGGAGGAGATGGTATGATGGGATAACATGATTTTGGTAATTAATTGATCTTTAAATATTCATGGTAAATAGGCCTAATGGCCTGTGATGGGATGTTAGATGGGGTGGGATCTGAGTTACCCAGGAAAGAATTTTCTGTAGTATCTGGCTGGTGAATCTTGCCCACATGTTCAGGGTTCAGCTGATCGCCATATCTGGGGTCGGGAAGGAATTTTCCTCCAGAGCAGATTGGAAGAGGCCCTGGAGGTTTTTCGCCTTCCTCTGTAGCATGGGTCACGGGTCACTTGCTGGAGGATTCTCTGCTCCTTGAAGTCTTTAAACCACGATTTGAGGACTTCAATAGCTCAGACATAGGTGAGGTTTTTCGCAGGAGTGGGTGGGTGAGATTCTGTGGCCTGCGTCATGCAGGAGGTCAGACTAGATGATCATAATGGTCCCTTCTGACCTTAGTATCTATGAATCTATGAAACAGAGGGGCTGTCAGGCACTGCAGCACAAAGGCTAAGGCTAAGATCAACTGCTCGGATATTCATGAAGGCTGCCTAGAGCCAGCACAAGATCTAGGGACTACCTATGTCCCACTACATCCCAAAGTGCCTAGGCCTGGTGGGATTTTAGCAGCGTCCCGGCTGTGATCTGTCCCCCGACCCAGCGGTGAATTCCACTCAAATTCTGAACTGCAGATTTGACTGTGACATTAGACCACTGACATTCGAGCTGCCCGGGTTAGCTGCACCACATCCAACATCCAAGTTCAAACTCCAAACACTGCCTCCAGCCCACTGGGGAGGGGGAGCGAGTCCCCAAATCATGAAGAGAATTTTCCTATCAGTTCATGGACGAAGGAAAAAGGAGGCGAATATTTTGCTCATCTCTGTCCTCCCAACTCCTGAGCAAGGCTAGTGCCAGAGCTGGGCTTGGGCTCAGCATTCCCTGGCTCCCTCAACAAACACAGGACAGAGTTTAAAGGCTGCTGCCAGCTGCAGCTTCCTCTGCGACAGATGTCTTTATACCAGAGGCTCATAGCATGTCCTTTGCCTGAGAGGTCACTCTCACTGGGCCAGGTTCAGCCACTGATCTCATATCATACATCAAGCAGCCTGTGAAGTGCAAGATGAAATTTAATGAAGAAAAGTATAAAGCACTTCGCTTTGGAAGGAAAATCAAATGTAAAAGTACAAGATGGGGACTAACTGGCTAGGTGACAGTACTGTGGAAAGAGTCTGGGGGTTAGAGTGGATCCCAAATGGAATAGGAGTCAGCAATGTCATGTGGTTGTGAAAAAGGCTAACATCATTCTAGGATGCAGTAACAGGAATGTCGTATGCACGACTCGGGCGGTAACTGTTCCGTTCTGCTCAGTGCTGGTGAGGTCTCAGCTGGAGCACTGTGTCCAAGCCTGGGCGCTGCACTTTAAGAAAGATGTGGACAAACTGGAGAGAGTCTAGAGGAGAGCAACAAAAATGATCAAAGGTTGAGAAAACCTGACCCATGAGGAAAGGTTAAAAAACTGGACATGCTTAGTCTTGAGGAAAAAAAACCTGAAAGGGGACCTGAAAACAGTCTTCAACTATGTAAAGGGTTGCAATAAAGAGGACCGTGGTCAGTTGTTCTCCATGTCCACTGAAGTTAGGACAAGAAGCAATGGGCTTAACCTGCAGCAAGGGAGAGAGAGGTTCGATATTAGGAAAAACTCTCTAACTCTAGGGGGAGTTCAGCTCTGGAACCGGCTTCCAAAGGCGGTTGTAGAATCCCCGTCATTGGAGGTTTTTAAGACCAGGCTGGACAAACTCCTGTCAGGGATCGTCTAGGTTTCCTTGGTCCTGCCACAGCACAGGGGGCTGGACTAGATGACTTCTCAAGGCCCCTTCCAGTCGGACATTTCTATGACTGTGAGGACTCTGTCCTGCTCACTCTGGCTCATCCCAGAGCAACATCTCTGGTTTGGTTAACCTTAGGGGAGAATCTCTCTCAGCTGACAGCAGGAACAGAGCTTAGAGCCTCCCACCAGGGCTGAGCAAGACTTGTACAAATGTCCCCTCCTTGGCCAAAGCATCCGAGTGCCCAGGCCTGGAGAGCTAGCTGTCCCCAGCACAGCCCACACGAGAGCCCAGGTGGCAGCAGCAGGCGCGTGCTGAGCTGTGGTAGACAGGAGAGGGAGGTCCCAGCTTCTAACTGGGCGCCAGGGTGAGGCCTGGCTCTGGATCTGAGGAGTTGTGGCTGCCCCGAGCAGCAGATCTACAATGAGCATCAGCATTATCAGTGCTGAGTAGAGATGGACCCGAACTTCCGGGGAATTTTGGTTCAGATTCAAATGTCACAGCTGGCCCAAGTCCACGGCCCTTTCTAGCAGAGAGATTAAGCACAGCAGAGTATTAAATGAGGAGCCACTTCCTGCCAAGTCTCGCAAACTAACTTTAAGTCTTGTCCTCAGAAGAGAGAGAAAACCCTCAGTAAACAGCTGGAATCTGCATGTAGCCCACTTGTCATCCAGTCTGATCATCATCTGCTGGACAAAGCTTGCTGAAGTGGTGCCATAGCAACAGCCCTTATGAACTGCGCTGCTCAGCATAAAGGAAATGCACTGACCTTTTATCTCAGTCTGCGGCATGCCGATCCCAAACCCGCCTTGGCCAGGAACAGACCAGTCTCCTAGCAGCTGTTGGGATTTTCATGCCCTTGCCATTCCACTGAATGTTATGGTGGAGGATCTTTAAGAACGATGTCAGAGTGTTTCAGGGAGGAGGGTAAACATTCCTCAGCTTTAAAAATGTATTTAATTTTTACAAAAGATAATGTGGAGAATTGATGGCATGTGTGGTGTGTGTGCACATGTGTGTGTGTTTCAGCGTGGGGAGGTTAATGTTGGTGTTTGAGTGAGGCCCTGTGTCTGTGGAGGCCTCAATCAGCAAGTACTGGTGTGTGTAGCTGAGAGTGTGTGCAGAACTGTGTATGTAGCTGGGAGTGTCTGTAGGGCAGTGTGTTGGAGGGGGGAATGTGTGTGCTCTGGAGGGAGGTTGATGCAGATATGCATGTGCAAACATGTTTTAAAAGCAGGATTCACGGAAAGGGGCTGAGCTGAGCTTGGCTGCGCAGACCCAACAGCCGGGGCCTTTCAAATCGACAGCGTCTGTGCACCGGGCTGCACTGCAGGGCACTCACCAGTGAGATGGGACCCAAGTGTGGAAAGGCAGAAATGCATCTGCTTGAAAATCTTACAAAGAGACTGGAGCCAAAGCAGTGCTCAGAAGAGTAAACAAGGGGCGGATCATGCAGAAGAGTCTGAGACCTGGGAAGGCAGGGATGGTGCCCAGGCTGGGGAAGTAATACTCTTTAAAACGTGGACATGAGAAGTGGACTGGCCTCCCAAATGCTGTAAACGGGTAACATCACCTGGGATGAGGAGGGGAGGGGACTTTGGGCTGGGAGACTGAGATAAGGAGCTATGGGTGGCAGCTAGGGAGACTGGGACTGGGATGAGGATCTGAGGCTGCTTGACTTTGAAACCTTTTAACGTAGTTTTTTGTACGCAATATATAATAACTTTACAAACAAGCAGATGGTAACCAATAAAGCTATCCCTATTGGGGCCAATCCATCCCCAGAGTAACTGCACAGAAGCCAGTGGAGTTAATCCAATGGCAAATCTAGCCGTACTCCACCTTCTTTGGTACCTGGCCATGGCTTTTTGGCCCCCTCTCCTCTGCTACACGCCATTGACAGCCATCCAGTTACCTGTTCTACTGAATTAAAAGAGCCAACCCACCCTTGTTTGGCTAGTGCACGGAGCGCCCAGTCCTGCATCCACACCTGGCCGAGCACCCCACGGCAGTGCTCTGGCAGTGGGATGATGGCTGGTGCAGGCCCCTGAGGGCAGCAGAGCAAAGCCGCAGCGTTCCACGGCTGCCCTTGAAATGAATGTACATTGCGCCCAGTGTCCGGCTCGTTCTGCTCCTCTTGCCGCTGGGCACCGGGTGTCAGAAGGTGACTGAAGTGATGTCTCCCTCGCTGGGCAGCACCCAAGGGCAAACAACGGCTGGATCATGGAGTGCCTGGGTGCTGAGCAAAGACACCTACCTGCACCTTCTCACTACGTGCGTGTGGCAGGAGCCAACCGCCAGCGGGATCGGTGCTGGAACAGATTGCCTGCCTCTGCCGTTGTTCCATTACCAGGGGACAGCCCAGCGAGGCTTTGCCACTGTTTCACACACCAGACCCGGAGGCATCACATCCGCCAGACAGCGCCAACGGGCTGCTTCCCTGTAATCTCACGTTATGTGAAACTGCTCTAGGGTGTGACTCCAAGCACTCTGTTTGCTTAAATGCTTTAAACTGCTAAGGCAGTAAAGCCAGGACATAGTGCTGGAGACAACACTGCGACAACAGGGTCACCATCTAATGCAGCTCCATTGTCCCTCATTACATGTGACTAAAACCTACAGACATTGTGTATCCAGCTTCCACCAGTGCCACGAGCCCTGACTATGGGAGAGAACATTTACAGGAACACTCGCATTAGGTCAGTGAGTGCATCGGGGACCAAACGACCCCAAACGGCGTGAGCTTTGTTAGGGGCTTTGCTCAGAAAGCCGCCTGACCTGAATCCTATGTAGCACAGACGGCAGTGCTGGCTGTTTGACCAGGGCATGGCTCCTTAGGGGAGCAAAATCACAACGCACCTATCTGGAGTTCTCCTCTAATGCCTGGCTGAGAAAACAGTGAAAGCCTGTACATCCGGCTGCTCTCACAGGTGCCGAGCAAAGGGAGGGTAGCTCACACTGGTAATAAGAACTGAACTCACCTGGGGGACAGGAGTTCTAAGGGGTGTGTGACTATAAGGTAATAAGAGCCCTTTCCAAGACACTGATTATCACTGGGGGAGTAGCCCCTAGAGGCCTCAGCCAAGCTCAGGGCCCCATTGTGTAAGGTATTGTACAGACACACAGGCCCTGCTCTGAAGAGCTGACAGTCTGCAGAGACTAGTGAGACAAAGGGTGGGGGGAAAGGTGCATTATTATCCCCATGCTACTGATGGGAAACTGAGGCACAGAGCAATTAAATGACTTGCCCAGGGTCTCACAGGGAGTCTGCAGCAAAGCTGGGAACAGACCTGGGGTCTTAAGTCCCAGTACAAGCCCTTCACCCCAAAATCCCCCTTCCATCAGACCCCTCCCTCCCTTGTGAACATCTGCAGACCAGGCGGGCAGGAGGTAGGTGTTTGGAAGTTCTCCAGATTTCTGGGCCCACCCGTAGCAGGTGATGTGACGTTGACAGAGGCAGATCCATGAACATACAAACCTCAGACTCACTGGAACTCTTTCAGCCTATCTCCAAGCAGGACTCATTAAAACAGCCAGAGTAGGGCTCAGATCCTAAGTAGCAGTGGCCTTATTGCTATGACTCATATGTAAAGCCCTTCCCTATTTCCATGCCAATCTCACCATGTTTACGCTATCACTGAGATCATCATGGCCAAGAAATTGTAACCCAGGGATTACTTTACTCTGCGTGGTTGGGTCTTCCAGTCCAGCACAGAAAACGTCTGCAAGATTCCCACAATCTCTAGTAAACAAACTGCAGTGCCAGGATCTTTCATTCATTAAACAGAGACAAAATGTTTCCTGTATTTTGCATTTCAAACAAGCCTCCCCCTTTTCATCTGGAAACCCCAGAAAAGAGAAGGACAGTGGGGGACATGTCACTGGATAGAATGAAACCATCGTGTTGACGGGACAACTGTAAATTTTAACAAGATCTAATAAGCCCCTTGCCAGGAGTGTAGCAGGAGGAGGACAATGGCAGGGGGGCAGAGATGGGATAACACAGCTGGTCAATGGGATTCTTTTACACAAACACAACTTCTCAAGGTTCCAATATTTTCCTTGTGCGTGGACCTCTGCCCTCCCCATGGCAATGGGGACTGTTTATACAAACAGCCATGACGATTCATAATCCCGCAGAGGGCTGTTTCATCCTTCCTGGCACAAACGGCCAGTGCTCCTTCCACTCTCTCAGAGGTTATTTATTTTTGCTTTAATGCATCATCAGCGTTGTCCATCATCTCACATGGGGGCTTGACTGATGTGGATCAGTTTGCATGTGCGATCCCACCGGAGGCCAGCTTCCCTTCCAGCGCTGCACACTCAGTGCCAATGGGATACGCTGGGAGCTCCCGTTTTTCCTGCTTAGAGCCCATTTCCAACACCAAACAGAGCTGAAACTAACGAATACCCCTGGAACATCTGGATCGGATCCCGCCCCTTGTCAGGATGGATGTGGTGCCTCAATTAACACCTCCAGAGAGGAACGACTCCAGCTTCCTGTACTAAACCCACCCACTCTCAGTGGAGGAATGGAGCAGCAGCTCTTGGCTCTCACTGCTGGGTTGGGCTGCCCTTGTTTGCTACTAGATCTCCTTGGCAGCTTTGTCTTTCTAGGGTGAAATTCATCCCCGAACGGAGAGCCAAACCAGCCATCACACTTCAGTGGGCCCTAAGTGGGGCACAGGCCTCCCACTGGCCCCCCGGCCCAGGAGCAAGTTTAATGAGTTATTACTTGCATTACAAGAGCACCAGAGGACCCAGCTGAGATCAGGGCCCCACCGCGCTAGAGACACTATGTAAGGGACAGCCCTGCCCAACAGAGCATTGCCAGCAGATGTCTGTAGTGTACAGCTGGCCACAGCCATCACCCCTAGTGCTTTTTAACCTGTATTTTAGCAAATTGCTCCCTGGATTGGGGACCCCAAGCTCTCTCCAGCTGAGAGACACAAGGGCCACTTGCCAGGTGCCCAAGGGCTGCACCAAATTTGCAGCAGCCCTTCCTACCATACCTCAGCACAGACAATGGACATTGTTCAGCTCACGTCAAGATGGAGTTCGGCAGACTGGGCCCTGTAGCTTCCGCTGGCCGCACCTCTGGCAAAGAGAAGGGGGACTGCAAGCGATGCCAAGGACCCTCATAGGCTGCCTCTGGCTGTGCTTTGGCCCCCTTTACTTTTGCTGTGTAAACTGCTTCTGGGTAGGGAACTGGGCATTCTGCTTTCCTTTACATAGAAACCAAGGCTTTGCCTTTTAAACAGCTTCCTTCAACAGGAACCATGTGTTCTATTTATACAACAAGGCCTCCCTATAAACAAGGAAGCCTTAAAAAAACCCAGCTCTCTGAAGTTTATTCCGCAAAGGTCACTCAGCTACAGTGCATTGCACCCACCCGGGAATCCATCTCTGAGCACAGCCCCCTCCTGGTCACATCGCCCGCTCAGAGGTGTCTGGAAGGCTGCAGTGGGCACTTGCAGAGGGGCTGAGCTCAGCTGATATCACTATAAACCCGAACCCTGTGTTCAGATGGTTGTATTAAAGGCCCCCCCTCTCCCCGATAACATACAGATAGGTCGTTAAACCATAAAGGCCCTGACATAAGCAGATGCCATTTCTGCTGAAGCTAGTGGGAGCCAAACCCAATTGCACAAATGAAAAATTTGGCCCAACTTTTTTCAACAACGAATGTTTGGGGAGTAAGCAGTGCCGCTGTTGGGCCCAAACCATTCCTTCTGAGAGCCAGCTGCGGACCCCTTATTTCCTATACAACCGGCACATATGACTGAAAAGAACTGAGCCAGGCAGCAAGTCTGAGAAGCCACAGATATGTGGAGTAGGATACTCTCCCATGCCACTTACTCCAAACGACTTGGGTGGTTAATGGGAAAAACTAAGGTGTCCTGCACGGGTGCAGGTGTTTTTAGCCAGCTGTCATCCCTGGTGGCAAGGGAATCCCAGGCTGGATTTATGTGCCCAGGAACAGAAAAAAACCGATACTCAGATTCACATTGAAACAGAAGGAGGGAGAGTGTGCGCCCTGGGCAGGGTTCCCTCGATGGGAAGGTGGAGCACTTGCAAAGTCAAGCTGTTCAAACTGACAGTGAAGAAAGAGAAGCAACTCAGGCTCTGTCCCTTACATGTTGCTCGTGTGGCTACTTGTATTATTTGCTGAGGAAAAGCCAGCAGACAATGTAGCTGTGTTGAAAGAAACCCTTCTGCAACGCCTCTCACTGCAAAGCCACAGAGAATGGGCAGTCGGAAAGGCCTCCTGGGTGTACAAGGGGTCTATAGACAGGACAGCGTCCAACTAATTTTAGTGAGAAGAAGTTCTCATCCTTTTTGATCCCTGCAATTCACTATCACACCATTCCCCTCCCCGCCCCATCTTTGTGGCTTGCTTATTCCTGAATAGAGATGCTCCAACAGTAACAGTGGTATCACATGAGACATGGGTAAGAGCTTGGGTAAGAACAATGCTTTGTCCTGTGTCCTCTAGACATGAGAATTTGGGGGCTTTCTGGTGGGTTTTTGTTACGTGAGATGTAAATTCTCCATCCTGTGTAAATGTCAGAGCAATACAGCTGGAAGTGGATCCAACTAATCGGTGCCCCCTCTTTACTGTGTGCCACTCATTGCTGCAGATACCTACAATGTTGCCTTCTTCAGCAGAAGACCAGGTGCCCCTCACTCTGGAGAAGTTACAGGTCGGGAGCTCCACTGGATTTAGGGTTCTCCCCTTTCTACTGCAGGGTTGGCTGGAGGACTCTAGTGAATCAGCCAAGTGGTGTTTAGGTTCTGCAGCCTTTTAGCATCAGTCCTCAGCATGGACATTTAAGAGACGCCATTACTTTGAGAGGCACCCTTAGCAATGAAATCTCCCCCAGCTTCTTTTATTCCACAGGCAGGGGACTGCCTGAAAGGAACAAACACTGTGTTGACACTTCTGTAGCATAAAGACAAGCAGTTATACTCCCATCCTGTGTATCTGTGGGCTGCTGGAAGGATGTACTCATGTGGCGGGAACCATGTCATTCTCCTCTTTCACTTCCACCTCCTACCCAGCATTCATACACAGGCTTGGCACAAACCGTTCAACGCCATGTCGCCATGGCCACCAGGGACTCGGAGAGAGACTAAGTGCACCAGAGGCATGCTCAATGACACCAGAAGAGGCAGCAGCACCGCCCTAGTTTGCATGGCATCCTCTGGCCGTTCCCCAGGGCTGCAGAGCGCAGGGAAAGCTCAGGCCTTTTCTCACCAGTCCACGTGGGGCAAGACCCTCCAGACTCACTCCATCTGCCTACCTTGGAGAAGAATCCTTCTTTTGTGCTGGGCATAAGGAAGCCGAATGTTACAGAGAAAGAGAATCTGCTAAGTGCAGCCAACTTTGAGTGCCTGGATTCCTTAAAGAGGAATCTGGAAAACTTCCCTGTTTATACACCTGCCATCTTTTGACTTATGCCTCAGAGGATGAGGTACCCAGGAAGGCAGCTTGGACAACTACATTTATTCCTGAAGCCTGGACTAAATCCTGGCTATCTGTGAAACATCTGTAAGTGACACATCTGGTTACCAGCTGGCTAGCCAGAAAAATACGGCACAAGCTGAAACACCTGAGTGCAAGACAGGCAAGGTAGTATGTGCACTGCTACACATCCGTGTGCAAAGCCTGCCACAGGCTAACACGCTCCTTGCATGAGGGGGGCATGCTGTTTCTTCTGAGATGCTGCGGGCACTTGAGGAAGGACAATATTTAAATCCGAACCCATCTCCCATGTGGATGGCCAATGACTGACTCCTATTAAAATCACATGAGAAGAATATTCTTATGGCTGCAGTTTTCAGCTTAATTAACTTCATATGAAAAGCAACTGAAGTCCTTAATAAACAGCAGGATGGGATCTTCAAAGGCACCTCTGGCAGCTAGGTGCACACTTCACCAGCATGTGGGTGGACTCTTTTGAAAAACTCATCCGAAGTCCCTATTCCCTCTGAAACAACCCCCGCAAGCCCATGCTAGCAATGTTCCAGTCACTTCAACAAGAACAGACACCAGCACGAGCTGCGCTTTAGCTTGATGACGATAATTGTTCTGGGAAGGTCTTTGGCTATTGTGATTCTCCTCAGCAGTGCCGGGATTTCTGTGAAGACTCTGCCGTGTCGCACAGCTTCTTGTGGCGTAGTTGTTATGTCCTGGGCAGTGGATTGGAGCAGTGTCCGTGTACAACAGCAGCTCCTTAAGAGTGACAGGCAGTGGGAAAGCCAGAGAACAGCGTGCCTGGTATTCACATCTGGCTCCTCTCCACACAGACCTTTCCCATCTCCAGTGCTCTCCCCGTCCCCCAAGAGGAAGTGTCTCAGGGTGCAGGCCATTCTATTTTGACATTAAAAGGGTCTAATAACAGAGCTTACAACTGCAGACCCCAACTATAAGGCAGTGGTTCTCATTGCACCGTGACCCCCTTCTGACAACAAAAATTACTACACGACCCCAGGGACCAAAGCCTGAGCCCACCCAAGGTGGGTGGCCTGGGTGGAGGGGCCAAAGCCTTACCCCACCACCGGGGGGGCTCAAAGCTGAAGCCCAAGGGCTTCAGCCCCAGGCAGGGGGCCTGTAACCTGAACCCCGCCACCCAGGGCTGAAGCCCTAAGCTTGGGCTTCAGCCCAGGGGGTGGAGCTCAGTCTTTGGCCCCAGCAAGTCTAAGCCAGGCCTGGCGACCCCATTAAAACAGGGTCGGGACCCACTCTGGGGTCCCGACCCACAGTTTGAGAACCGCTGTACTAAGGGATCCGGGTACTTTCCAACCCAACCAATGTCCCCATCTTAACATCTAAAGACTAGCTTCTCACTCTTTTTTTACATCTCTGCACATGCAAACTGGGTAGCCGCCATCTCCAGATAGACAAATACACACTTGGCAGACAAGCAGCCACTATGCTGATTCTAACTCTGTTTGGAATTTGGTCTCACACCAAACATTCAACTCCACACTCTGTCCTCTGTGGATGTCGGGATGTGCACACACTTGCACACACTCCTTTCATTCAAGCTTGTGCTGGTGGCAGTAAGATTAAATGTTTGCTAGGGCCAAATCACTGCAACAAAGAGTTCACCTCACAATTCTGCACAACCAGCAGCAGGCATGTTTTGATAGTGGGATTATTTTCTTGGAGTTCAATTCCAGGCACAGTTTGTTTAAGCAGCTTCCAACATTTCTGTTCCCCCCCACCACCCACACAAGAAAACCTTGTGTGAGCAGGGGGTGTTGTTTCACAATCAAAGAAAGCTCATTCCACCCTGCCTGGGCTTGCTGTGTAGGGGACTCGTGAGCTCTTCACACAGCCCCGGGATTTCACTTAAACTGAAGAAGAAGGTCTAGCCTCCACAATGTTATTTTTTCAGAGGAAGATGGGGGTTCTAGAGGCCAAGGTCAGGGGTCAGGGATACACTGTATTTCTCCGTGAATGACCTTGTGTGGGGCTTACGCTTCCAAGGACAGCTGGACAGCTTCAGAACTTCTATTGGTCACTCATGAGCCACAAAGAGGTCCCAAGATGTAATACAAGGTTTTCCTTCCCCACAAGGGGCTGAGCCTACCAGTTTTCCTTCAGAGCACAATTAAGGTCATCAAGCTAAAGCACAGCCAAGATTTGCTTTTGTTCTTTTTGAAGTGACTGGAACATCCTCACTCAGGGTTTCCCACATGCATTTAGGAGCCAACAGACCATGTGTGTGCAAATAGCTGCCTGTCCTGGGCTTACTCTGGACTCTCTTGCACTGGGCAGCCAGAAACCTGTACCCTGCACTCCCTGAGTGACTCCATACCACCCCTTAAGCGTCTGAACATCATCCCTCCAGCACCACAGCTGCTCTCTGAGCCGGGGCAGCAGGAGCTGCTGTGCAGATATAAAGGAAGAAGGTCTGCTGGGCTGGTGTGGGTCTCAGCACAAACCCAGGACAGAACGAATACAGAATGGCTCAAAGCGCAGCTTTGGCCAGTCATGCGAGCCCGATGCAATGCCATTCAGACAAGACAGCATCGAATGAATTCAGCCAAAGGCAGAATCTGATTCCCAGTGATAGGGCACGGGGCAAGTCATGCTTCACGTGAACATGCTCATGTTGGTGCCCAAGGTGGGATGAAAAGCAGTGGAATTGCCCTGATTCGGCTGCTTGGGAGAAGGCCGCATAGGGGCATTTTATGCCAGGGCTCAGGCTTTCCTGCAGCTCTTTCTGGGGCAGCGCAGGGAGTGGTGAGAGTGGGAACGCTGGGGCTACAAACTATGTGGTGCCATTAACCCAAACCACAGCCTCTTTCTCAAGCTTTGTGGGTGGGTGAGAAGCGTTTGGCTCACAGCTGTCTTTGGCAAGGCACCTACTAAATCCCGCTGGAATTCGCTGGTCCCAAATCTGCACTTCGATGATTCAGTCTGAACAGACTGAGAACTGAAAAGTGAAAATGGCCTGGCATGAACAGCGGGGCAGGCGGGGGCTCTCACGCAACCAGTGAAGGGGCTCTGGGGCTGAAGCTGGCCCTGGGTATATAAGGGACGTGATAACGTCACAGATTGTTCATTAGGGTCTCAGCTCATCTGGTTTAACCTGGAAAGCACAAAATACCCAGCCCAGAGGGATGAGAGAAGTAACGTCAGAGCTGTGATGGGACAGCAAGAAGAGCCTTTCTGGCACCTTCATGTGAGTTATAAACACATTTGTCTGTAAAGCACAGACACCCCGTGTTGACTGAGGGACCTGGGTGGTTCCCCCTCTTTGTCGGGGTGTTTGCACTGGTCTGTCCCTTGACCCGGAGCGAAGGCCTGGCCTCCATCCACCCAAACACAGCCAGGCTCGTCCGGCCCTGCGTCCGTCCCCCAACGCCCCTCGCTCCGAAGAGCAGCGCCAGCTTCCCGGGACCCAGGTCTCAGCCACCCCAGCTGCCCGCGGCCCGTGCCTGGCCCTGGGAGAACCCGGCCCCGCGCCCGCGGCTGGAAGCTGCAGCCGGGACACGCCCGGGTCCCTCCCTCGCCAGGGGCCGAGCCCCGTGCGGACCCCGCCGGCAGCGAGCGAGGCCCGCGGGCCGGCCCCGCCCGCCGCCCGCCCCGCGCGGAGGGAAGCAGCCGCGGCCCCGGTACCTGGCTGGCGGCCCGCGCCGCGGCGGCGAGCAGCGAGAGGCGCAGCACGGCCAGCCCCAGCGCCCCCATGGCCCGGCGGGGCCCCAGCGCGGCGGCCGCGGGAGCTGCGGGGCCGGCCCGGCGGCGCAGCCCGTCGCTCTCGGCCGCCTCGTGGGCTCTGCGCGGCCGCTCCCCGGCGGCTCCGTCGGGGCAGCGGGAGGAGGAGCCGCGAGTGACAGCCCAGGGCGCCGCCCCGCCCGCCGCCCGCCGCGCTCGGAGCCCGGCCTCTGCCCGGCCCCCTGGCCGGCGCCCCCGCGCCTTGTCCCCCTGCGTCCTCCGCGCCCCCCGTGTCCCCTCCGTGCCCCCCTGCCCCCTCCGTACCCCCTGTGCCCCCGCGTCCTCTGCGCCCCCCCGTCCCCTGTGCCCCCCTGTCCTCCGGCCCCCTGTCCCCCGTCCCCTCCGTACCCCCTGTGCCCCCCTGTCCTCCGGCCCCCTGTCCCCCGTCCCCTCCGTACCCCCTGTGCCCCCCTGTCCTCCGGCCCCCTGTGCCCTCCCTACCCCCTGTGCTCCCCTGTCCTCCGGCCCCCTGTGCCCTCCCTACCCACCCCCTATCCCCCCCGTCCCCTGTGCCCCCGCGTCCTCCACGCCCCCCCGTGTCCCCCGTGCCCCCCTGTCCTCCGGCCCCCTGTCCCCCCCTGTCCCCCGTGTCCTCCGTGCCCCCCCGTGTCCCCCGTGCCCCCCGTCCCCTGTGCCCCCCGTACCCCCTGTCCCCTCCATACCCCCTGTCCCCCGTGTTCCCTGTGCCCCCCGTGTCCTCCGTCCCCCCATGTCCCCTGTCCCCTCCGTACCCCCGTCTCCCCTGTCCCTTGTGCCCCCTGTCCCCTCCGTACTCCCTGTGCCCCCCGTGTCTCCTGTCCCCTCCATACCCCCGTCTCCCCCTGTCCCTTGTGCCCCCTCCCCTCCATACCCCCGTGTCCCCTGTGCCCCCCGTGTCCTCCATACCCCCGTCCCCTCCGTACCCCCTGTCCCCATGTGTCCTCCGTGTCCCCTGTGCCCCCAGCGCCTTGTGCCCCCGTGTCCTCCGTCCCCCCGTCCCCTCCTTACCCCCTGTGTCCCCTGTGCCCTCCATACCCCCTGTTCCCTGTACCCCCTGCACCTTGTGCCCCTGTGTCCTCTGTACCCCCTGTCCCCCCATGTCCTCCGTACCCCGTCTCCTGTCCCCCAGTGTCCTCCATACCCCATGTCCCTTGTGCCCCCAGTACCCCCTGCACCCTGTGTCCTCTGTACCCTTGTCCCCAGTACTCCCTGCACCTTGTGCCCCCTGCACCCTCTGTCCTCTGTACCCATGTCCCCAGTGCCCCCTGCACCTTGTGCCCCTGGTGCCCTGTGTCCTCTGTGCCCCCTGCACCTTGTGCCCCCTGCACTCTGTGTACCCCATGTTCCCAGTGCTCTCTGCAACTAGTGCCTCCTGTGTCCCCTGCACCCAGTGTGCCCTAAACCCAGGCCCCCTATGCCCCATGTCCCCTGCGCCCAGTGTCCAGCCAAGCACTCTGGGAACGGGCAGCTCTGGGCTTTGGACCAGAGATGCAGACACAGGGAGGCAGGCCCTACAGCTGATTGAGTGGGGGTGTCACCTCACCAACAGGACAGGACAGGATCGCCCCCAGGTCCAGCAGCTGTACCCCTTCCTGCTGCTTCTCTCAACCAGAGAAGCCCCCACCTCCGTGGGGCCAATGCTGGTATCACTTTTGGTTCCAGGAATAAGAGCTGAGACTCTCACTCCAGTCCCCACGGCAGTGGGTGGTTCTATACCTGCTACATTGGCTGCCTGTGTGTCTGTCGGACTAAGGGACCAGGCTTTTGACCACCCAAGCCAGAGGGATAATTTGTGAGGGGGCAGGCTCATAATAGGATGGCTTCCCAACACTGGCTGCAATTTGCCTGCCCCAAACTCTGATGTTGTTAAAATGCCCTTTGCTCTCTATGGAGCATACTAGCTCTGCGGGGAGGAGCCTTTCTCCTGGGGAGCTTGTAAACTCTGCAGGAGGAAGAACCTCTGGGTGGAAAAGTTCTTGCTAGGAAAGTTTTCTGCATTGAACCTTTCCTGTATAGCTCCAATAGAAATGTAGTGCCCCAGGGACAGTCCTAGTGGGAAGGGCTTTGGGTTTGGTACCCCAGGTAAACCCAATACATGAGCTTCACCCCATTATTGGCTTGATTGTTAGTGTATATATTAGGGTTAGAGGCTAACCAAGTCTTCTGCCAACAGGGGATGTGGCTGGAGATGCAGAGGATAAGTCTCAATTTTTCATCAGTTGGGGAAAGCTGTTCTGTGGACTCTCCCTTGGTCCCCCACGTGTCCCTGTCCCCATCCCTGGTGCCAAGCAGGGAGAGGGATGCATTGCTGCGGTGTTCCCATCGTCCCCTAATAGACGCTGCATTTCAAGCCAGATGTTATTACTAACATGCAGTGGAGAAAATGACGTTTGTAGCAACTGTATCTGGAAAGCCACAGAACATCAGCTAGGAGGTGGGAGACCAACCCGAGCATGGGGGAGAGGCAGCAGGGCACCAGTCTTATAAAAAGAATCTCTGGCAACGGTCACTGACGTAAATATAACTTCACTTCTATGGAGCAAGGGTTAAGAGGAGCCATCTGTAACTAGCTAGATGCTGATGGAGCCAGAGGCGGTTGGGACAAACTCATCAGGCCAGAGCAACTTGATTACAGAATTATGAAATCAGCAGTTCATGGGAATGTGGTGGATAGTGTCTCTCAGGTGTAAAAAGGCAGTGACACAATCTTGTCTGAGAACTGCATGCAGTGGTTCGGCAGTGACCCAGCTGAGCACTGTCACACGAAAGGAAAACTGACTCAAGGACCAGAAACAAAGGGTGACTGAAGCCCAACCTTGAATCTGGACCCATGGTTTCAGTGCAGCTTTCGCGGATTCTTGCACGACCAGAGCCATAGGTTGTATGTCACAGCCATGTAGCAATAGGCTTTTTCACACCAGCTGGGCTATTTCTGAACAAGGCTCTGCCAGGAATGGTCACAAATGTGGCTTTTTGCAAGTCCAGGTATTTTAAAAAATAGTTTATGTCCCTGATTCAGTCGGGTACTTAACGCAGGTGCCTAACTTCAAACCTGACTACACGTACGCTCTAAGTTAGACACCTGTTTAAGTACCATGCTGAACTGGGGCCTGAAACTATCAATTGACTGGTACTGGATGATTTTAGGCAATTTTGTTTCATGACAAACAACTTACTGTTTATTGCACTATATTGTGCCATGCTTCTTTGTTTAGCTAACTTTGGGACTTTTGCATTTTTGCCATGATGCCTCAAACATTTCCCTTTTTTCTCCCTGCAGACAACCAGCCTTGATAGTGCTAAACAGCAATGTACAGAAGAAGAATAGACTAATAATACTTTGCATGTATCTACCGCTTCATCCACAGGGTGCTGTAATGATTGGCAGTAGGTCTAGTTTTATTAACATGCTCATTAATGACATGGTAGAGGGGGCAAATGGCACTTTAATTAATTTATAGTCAACGTTGCTCATGACAAGTAACTTGTGGTTTTAGGTGCAATCAGGAAATGAATATTCTAAAAGATTTAGACTGCCATCTAGTGACTCCTTCACTTATTTGTACTTTGTCATTGTAATTTTTTGCTCTGGCCAACAATTTTTGATATTTTTTGGAGTGTAGGGGTCAGAAAACTGACCATTTTTCAAAACTGGAATTTTTGGGGGAGAGGAATTAAAAATGTTTTGGTTTTCAATGAAACCCCAAAATGAAAAATATTTTAATTTTTTAATTTTTTCCCCTATCCTCCCATTATCCTATCTCCCTTCTTCAGGGGCAAAATAGAAAATGAAAAGAAGGGAAGAAGGGGAAAATGGAAAAACAAAAAGCCATTTTTGAAACTGCAAATTTTCAATACACATTTTGAATGAATGACAAAGCGCTCCTTTTTGAAACCTGCAAGATTTAAAAAAAAACCTATTTATTTTGCAAAAACTCCTGTTTTTTGACCAGCTCCAGTAATGTTGCACATACATTTTTCCTGTTCCAGAATGGTTTGTGGGTCTCACTAAGAACCCACTGGTTCTGCCTTTTAAAATGTGCGGAGTTCAGGAATTGGGGAGTTAGAGATATGATGGTGAAACTCAGGCTTAAATTAAAATGAGGCTTCCGTATGCATTTTGCTGCACCTTCCTCTAGTCTGACCTCCAGAGACGACATTGATGTTGCATTATGAACCAAACATTTTAACTGAGTGCAGCCAATCCATCTGCTTCCCAGAATGGGAAGGGGCGCATTTGCCACACATGCTTCACTTGGCAATTAGAAGTATTCATCTAACTATTAAAAATGTGTGCGGCTAAAATGTAAAAGAGAGAAGTCATTGATTTTTTAACTCTAAAAATGCCATTTGAGACCTTCACATGCAATGCTAATGCAAAGTCATTTGATTTTATTGTATGTTAAGTGGCTTGCTTTGGGAAGTAGCTATATTGGAAGTATCTCACTAAAATCACCAGTTGGCCCTGTTCTAATTTAACTATTTATTGTCTGGGTTCTTGGAGGCTGGCTGCAGCTGGCCCTGTTCATTTCAGCCTGCTTTACATGTTAGCCAAGAAAATACCATCAGAGAATGAGTTCTCCCTGTATTTGTTGTAAAAGCAAAAGCGGAATTTCCACCAGATTTTATAGCACAATAGAATATGAAGTGCTGAGTGCAAGAAACAACCCCCTCCTGCTTTTTACAATCAAATGCATTTGGGGAGGATTTTTTTTCTTACATTATTCTGCAGAAAAATAAAAGTCATGTCAGACTTCAGGGCTTCCCAGGGATCCTTCCCCTTCTTCCCTGCAGAGGGGTTTATCTCCTCGTAACGTTGCTTTGCGACTTTTAAAAACAGATGTAGTGTTCCACACCAGTGATTCCTGCCTTATGTAGCATGTGAAATCCTTTGGGATGAAAAGTGCTTTACAAATGTAAGATTTGTTTATGTATTTATTTAGGAGACCTCCTTAAGGAATGGGATGAGCAATCCCCTTCTCAGAGAAGTAAAGGACACCTGATCAGCAATGGGGGCACCTGGTAATCTAATACCCAGAGGAGGTAACATCCAAGCGACATTGTGAACGCCACAAGTATAACTGGGCTCAAAAAGGAATTAGATAAATTCCTGGAAAATAGGTCCATCAATGGCTATTAGCCAAGCTGGTCAGGGACGTAAGACCATGCTCTGGGTGTCCCTAAACCTTTGACTGGCAGGAGCTGGGACTGGCTGACAGGGAATGGATCACTAGAAATTACCCTGCTCTGCTCATTCCCTCTGAAATGTCTGGCGCTGGCCACTTTCAGAAGACAAGAGCTGTCATACTGGATCAGTATCCTGTGTTCTTTACTGGAAGAACTGGAAGTGACAGTGGACTATGGAGGATCTTGTGCCTAAGGAAGGGAGTGCTTCATCCAGTTACAGCTCTTTATTTGCTTCTCTAGTCCTACCAGAGTTTACAGTGTTTTGGGACCTGACAATACCAGATCGGTTCTGTTCCAATTGGGAGTGTGCCATCTAGTGGCTTTTGTGCAGAACAGTCAAAGAACAGAAAAATCAAATGACAGAACCACAGAAATAAGGAATAAAAGGACACTAAGGTCATCTAGCTAATCCCCTTCAACCACTGCAGGATTGTTCCCTACTGTATGTTATTCAGTCCAGAATTTAATCACTGAGCAGTGGGGCACTACTGTGGTGTAGTACTGAGTAGTGGGCCACTACTCCCTTTGGAAAACCACTCCACAGCCTAATAAATTTTGCTGTTAAGAAATGGGTCCTGGTATTTAGTGGACGGTGTTCTGTAGTTATTTGCCACTCCAGCCCACCTTATTCACTGTTTGCAAAGTTATACATATTTGTTCCTTTTAATTTTTCCTTATCAGTCACTCCCTCGCTCCTTGAATCATTTGTTCTCCTTTTTCTGAATTCTGTCCAATTTCTGGTATTAAAGTGCCCAGCAGTGAATGACTCATTTACCTTCAGCCTCACTCAGGGCCGGCCCTAGATCACATGGCGCCCCATGTGAGGAGTGTCTTTGGCGCCCTCCCATTTGTTAAATGTCTGACTACCTTACTTTTTATTACATTTGTAGCCCATTCCACAACTTTGATGCACAGTTTGCATGTATGATTTATCCCTGCCATCAGGGATTCCCCCTCCCCAGTTTTGTGAACTAGTTACATGCAGTGTTGCCTGTTCAGTGACTGTTTGGAAATTTGAATTGAAATTGAAACATTAATACACACTTTAAAAGCATATACAGAGTATGATAAAATGTGTATCTGAAAAAGTATCATAGATTTGAAAAGTATAAACATAGACTAGCTTTCTTATACAGCTGTTGTTTTTTATGACCATGTCAGTGCATTCATTTTGGTGATGTTGGCCAACTTAATAATTTCAAATGATGATTTGTAAGCAAAGTCTAAATGAGCTCTCCCGGACAGCTAGTGATGAGCTGGGGGTAAAGGCTTCAGGACCAGATTGTATTTACATTCACACCTAATCTACCTAGGTATCCAGCAGACAGAACTGCCTTGCCCAAGTGATAGATTTTGGCTGGGGTTGGGTTACAAATCACTTGAATGCACACGGGGAGGGTGGTGGTGGGGGTGGTGGTTAATGAAATGTTGTTGTTCTTATTATAAGACTAAAGGGCAGTAGAACTGTACTTAGCCTCTGCTGATTGAGGGATTCAAGAGAGAGGGTGGGGACAGGTGTTTTGCTTGTTGGTCTGCCTGACTCACAAGTACTATTTGACCTGCCCCTCTCCACTGTTTAAAGACAGAGCTGATTAGGCTCCATAGAGAGTCTTTTGTTTTGTTATTTGACCACTACTGCTGAAATCAGGTCTAAGTGCTTAGACCTGCTGTGGGACAGTATTTCTGTGGAAGAGACGGCCCAGTCTGCACCAGCAGTGAGGTTCCCCCACTGAGAGCTCAGCTGAAATCACTGAGAGCTGGTGGAACCTCAAGAGACCAACTCGCAGAGGTCACAGTGGCAGGTGGCAGCAGAAGGTGACAGTGCAGGGCCATTGGCAACAGAGCAATGGAGTGAACAGTGGCACAACGAACAACAGTGGCCAGAGCGAACAGTGAGCAGCTGGAGGAACGAGCAAGGTGCCTTCTTGCTCCCCACCTGGGAGGTGAACTCATGTGAAAGCAGCTCTGAACTCTGAGTCTCCACTGACCAAGGACAACACCGGTGAGTGTTAATGAGGCTGTTAAGAATGCTGGAGACACAACACAGTTCATGCGAATAAACATGGCTGTGGCATCCTACTTTCTATTTAAGCAAGAGATACCACACACTGCAAACTGTTGGACAATGTTAAGTGCATTGACACTTTTTCATCCTGAAGTTGAACACTGGTTCTGAACAAGACCAGCAAATGCTCACTGTCTTTCTGCAAGAAACTCAACTGACTGGCTAGAAGCATGTGGTACAACAGTGAAAGACTCAACAGTTGAAAAAGTGAAGAACTCTCTCACCACAAACAAAATTTGCATACATGGCTGATGAATGCACCAATACAAATAGGCATCAAGTATTAAGTCATTGTGTACGTTATCTTGATGTCAGGGGTAGGCCAGTAGATGCATTTCTAGATGTTCAAGTTATAGAAGACACATCAGTTGCATCTGTGACAACCCACATCTTAGAAGAGTTAAATGCTTGTCAATTGGACCCCAAACAGATGCCTGCTTGTGCATTTGATGGAGCTGCAAACTTCTCAAGAAGACATGGTGGAGCACAAGCTTTGCTCAGAGAAAAGTGTAACCCTAATCTCTCCTGTACACACTGCAGAGGCCATCTATTCCAACTAGTGCTAGGACGAACTGCAGGCTCTTCAAAAGACATTTTAAAAGCTATACATTTAATGTCTTAATTATATTCTTTTATCAGCAAAGTCCAAAAAGACTGAATATCTTGGAAAATATAGAAGATACACTGCGACTGAAGTTCAAATTAGTCCAGCCTGGGAAAACCCTCTGGCTTTCTCATGAGCGATCCTTGGCTGTTGTCTTAAAATTACTCCAGCCATTATTACTGGCTTTGGAAAGTATCTACCAAGATGGGATGGATCTAGGTAGTGAGGCTGGTGGATTACTTTTGCTACTACATTCAGAGAAGACTATTGCTATTCTCTCCCTTGTAAGTCTACTGTTGAAACCCATTAAACAATGCCATCCAGGCATCTGCTACAACAGTAGTAGATCTTTGTCCAGCAATAGAAGCTACATTTGGATCAATCAGAGCGCTATCCATTGAAAAAGTACTGAAAGAAGCAAAGACTTCAGCCCAGAAGTTGAGTAATGAAGGCATTTATATTGAATCCTTAAGTGAAGAGGACAAGAAGTGTTTGTTAAGACAACTGAAAAAGTACACAGACTTGATTCTTAAAAATCTACAACAGCAACTTATAGATTCTACTCAACTTCTACGTAGCTTTTACAGATCCCTGTCCTATAAAACACTGACAGCTGAGTGGAGTGAGGCACGACCAGCTACGGGGCTGCCATGTGCTCAGGACAGAAATAGACAATTTGAACACAGAGTGGAATATCATACAATGAATGAATGAAGATTTGACTTCAACTTCTTTTTTATCATCACTAGTGGCTTGACCGAATCTTTGTGCTCTGTTTCCTGGGATGAAAGAAGTCGGAATTCATCTCTTGCTACTCCCAGTCACAACAGCTGCAGTTGAGCGTTCTTTTGCCTCATTGAATAGAATTTTGTGTTCTGAAAGAAGTCGCCTTCTGCCTGATCATGTGAATGATCTAATGACCATGTCAATTGAAGGAATGGAAGTACTGGACACACGAGAAGCCACCGAAGATGAACGCATTGCATTCAAGAAGTTCATTAACAGAGTTGTGCAAAATTATAAGAAGAAACCAAGAAGGATGAAGATGTAGTGCTTCATAGAAGGCTTGAGTTGCCAACTTTAATTTTTGTGATGATTTTAAAACATGAGTTAAATCTAATTAAATGGTCATGAAACATTTTTCAGTTTTTACTATGATGCCATAGAGCCACCTTCACCCTCATCGGACTTGCCCTCCCCCCCGCCCCCCCCGTAAATTCGAACACCCCCCCAATTTCAATTCCTGGGGGAAACACTGCCTGTCATATAAGACTATAAATTTGCCTGCTAGGAATTGTAAATCTGTATTTATTCATGTCATATATAAGCAAATAAAAATTGTTTCCTCTAAGCTTATAGAAGCTTTTTAATTTTGAGAGTAACTGAAACGTATTAACATTGTGAAATTGGCCAGTATTAATAGTGCTTCCTATACTGAGCCCCTGAAGGCTTCTTTGGGGGCATCTTTTATTTTCTATGGGGGAAAACAGACAGTATTAGGGAGAGCAAAATCTATGTTCCGTAGTCTTAGAAAGTCATCAAACATTGTGTTAATCATGGCAAAAGAAGTAACAGTATTTATTTTATATTGTTTGGGGTTTGATAGATATCTATGGCATCTCATTAAATATGTCCTTTATTAGTCGCTAGTTACACTCTTCATGTCTTAAAACACAAGTACACTTTCACAATTACACAATAAAACAAGGTACACAATATCGCAGCTGGGCTCTCACTTCACTTCAGTTTGTTTTTATATCTCACTGACTGGCTGGTGACGCCCTGACCCTTGTATACCCATAAGACATGGTATATAACATGGCATGGCTGACAACATTCTAGAAGCTTTGAGGAAAAGGTTGTTCTCAGAAAGTCTGGAAGGTTCCACGAGATTCTACAAAGATCCAGAACAAAACCTAATACCATGGTGATAGGTGTTATGTAAAAATCTAAAATAGATTGTGAGATGTACTCGGTTTCAGCTAATTTTGAGTCCATGTGACGGTCTTCTGTCTCCTTTACCACCCCCCCGCAAAAAAGACTGCCATGAATTCTTTCGTCTGACTGTGATTTCTCATGTTTAGACATGTAGCAAGACAGCAATCTATACCCATCAGCACACACGCCCTAATGGATCGCTTTACACATCCAGTTAGTTACCAGCGGAAGTTGCCAATAGGAATAGTAGAGGGGTTCTGCTTCCTCAATGAAAGCTTCAGCAAAGAGGTAACAGAGCAGGTTAATCTGAGTTTATCCTTGAGCTGCCGTGCTGAGAATATGTGAACTTCAATGTAAAAGGCTCTGCCTCTTTCTATTTCCAGATCCCATTGCAGAATGCTGTAGTTTGGTATAGTGGCTTTAATACAAGAATATCCTAGACATCTCGCAGCCTATTACAGTCTAACTAACGTGAAAAGGCAACTAAGGTATAATGGAGAATGACTCTATTTGCAGAGTATCAGAGGGGTAGCCGTGTTAGTCTGGATCTGTAAAAGTGGCAAAGAGTCCTGTGGCACCTTATAGACTAACAGACATATTGGAGCATAAGCTTTTGTGGGTGAACACCCACTTCACTGGATGCATGTAGTGGAAATTTCCAGAGGCAGGTATAAATATGTCCATTTGGTATGATGTCCATCTGTTTGCATTTGGAAAGGAAGATGATATCTGTCTGGCAATCTGTGTAGATTAGGGTGAAGGTGAAATGGGTTATGATGGCCAAGTTTCAAGATGAATGATTAATCACAGGAACAAGGCTTGATCATTTTATTAGAGAAGGTGGAACCAAGCACAAGGAGAAATAAGATCTGTCAAGAGTCAGTGAGATAAGGATGCTAGACCAGGTAATGGGTGCAGGATGGAAGAAGGATCATGGACTGTATGGGTGGCACAAAATGAAAGAAAGAGGTCCCACGGTTGGACTGCAGCATGCATCATTCTGCCCTATAACTGCACTAGCTTCATAGTCCCATAATCCATGGAATCCAGCCCTTTGACTAGGCCAATGTGCTGGGACAGGGAGGCAACTGGGAGCAGCTAGAACTGCGGGATAGATAGATTATACTGATGTGTATGTTTGGTTGTATTGGCATTACTACTAAATTCCAAATCCCCAAATCCCAGGGATGGGTAAATGTAGATTGTACAAAGAGGCCCTGATTCTGGCCTGTCCTGTGGAGCCTGTACACTGGTTCTGTGGGTGCAAAGGTATAATTTCTTGTGACAGGGTCTGTTTTTTTTTATTATGGGTACAATGACTAGCACAGTGGGGCCATTAGATATGACTGCTATGACAATAATAAAAAACAATATTTAATAAATAATAATACGTGTGCTAAAAGATTAAGGCCTGGTCTACACTAGAAAATTAAATTGGATTAACTACATCACTCAGGGGTAAGAAAAATCCCCTGGTGCAGACAGTGCTAGAAAGAATTCTTCCATTGACCTAACTACCATCTCTCAAGGAGATGGATTACCTATACTGATGGGAGAACCCCTCCCGCCGGCATAGGTAGCATCTGCACTGAAGCACTCTAGTAGTGCAGATGCAGTGGTGAGGCTGTAGCATTTCAAGTGTAGACAAGCTCTTATTCTCTTAACTGGCAGAGGCAAGGACTTTGATTCTCCGATGTGGATCAGCCACTAGAGGGAGGACAACGATCCGTATTCTAGCGTGGGTTAAAGAAAATGTCTTGCACACATATTATCTCTATGGGAGTGAGATCTGTTATTTTCAAAGCTAGCTCCCAATGATCCTTTTGACCCGAATCAGGCCCTTCTCATGTAAAAACATGAATGACACGGGGACTGAGTCTGCAACAATCATGCACCAGAACTCCAGGGCCATCTTGCTATGTGCCATTTCTGTGAGATGGGCCTGTGTTCAGACCTCCTGGCTGAGGGCCTCCTGTGGCCTAGACCCCACCGGAAGGGGGCAGTGTCCTGGGTTGTGGGTTGGGAAGGCTGACCAAATTGTGCTATAGTATTGTTCAAGGTTAGTTATTGACGTTAAGACCATCAATCCCCACACTCTTTGCTTGTGCAAAGTTCCACTGAAATCAATGGAAGCCTTGCCTGGGTAAAGTATGCAGGATTGGGCCCATTAATTGAAAGGTCAGTTTTAAAATCCTATAGTGTGAATAATGAAACTTCTTTCACTCATGTTACTTAGTAATAACACCTTTGATCTTCAGAGGTAACAAAACAGCCACTTCCCTTGTAGTTGTTATGCTGTTTGTTTACCTTTGTCACTACTCAAGTTACGAAAATGTAACATCAACTAAGTATGTTTCAATTTTGTTTTATAATCCATTTCACTTTCCAGGTCTCTGCTGTACTATCTGTGTTTAAACAATGCAGAAGCATGTTCATTTTTTTACAAGCAACTGTTTTCAGAATCTTAAACAAGTATGGAAACACTTCTATTGCCCTTCATCTTATAAAAACAAAAAATTTCTATCACACATTAACCTATGGGCCAAGCTGTAGTTAATTTAACTATTCAACTTTGCCGTGTTTGTGGGGAAGGTCCCTTCTCTTTGGGATGTGCCATGATGATGATGCAGTTAATTGTCTAATATACATGTTTATATTATTACTTAAAACTGACTACAAGGCAAGCATGCAAAGAAAAAGTGCAATAAGGGTCAGCAATACTGCCTTTGTGGTAAATAAACACATTCATCCATATTAGATTAATGAATTAATTTAGCTAATTAATATGGCTTCACGCCAGGAAGGTTGATAATAGATGCACTGAGGCAGCTAGTGGACAAATTTAGAGAAAAAAGGAAAAAATATTCACATGGTGTTCATTGATCTGTAAAAGGCCCTGACTGAGTTCCAACAGAAGTCACCTGGTGGTGTATGGGGGAGAAAATGGTACCAGAGGTTTGTGTGTGGCTTGTTCAACCCATGTACATAGGTGCAATGTCAATAGTCAGAACTTCTAGTGGTGAAACGGAAACTGTCAGTAGAGGTAGGAGTGTATCAGAGATCAGTACTGAGCCCTTTCTTGTATATCTTCATCCTGGATACCCTCACAAGGAAGATATAGAAGGAGGCACCTTGGGCATGCTGTTTGCAGACGATACCATTCCATGCACTGGAGAGAAAGATAGTCTAGAAGAAGATCTTGATAAGGGGAGAGATGTGCTGCAGGGACATGGGTTCAAAATGAGCAGAGGAAAAACAATGTTTATGGTATGCAACTTCAATAATGCAAAATTCAATAATGAATCTAGATGGGCTGACAATACTGACAATACAAAGTTTAAAGGTTCTGAGTTCCAGAATCCAGGAAAATGGGGAAATGGAGAACAAAATTAGAGCTAGGATAAATACTTGGCTCAAATGGCGAGAGATAAGTGGTGTAGTATGTGACAGGAAGATTACCAGGAAAAGGCTATAAAATAGTGGTCTATCCAGTTTTAATGTGTGGCACTGTATGTTAGTGGCAACAAAGAAGAAACATGAACAAATGATCTATTTCACAGAAATGAGAATGTTGAGATGGATTAGTGGTATAAACAAGAAAGAACACAGAAGGGATAAGCACATGAGAGATATGCTCAAAGTAACACCCATAACAAGAAAATGAGGGAGTGCAGGCTCAGATGATTTGGTCACATAAAATGCAGTCCTGACAACTGCGTGGGTCAGAGAGTTCAACAAATTAAGAGTGAAGGAAAAAGACAGAGAGCGAGCCAAGAAGAAGTGGTGGGATGTTGTAAACGAAGACATTAGCATGTGGTGTAAAGAATGATATGGCATTGAACAGAGGAGTCCGTTGGAGGGAGAGGTCTCATAGAGGGGATCCCATTCCATGGGATTAACACAAGGACAAAGAATTTATTTAGTTAATTCACAAAATTCCGTCTGGCAACTCTCAGGAGGATGATGGGAGATAGTCCTTGGCCTCTCACTTCTCGCGCCCACCTCCCACCAAAACTGACACAGTGTCATAGAATCATAGAACTGTAGGACTGGAAGGTATCTCAGTAGGTTTTCTAGTCTAGTCTCCTGCACTCTTGGCAAGACTAAGTATTATGGAGACCACCCCTGACAGGTATTTGTCTAACCTGCTCTTAAAAATTTTCAATGATGGAATTCCACAACCTCCCAAGGCAATTTATTCCAGTTCTTAACCAGCCTGAGTTAGGAAGTTTTTCCTAATGTCCAACCTAAACCGCCCTTGCTGTAATTTAAGCCCTCCTGTCCCATTCTCAGAGGTTAGAGAGAACAACTTTTCTCCTTCCTCCTTGTAACTTCCTCTTATGTATGGTCCGATACTGGATCAATGCAGCAATAAAATATGCTGTAGACATGCTAAATGCCCAGTGAAGATGACTCTGGGCATCAGCCCCATTGCACAGTCACCAGCTGGTTGTGCATATTCATAAACTCTGTTGCATATTTATAAGCCACTAGCTGTGTCTATGGGCACTTGGGTCCCCAGGTTCTGCCCTTGAAGCAGGGCATCCTGAACAGTCCATTGCGCTCCAAGCATGGGGGGTGTCCCTGAGGCTCAGAATCACAAAAGAGGCTTTTTGGTGTCTCTCATGGGGTGGCCCTGCGGCCCTTTGGGATAAAGGCTGCCTCTTGAGTCCCATCATGGCCCATGCTTGGCTGGCGCATAAGCAGGGTTTGGGGGCAGGGGGGGCTGGTCTTTCTCTTCCCCCTATCCCCAGATCCCAGGTGGTGCCTCCCCGCCAGGCCTGGGGACTACACGTCCCGGCATGCCGCGGGGCAGAGGGGCTGTGCGTGCTGGGGGCGGGGCTCCGCCGCCGGGCTCCCCAGTCAGCGCTGCCTGCTGCTGCCGGGCTGGCTGACAGGAGCGCCCCGGAGGGAGCGATGGGGGAGCGCGGCCGCCGGGGCCCCTGAGACCCCGCCGCGCCCCAGCCCCGGCCTCCACCATGGAGCTGGAGCAGCCCGGGGAGCACCCGGAGCCGCGCGCCGCCGCCGGGGGCAAGCGGTCGCCCCGCAACGGTGGGTGTCGCCGAGCCCCCCTGCCGGGGTCCCGGGGCTGCCGCTCCGCGGGCCCGGCCAGGGGCGGGTGGGCCGGGCAGGCTGCGAGCGGGGCCCCCAGCCCGGGGGGCGGGCAAGGGCGGGGCCCGCGGGGCGAGCTCGGGCCGGGGCGCCCGCGCGCGGGGGGGGGGGGGTTCTGGCTCCGCGGCCTTTGTGGGGGGGGGGCGGGGGTTGAACTTTTGAACTTGACGGGGGGGGCGCTGGGGCGGGACAGAGCCCCCCCGCCCCCCCAGCTTCTGCCTGGGAGCAGTAGTGGGGGCGAGGCGCGGGGGGGGGTTGCCTGGCCGGGGGGGGTCCCCGGCTCCCGGTGACTTTCCCAGGTGTTCAGGGGAGCGGGGGTCCGGCGCCGCCCCGCAGAGCCGGGCTTGTTATGTCAGTTACACTCGCCTTGCTCTGCCTTTGTAGCCGTCATTCAGCGCTGGGTTTTAAAGAGCACTAATCATGGTGATTTTGACTCCGGACCACATTCCCAGTTCTCTTTTGAATGCTTCCTTCTGCTACTTCCTCCCCTGGCCAGAACCAGCTTGAGATGTCAGTGATCAATCTCATGTGTAAATAGTATTTGAATATTTTATAACTGTAGAGTTCAGTGGTGTTCCCTCTTGCTCAACCGTGAATCAATAAACTCTATACAAATGCAACCTGATATTGTTATGTGAAACCTGACAAAGGAACCTGTAGTAACAAATGCGAAAATCATGGGCTCTTTCTGCACGTGTGCTCAATTCTTGCATGGCAAAATTCCTTGTGGCTTATTTTGCAACAAGTTTCCTTTTATACAGAGGTCTGTTATCGCTGTCAGGTTGTAATACAACTCAAACTGCAGTTTAACAAGAGATACTAATCTTGGTGACCTTTTTAAAGATAATTGGGTGAGGTAACTCAAATCAGTAAAGTTCATGGAACATAGTAAGTGCTTGAGGTAAAGAGAGTGTGACTTGTACAAATGTGGGTGAAGTTTACTGACTTTCTTCTCTGATGAAGAAGAATGTCTAAATATTAATTCCCTCCAAAAATAAATCAGTTGGTTTTATGTAACTGTTTCTAAACCATACTGAAGGGGTAGGAGTGTAATGTATATTAACTAAAAATGCAAAAGAGGAAATAATTTTATAAACGCTGGAATGTTTCACAATTTCACTTTGGGCAAAGCTCTCTGATTGATTGTTTGTTTTTATCCCTCTTGAAGTATTTTTTTTGTTTTTGTTAACCTTATCTTCCACTGTACCTCTGTATATCCTATAGCTGGCCTGGTACAAAATTTTCTCTGACATTTCTGAATTTTTAGGCTGCACCGAATTGTTCTTTTTATCATGTTGGATGCCTTTTCTTCCTGGCTGTGCTGTTCATCTTTTGACTTTCAAAGGCACAGTTTTGGACATTGTTCAATTTCCAACATTCATTTTTTGAGGAAAGACTTGTTAGAAATATTCTTTCTACATCAACTTTAAATCTGTTCAGTTTAAAAAACAGTTAAAAGTAGCAGTTACCAAACCTGCATCTGAATTCCCCTACCAATTTTTGTGGTTTGCAATCAAATACTTTTTTTTTTTCTTTTTTTTAAAGTATATCTTCCCTGTGTCTGTGAAGGATCCACACAAATAAGAGAAGCTGACTATACAGAGGAAACAGTTGATACTAACCAGACACAGAATGCAGTAAAATGCATAAAGAAAATAATTTAAAAAAGAGAGTTTTCTCTTATTTTTATAATAGTAATGTAGGTGTTATTTATAACAGTTTTTAAAACAGTGCAGTGGGATTTTAAATAGAGTACCCCTTCTTAAAGCTGCTAAAAACAAATCTTCCTCTTAAGGAAATACTGGATTGTGTCAAATATACATTACACCTTTAATACTTTCCCTTTTCTCTAAAAGAAAAGGAGTACTTGTGGCACCTTAGAGACTAACCAATTTATTTGAAGTGAGCTGTAGCTCACGAAAGCTCATGCTCAAATAAATTGGTTAGTCTCTAAGGTGCCACAAGTACTCCTTTTCTTTTTGCGAATACAGACTAACACGGCTGTTACTCTGAAACCTTTTCTCTAAATTAGAGTTAACTTTTTGATTCTGTTTTGGGAAATGTCTATTGCTGTATGTGTGCATCCTCAGTAGCACAACAATGTTCAAAATGTTTTTCCCATGAACAAATTTTTGCCATTAAGCAATGCACATTTTGAATAACTTGGTTTATTACAGACCACTAAAATAGTTTAATTGTTTTATCTAAGGATCAGAATTGCTTATTTAAGTGTAGTAGTCTTCTTAACTGCAGCTACAGCTAGTGAGCTTACCATATTAGAAGTGTTTTGAATGGATGATATAACAATCTATTACATTTTTTCTTGCAATAAAATGTGAAATGCTGGCATAGTATTGAGACATTGCTTGACCTTCAGTCTTTCTAAATCCCACAGCAGGAGTGGGAGGAGGAGGAGATTGACTTGTCACTTTGTAAACTGAAAAATATCAGTAAACAATATTGAAAATATTGAGAATCTGAGTATTTTATTTCCTAATAAAGATTGATATCACTTAGCTTGATTAATTCCTTGAGGTATAATATTTTTATTGTTTTCATTGCATTTTCTACAAAAACAGAATAAAGAAAGTGACAATTGTTTTTGAATATTTCATACTGGGTGAAATACTAAGAATATTTAAATAGGATTGCATTACTGGTGGCTTTGGCATGTTTAGAGGAAATAACAAACTACATAAAGAGCTTACTGTGGTAACCTATTAAAAACTTGCATCATTTAATTAACATTTTTAATGAGTAAAGCCTTGTTAGCATATGGATGTGCAGTTGTATAACTTGAGTTAAGCAATTAAAGTTACAACTCTTGAAAGAGTATTTTGCATATTTCAAAACTTAAGACAGATGGTGGGTTTTTTTTTCTTACCATTTAGAGAACATGTTCTTGGCATTGTAAAACTGAGTGGAGAAACATAGGTAAAATTCGCTTATCTTCGCAATTTGTTTAAGTGCCAGAACATGAACTGTATAAGAGAACTTAACAGCCATACAGGGCTTTGACCAGTACCTTTATGATTACAATTGATTATTTTAGAAAATTGGTTTAAGAGGTTATATTGTGGCATGCATTCCTTCTGAACTAATTAAAAAAAGGCTGTTGAAAAACCACTTCTAAATAACATTTTTAAAAGATTACTTCAGCTTAGCATTGTTTGCCACTCAGTGAAGACCGTGTATAATATAGTTAAACCAGTTTGTGACAACCATTATGTCCTGCCTGTACTAATGACAAAATGTGCTAGCTGAAATTGATTTTAAAACTGTTAGTGTTCAGAAACCATTTAAAAAACAATCAGTTGTACTGTGGATAAGATCTCGAAAGACCTTTACTTCTTGTTTATAGTTCTAAAACAGATGTATTTATATATTAGAAAACTGTCAAATTTTGAATAAAACAAAAATTCAAGGAATTTGTTGACAAACAGATAAATAAACTTCTTACTTGAATGAAGCTTAGAGCGGGGAGAAAGGAGACGAATGAAAATTTATTTTTTAGTTCCATAGCTTTCCTGGAAACTTCGTTACATATACACCAAGACATTCTTTCTGCAAATTCTCAGCTATTGACTATTCTGCATCTGAGAGAAAGCACTCTATAAACAAAGACAAATTTGTTGAGATGTAAAGATCTTAATTTACTTGCTCTACAACTTTTCTTTGAAGTTTAAAAAAAATGAAGCTGGTGAGTTGTACAGTGGCAATGCTATCTTCAATGTCGGAATAAACAAAAGTTACTATGTTTTAAACAGATGAGATTTTCTTTTTGAATGTGGGTGGCTCTCTTTTGAGAAAGCAGACCCAATAACAGAACACTAGAGTGAAAGCTGGGAATGGTATGAGAAACACATAAGTTATTACTAGTCATTAGAAAATATTTAACGCTCATATAATTTGATTTGAGGTTATAAAAATGGACAGTATTTCCCTGAGCAATTAAGTTGAACTTCCTGATTATTTTTTTTTGTTTAATACAGTATTCAAGAAAATGATTATTAGGTGTCTTCTATGAATGAATATACCAATAAATGAAGGCAGCAGTGTACATTCAGCCGAGGTACAATGTCAGCAATAGCTGAAATTGAAACTGTATAGTTTGAAAAACCTTGTATTGCTGATATCCTATGAAGTGCTCCAGAGTTGCAAGGTGATGAGAAAATGAGGGAAAACTTTCAGTTATAATGCTTCCTTAATGATAGGGAAGTAACTTAATCTTCAAAATGCATTTATGGATTGTCTTAAAATGATATTTTGTGTGGATGCACAATGTAAATTTCTGAATTGTTAAATGCCTTAACCACATGAGTGTGTTTGTCGTCATGATGTAAACCAGAAACTCCTTTATAACAGCATTCCCCAAGAATGTGAACAGAGTTTATTCTGTTGATAAACTGATTATTTAAATAAAGCCTTTAGCAGTGTAATCTGGTAATTCTAATTAAGGGGCATTTACATAAAAGCCTGGCTCAGGGTTTCATCAGATGGTTGCTGGTGAGCCAAAATGCATTCTTTTCCTCCAGCTGTATTAAACTAGCCTTTTGATCCTTCTTTTGAGCCCTTAAGCTATAGTGGTTATCACTTTGGAAAGTTAATTGAGGAGAGAAATTAGTTGGGCGGGGGGGGGAACCCTGTCAGGTTGGTCTTCAGTCTTAATATTTTCAGTTATCCAAATGGAAGAGTTTCAGAGGGTTGTAATGAAGAAATGACTGCCAGCGTTGCCTTTACAAGAAATGTGTGCTGCTGACTGGTTAGGTAGAATCAAGAGCTTTGATTCCCCCACTCTATAAATAACTACTGTGCCTTGCTTGATATGAGAACAATATTTGGTTGACATTAGAGCTGTCTTGGAAATAAGCTTAAATTTCAGAATCTCCAAAAAGTTAGTCTGGGATTCGAAGAAGTGGAATGCCCGAGTTCTGTTGCAATTCAATGGAAGCTAAACACCTAAGTCCCTTAGACACCTTTGAAAATCAACTATTTATTTCTATAGAAATGGTGAACTGATAGTTGCTTAAGTGATACGTTTCTAGTTAATGCTTTGTATCAATATTCATTTTGTAGAGCGATGGGCACCTTAGGTTGACTATTTAGACCCTTTTCCTCATTAAGCATGCTGAAAAACAAGTCAATTTTCTTATGTCAGACTGAGGATGAGTTGCTGTGGTGCCCTTTTCTTGGTAAGCTTATCTTGTAGAGTGTACATGGAGTATTTTAAAATATCTTGTAACTATATCCTGGAATTGCCCAGCCCTTGGGACCTAATCACAACCAACTCTCCTGTTATGTTGAATCACTGAAGCTGTTCAAGCAGAAACCGCAGATGGCAGTAGTAGTATATATTTCTGTCTTAGAGACTGAGATTGTATTCAGTTTAATGTGAGGCATTCCTTATGCACTGTTGATTGATCAGCTGGCAGGTGCAATATCTCCAAAATTGAAAAAATGCTCAGCATCGTGGTTTTTTTTTAATTGTGGACGTTCTTGCTAAGTCGCATTGAGTTTACATTTAGTGTTTCAAGTGACAGTGGTTCCTGAGTTCACAACTTTATTGTAATTCTTCTGATAATTGTGTTTGTGGGGTTTTTTTTTTTTTTTTTTAAAGCTGCCACTCCTGGAGCTAAGTGATTACATGAGGCTCTAAACTTTAAAAACATGATTTTTTAAAATATTTTGGGTTGGCAGTGCTGAGTAACAATCTTACTAATTTTGTTGTCCAAAATTGCATCTTCACATTTGAATTAGTTGGTTGACTTGAATAATATTGCAGAAAGTTAAAAGTAGTTAAAAGCATTAAATGCAGAGCCTAATTCTCTGAAATGCATGAGTTAGAGCTTCCAAGTAGGGACTCGTTTTGTCCATGGGTAGCTTCACTTGATGTAATATCAAATGACTTCTACAAAAAGTAATGCAGTATCCTTGATTTAATTTATCTGTAAGAAGTGTAGTGATTTAACTCCAGTTTTTGTGTATTACTGATTGGTAACAGAACATTTTGTTGAAAATTATAAGGATATTTTTTTCATTTACAGGGCTAAGGAATTAGGTGCAAACGTAGACTGAGAATAACCCTCCTTTGGTTCCTGAATCCTTAATTTCCTGCTAGGGTTTGATCTTGCAAACTCACTTCTTATTATACCTTATTCAGCTGGTATTGCTGCAGACTGAATTGGGGCTACTTGTATAGCTAAGTTTGCAGGCTCTGTACATTGATTACATAAATTAAAGCTAGGGCTGTCGATTAATCGCAGTTAACTCTCACAATTAACTCAAAAAAATTGTGATTAATCGCACTGTTAAACAATAGAATACCAGTTTGTTTATTAAAGATTTTGGATGGTTTTTTACATTTTCATATACATTGTAGTTGAAATCAAAGTATATATATTTTTATTACAAATATTTGCAGTGTAAAAATGATAAATAGTACTTTTCAGTTCACCTCACACAAGTACTATAGTTCAATCTCTGTTGTGAAAGTGCAATTTACAAATGTGGATTTATTTTTGTTATATAACTGTACTCAAAAACAAAACAATGTAAAACTTCAGAGCCTACAAGTCCACTCAGTCCTACTTCTTGTTCACCCAATCGCTCAGACAAATAAGGTTGCTTACATTTACAGGAGATAATGCTGCCCCCTTCTTATTTACAGTGTCATCAGAAAGTGAGAACAGGCATTTGCATGGCACTTTTGTAGCCAGCATTGCAAGGTATTTACATGCCAGTTATGCGAAGCATTCCTGTGCCCCTTCATGCTTCGGCCACCATTCCAGAGGACATGCTTCCATGCGGATGACGCTTGTTCAAAAAATAATGCGTTGATTAAATTTGTGGCTGAACTCCTTGGGGGAGAGTTGTATGTCTCCTGCTCTGTGTTACCCACATTCTGCCATATATTTCATGTTATAGCATTCTTGGATGATGACCCAACACATGTTGTTCATTTTAAGAATACTTTCACTGCATATTTCACAAACACAAAGAAGGCACCAATGTGAGATTTCTAAAGATAGCTACTGCATTTGACCGAAGGTTTAAGAATCTGAAATGCCTTCCAAAATCTGAGTGGGATGAGGTATGGAGGAGCATTCTTTCAGAAGTCTTAAAAGGGCAACACTCTGATGCAGAAACTACCGAGCCACCAAAAAAGAAAATCAACCTTCAGCTGGTGGCATCTGATTCAGATAATGAAAATGAACATGGGTCAGTCCGCACTGCTTTGGATTGTTATCGAGCAGAACCCGTAATCAGCATGGGTGCCTGTCCCTTGGAATGGTGGTTGAAGCTTGGAGGGACATATGAATCTTTAGCGCATCTGGCATGTAAATATCTTGCAACTCTGGCTACAACAGTGCCACGAGAATGCCTCTTCTCACTTCCAGGTGATCTTGTGAACAAGAAGTGGGCAGCATTATCTCCTGTAAATGTAAACAAACTCATTTATCTGAGCGATTGGCTGGACAAGAAGTAGGACTGACTAGACTTGCATTTATAAGTTCAACTTTCATGATAAAGAGATTGCACTACAGTACTTGTATTAGGTGAACTGAAAAATACTGTTTTTTTTACAGTGCAAATACTTGTTATCAAAAATAAATATAAAGCGAGCATTGTGCACTTTGTATTCTGTTGTAATTGAAATCAATAAATTTGGAAATGTAGAAAACATCCTGTTTAACAGTGTGATTAATCTCTCAATTGAGACTAATTTTTTATCACTTGAGAGCCCTAATTGAAACACATGAATTTTTATTTTAAAACAAGCCTTCTATTATCAAAATATATACTTTATCTAATTCAGTCATTATATGAACCCTTATTTCCCCCTTGAAATATTAAACCAAGCCCCCAATCATTTGCAGCTCTTAGAAATACAGTGGTGACTTCCAGAAATGTGGAAGTGCTAACTCCAGGGTCCAGGTTGATTTCAATTTGAGTAATAGGATTCTGTCTCCCTGAATTGTTGAATCGGTTGGATAATATACTCTTCAGTAGTTACCTTAGGAAATTATGTAGTATTGCTTTCAGATGTTCCAAGGGCTTTTGTGTTGCACTCCAGAAGCCATTGTTTTGAGATTTTGTAAATCTGTAAAAATGCTAAAAAATTAATAGTTTTAGAATGGTTTCAGAGTAACAGCTGTGTTAGTCTGTATTCGCAAAAAGAAAAGGAGTACTTGTGATCACTCTCCTTACTTTTACTCTAGAGTGATCACTTTAGATAAGCTATTAGCAGCAGGAGAGTGGGGTGGGAGGAGGTATTTTTTCATGCTTTGTGTGTATATAAAAAGATCTTCTACACTTTCCACAGTATGCATCCGATGAAGTGAGCTGTAGCTCACGAAAGCTTATGCTCAAATTGGTTAGTCTCTAAGGTGCCACAAGTACTCCTTTAGTTTTAGAATGTTTCCCCTCTTACAATTTACCCATATTTATCAATAGTTTTAGCTTTTAATTATATTTGCTAAATAATCCGGCAGGTTGTACTAAAGGTAATTATTTCCTTTACTAGATTAATCTTGATTTACTGGCTGACCCCTTGGCCATCCTGCTTCCCTTTCACAAGTTAAAATTGGAAGCGACTCTCAAGTGGTGTGAATGGCAATTCTCAGGCCTAAGATTGTTAGCAAAGATAAAAAGAGATGCATCAGCTAGCAGAAGCTATACTCTAAGTTACCTTCTGTACTCTTTTTGTCATGTCATTTAAATACCAGAAGCAGTTTAGTCTTTGTAGTAGAAAGGGTGGTTGCACAGGTTTGGGCTGGAGAAATCTGACTTTTGAGTAACGAAATAACTGCAAGAAAGATACTTATGACCTGTTCCTCATTTTTAACTGCATATTTGGGTGAGAACAGTTGAATCTGTGTTTTTGTTGTTGCAGAGGTTTACTGAGAACAAATTTAAATGTGCAACACTTCTTAATTACATATTCCTCTGCCCCAGTGTTGAACAGTGTTAAACATCATAGATGCCCTTTAACCCAGAATTAACCCAGGGCATCTATGATGGTTAACACTGTTCAATTCCCTGTCACAGAAAACTTCATTATGTACTTCAAATGTGATAATTCTCAGTTGTAACAACACCTGTTCACATGAAGGATAAAGTTACAATGGGGGAAGAATGAGCCTTTGAAAATCAAGCAAACTTTCTGTATTAAATATAAATTTTTTCATTCTAACTTTAGGAGAAACTGTTAGCTTTTGTTTTACGTTAGGTAGTGAATATATTTCCATCCTGTCTTTCTCTCATAGTGGATGTACCTTAATTTTCACATATATAACATAGAAGATTAGTATTTTTAATAACTCAGTTATTTTAAAATAAGTAACTTCTCATTATGACTTCAGTTATAAAATATTCATATTTTCCAGTGGAAGTAATATAAAGCATGCAGACTGCACTGAAAATACATTAGTTTACCATTTCTGAGAATAAATTTTTTTTGTAGTGAGAATAAGGTGTTAAGTACAAGTCAATTACTCTGCTGTTAAGGAGTTAGTTTGTTCTATACAATAGTTGCTAGGTAGAAGTCCATTCCACAGTAAAGTAGCTAACTGATCTAATGTCACCTAATCTAAATAACAATGAACAGTTACAAGATCAGTCTAAAACTCTGGTATGTGGTGAAAAGGGAACAGTTTCTTAACAAAGTTTGCTTATAGAGTCCCTGGCATCAGTGTTAACATTTGAGTTCCTTTTATAGATCATCAAAATAGTACCTTTTTGTGTATATACTTTCTGAGAATAGGCTAATTACCAAAAACCACCTGGATCTTTGGTGTTCAGATTCTCTTTCAGGTATAAAAAGAGAAGAACCAAGTTTATTTTTGCTTGTTACCATTTTTTCTTTTCCTTTTTTCTGAGGTAAGAGGAGGGCCCTTTTTTTCTTCTGTACGTCATCACTAGGCCATAAAGCTTGAATTTTCCCTTAACACACCTGTCTCTGACAGGACAGGTAGCACTGATGGAAAACCTTAGTACCCTAATGCCGGGGTTCTTAACCTTTTTCTTTCTGAAGCATGTCTTTCTCCCCCCCCCCCCCCAACATGCTACAAAAACTCGATGGTCCACCTGTGCCACAATAACTGATTTTTTGCATATAAAAAATAGGGCCAGTCTTAGGGGGTAGGACACAGGACAATTACCTGACCCCGCATATCATAGGGGCCCACACAAGGCTACATTGCTCAGGCTTTGGCTTCAGCCCCCAGTGGCAGGGCTCAGGGCCATGGGCTTCAGTCCCATGCAGTGGGGCCTCATCTTTCTACACTGGGCCCCAGTGAGTCTAATGCTGGTCCTGCTTGATGGACCCACCAGAAACATGCTCGCAGCCCCCCAAGGGGTCCTGGACTCTTAGTTGAGAAGCACTGACCTAAGGTGTAAATATAATATATTTAATAAATAATAAGGTGTAAATATAATAATGCTTTAGGCTTCTCTACACAGACAGCAACTAAGACCTAGAAACAGTGATGAACAATTCTTCCCTGTCTTGAGGATGAACTAGTTAACCTAGGTATCAGATGGTAGAGACCTATGATTGTTTCTATAAGTAATGCACCCATTTATTGAAAGACCTAATTTTGCCTATTTTCCTAAAGTCAGTTTTTCTGCCTTTGGACAAGAAGTGGTTGAAACTTTTCTGGGATCCCTTGAAAGTTAATATTATGTGATAAAAAGGAAAAGGAGTACTTGTGGCACCTTAGAGACTAGCAAATTTATTTGAGCGTAAGCTTTTGTGAGAAGCTTATGCTCAAATAAATTTGTTAGTCTCTAAGGTGCCACAAGTACTCCTTTTTCTTTTTGCGGATACAGACTAACACAGCTGCTACTCTGAAACCTGTTATGTGATAGCAGCATAATACTTAGAGGCTCTGAGATTCATTTAAACAGGGACCTTTCCATGAAAGAGTTTGGGGAGTGAGTGAGCTGATGTCTGTAGCAAATTCACAAAACTCTTTGACAGGCCTATGCTGATGACACTGATTCTGTATATAAACAAGGAAGTCATCTTACAGAGGCACAGTATAGTAACTCCTTTGCCCTTAGGAACGCAGAACTAATTCAGTGCTTATCAAATGGAAAATAACCTCAGCAACAAAGGGAATGTTACTCGGGAGTCTACTTCACAATAAATGTTTAATGTGTGTGTAATTTAGATAGTCCTATAAAACGCCAGTGGCCAACATCATGACAGTGTTTCATAGAGCTGGGGAAAAAAATCCAGGGCGGTAAATTAGGAGACTTCTATTTGGCAAAACTGGAATATTGTAAAATTTAAGTGAACTATTGGGAAGCTAGTAAACAGAATCAGCATAAAGTCTCTTGTGTTGTCTTTTATAAAGAACATTTTACATAAAATGAGATGTTTTGAAATTAAGTACAAATGTTAAATTGCAATCTGGGGTTGAAATTATTGGACTTTGCCTTGCAGTTATAGTTTGAGCACTGAATGTAATCTCAGCCCTGTATCTGTACACATGGAGATGTGACTGCTGCCTTAAGGATCTTTGTAATCACACTTTGTACCTCACTGTTGCTCGATGACTTATGAAGTTTTAAGTCCATTTTCATTTTCTTAAAAAGAAAAGGAGTACTTGTGGCACCTTAGAGACTAACCAATTTATTTGAGCATAAGCTTTCGTGAGCTACAGCTCACTTCATCGGATGGATGAATCCGATGAAGTGAACTGTAGCTCATGAAAGCTTATGCTCAAATAAATTGGTTAGTCGCTAAGGTGCCACAAGTACTCCTTTTCTTTTTGCGAATACAGACTAACACGGCTGTTACTCTGAAACCTTTCATTTTCTTGCTTATCTGGTATCTACCGTATTAGTTTGTCACCATCTTTGGCTTGGTTTTAGGATTCTCTGCTCATTTTGATTTGTGCGGAGGCTTTATATGTTTAGCTTTCCATATCCTAAGGAGATGATAACCTTTAAGATTTCAAATGCACAGCTTGTAAAGTCAAAACTCTGCATGTATTAAAGAAAACTGCTTAACAGAAAAAACTTTCAGGTCTGTTTGCTGGCAAGTAAAAGGGAAAACCCAGCAGGAAGAGGGGGCCCACATCTTGAAATATTCATCAATCATTTTCCTGGCACCAGGAAACGAATCAGCCTTTTAGTGGGTAGAACATGATCAATCACGTAATGTGGGAAATTACAGTAATTTGCCCTACCCAAGATGATGTCGTCATGCTGATAGTGAGTCAGAAAGGTAGCTGTCTTGGTGCTTATTGAGAACTAAAGACTTGCATAAAGCTCTTGGTGTAAAGGATTTTTAATGAATAAAATTATTTAGCATTCCATATATAAAACTTGCGTTAAGTTAAGAACTTTGACATCTTTAGAACAGGTTTTAGTCTGATCCAGAGTTTATTCTCCCTGTAGCTTTCTGTTGCGGATATGTGTTGTATTTGCATTTTCCTGCAATATAAAATGTTTGGATTTTTTTGGTTTTGTTTTTCTCCCTTGTTGTGTGTGTGGTTCCCCCCCCCCCCCAACTTTCAATATACATGTGCCTTTTTGGCATAAGAAAATGGAGGATTCTACTCCTGTTTCAACATCATGCAGTGGGGGTTCTTATGATTTATGAATAATTTATTTATAGCTCAATATATATTGGTAACAATAGGGCAGAATTGCACCCACTGACACTTGTTTAGAGCTAGAATATAGTCTATAAAATCTTGATTTTTTTTTAAAAAAAGTTTTGTATCTAGAATGCACAATTAGAACTAGTCAGTCACTGTCCATATGTGCAGTATGTTATATTGTTCAAGATATTGCTACAAGCAAGTAAGAGGTTATTGGAAAAGAGTTCAGATAAGATGCTGCAAGTTTTAATGAGCGGGTGGCTTATAATTTTGTCCTCCTACACAAATGTCTACAATAAAAACTGACTGACAGGAATGTGACACTAGTATTTACTACTAGAAATAACTGCCTAGTCAATTACTGGAATTCATTGGTTGGAAAAATGAGTTCCTGGGGTCTCTGCATGGAGTGGTGTTCAGTGAGGTTTGTTTGCAAGGAAACTTTGAGGCTACTGGGCCTTATTCAGACATGTTTATGGAGTTACAGCTGTTCATGCTGGGTCTGAATTTGGCCTAGTGAGTTTAAACGGTGGCAGAGAGAAGGGCTTCAGTTGATCGTTTGCTTGTAGAGATGAGGGTTTTCTTGGTGTTTAGCCTATAGTAAGGATTCGGTGGTGGTCTCTGCTTGCAGGTGTATTTAGTTTGAATATTGGTACTACACTAAGTGAACAGTTTGGCTACTCAGAATGATGGTACCCTTTATTAAAACTCGTTTTCCTCCCACTACATCACTCTCGAGTACTTTCTTTAAAATAAAAATAAAAATAGTAGCTACTTTGAGAGAACCTCTGCCCAGGACTGGGCACTAAATGGTCAGGAAAATGACAGATTTTTCATCTGCTGGTGGGCAGCCTGGTGAGGAGAAAAAAATAGTCTAAGACTACATATGTAGGTGCCTTTTGTTCCTCTTCCTCCCCCCCCCACCCCCCCGTCCACCACCACCACTCCCACCCTTGCGATAGTGGCCAGCAGAGCCTTACCTCCAGCTGGGAAAGCAGAACACATGGGCTGCTCAGAGGTTGCTCTTTCTCTCTCTGTGTAGTGTCAAATGGATGGTAAGGACAAGAGTGTGTTTTTGTTTTGTTTTTTTTTGTCTGGCAGCCTGGAGAACAGAAGACCTCAAGCTTATTTATTGGCAGATAGCTGCTGCTGCTGAGCTTGCAAAAAACCACTGTGCAGCTTTCGTGTAAAAGATGAGCATAGTTTTCCTTTTTTGGCAACTGAAGTCTGACATTAAATGGATTAAATACAATATGCTGGGTTCACTTCTGTTCACTACCTTAAAACACCCAAGGGCATAATCATAGTAGAAAATACTCCATATTAGTTGGGGAGGAATGTATTTTTGTAATAAAGACATATTAGAAGCTCTCACAGGGTATTTTCTAAACAGAACTTTATTAAAAAGTTAGCAATGCACAATTGTAAGAGGAAAGCTTAATTAAAAAATACAGGATGTTAATAGACTACATTCCAGAACTCTGGCAGATCTTCAGACCGCAGTCTAAGACAAAGTTTTACACCTGTAGATGTGTCTAATCAATAATCCTAAACTACAGTGTGTCTCACATGTAATTGACAATATTTTAGTCAAATATGTAAAAAGGAACAAGTTAAAAGCTGTAACTTTTGTTTCCTATTAAAAATGACTGTCCTTGGATGTTGCCAGTGCAGATGTTAAACATATTTAAGTGAGCAAGCCAGCTGTTTTTTCTTTCAAAATACTGAGAGCAAAATCCCAAATCCTGGTTAGTAATTAGAAGCCTTGAAATGACCTTGAATCCAACCAAACTATAAAAGCTGTCCTGAAGTAAATTTATGGTTTTTGTTCATTGCAGAAGCGGTTAGGTAGAATGATGTACAACACTGTTTGCTAAAATATTAAGTGATAGCCTTGGGTCAACACTGAAGATGAGAAATAATTAATAAGAAATGCCATTAAAGCACAAAAGAGCAGCACAGAATGATTGCAAGCCATTTGTTCTAAAATGACTGGAAAAGTGGAATAGTTTGTGTGGAATTCAGAACCAAAGGTTGTAAAATTGCTTGTTCCAGTCTTACCTGACGGGAAGTAAATTCTCTCTTAAAAACTTACATTTAAAAATGAGAAATAGTAAGTTTGCATTCATGGAGGGACCAATCAGTTTTAATAGCTCTCTATTTTAAAAAGTCTAACTCCTTTTTTTTCTAGGCAACAAAATTACTGTGATAGTTATGAATATTTCAATAGCATTTGTATGTATAAAAACTGCCAGGGCTTGTCTAAGCTTGAAATGCTATAGCGTCACAGTTGCATTGCTTCAGTGTAAATACTACCTGTGCTGAAGGGAGGGGTTCTCCTGTCATGTAAGTAATTCACCTCCCTGAGAGGCAGTAGCTAGGTCTTCCGTCAACCTAGTGCTGTCTTTGCTGCGGGTTAGGTCGGCTTAACTACACCACTCAAGGGTCTGAATTTTTCACACCCTTGAGTGACGTAGATAAGACGACTTAATTTTCTAGCATAGACAGTGTTCCTAGACCTGATATGTTACTCTGAAAATAAACTCTCCCAGTTCTGTGGCTTTCTTCTATACTTTGGAATGTTCATTTGCCGAAACTGTTCTCTGCCCCCCCACCCCCGGTTTAAAATCACTTCTGTTTTTTACTAAAGGAAGCAAATAGGTAAAGAGCATTACTCCTGTTAATGTTCATATTGGATCGCACACTTCATTGTTCAGGTTGAGCCTTGAACTATTATCTTATTGATGATTAGGAGTCTTGAAATTGTCTCTGTAAGAACTAGGCTCGTCTGTCAATAGAGGAGATAACCCTTGTCCCACAGCATCATAAAGATGATAAATTGCTGAAGGATGAGCTAGAAAGCACATAGTGTAATACATGTATATGTTAAATACATATATGGCTAGATCAGCTGTTAAAATGGATTCTAAGTATACAGAATTCGAATATTCTTGGCATATGTGCACATACAGGAACACTAGTTCTAACTGCATTCTCGTGACACATTACTCAATTATGAAAGGATGGACAGGACCTAGACGATTGCCCTTGTATTTCAAGATTAATTAACTGTGGAAATGAATCTTTTTGAAAACAAAAATAATTGGCAGGGCATTACCTAGTGTCCTGGTTAGCATTTCCCTTCAATAAAACTCTAGGGAAGATTTTCAAAACTGCCTAAGGGATTTTGGAGCACAAGTCCCTTAATTAAGTGGGATTTGTGCTTGGAAATCCCTTAGGTATGTATTGCAAATCTTTCCTCTAATATGTGTGTTAGTGGTTGAGCATGCATTTTTTTTCTTGCTTTTACCTGCATTCCATATGTAGTTAGCAAACTCTTGCTTTATTAAGTATTGGGGACAATTTGAGACAGTAGGGAGCAATATGTCAAACTCCTTTCTCTTCCATCAACCTAATGCCATGTTAACACTCAGTCTAAAAAAAAAAAAACAACAACTATTTTTTTTCTCCTGATCTTTATTTTTGCAATTTGAGCATATAATTGGTCATAGCAAAGGCCACCAAGTAAGCAGCAGTCTGGCTAACTTTTTTGCTGTTTCCTATATTGCAGAATGATATATTTAGGTTAAGTAACTTGAGTGTTTTATGTTTCAAAGGTCCCAATTTTTAGAGTTACTAGCTTTAAAATAGGGGAGACTCCATTTTTGATGGTGCTGTGAAGAGTCAAGTGTCTTAGGCCTTGTCTTTGCTACGAATTTACTTTGGTATAGCTACACCACTGGCAATCATAGCTATACTGACCTACCCCCACTGTAAATTCTTCTGTCCACCTAGCTGCCACCTCTTGAGGAGGTGCGTTGCTGACATCGATGGGAGAAGCCCGCCAATGGGCAGAGATGGTGTCTACGCTGAAGCGCTACAGTGGCACGGCTGCAGTGGTGCAGCTGTGCCACTGCGGCGTTTTAAGTGCAGACCTATCCTAACTCCTGTAATCATGAGCGGTCCATTTTGTCCAAAGACTGAATTATTTTCTCTGCTTGGTAAGCTATGCTTCGTGTCCTATGTGACTTTTGCCACAAGATGTGGTTTCCGGTCAGGGCTGTCCCTGCCCATACGCAAAGTATACAGCTGTGTAGGGCACCAGGAAATTAAGGGGAACCGACTTTCCTGGTGCCTAACGCATCTGTGTGCTGCCCCAGCCCTGCCTCTTCCAGCCCCTGCCCCATCCCCGTCCCCACAACCGTGAGGACTGCAGCAGGGGTCGGGCTTGCACTCTCTGATGGCGGGAAGTGCAGTGACCTGGCCCCAGCCGCACCACTGGTGAGTGCTGGGGTGTGGTTCCCCCCTGCTCCCCCCGCGGGGGCCTGGGGCCAGCTCCCCCCGCGGGGGCCTGGGGCCAGCTCCCCCCGCGGGGGCCCAGAATGGCTAGGGACGACACTGTTTCCAGTGAAGAGAAACTCAGTTCATTTCCAACTGTTGTGTTTCAGCTAGTAGACCTGATGCCTACAACTGAGTTCTAGTTGCAGAGAACAGCCTAACTGGTTAAGTCCATGCTAGCAAATGACTACAGGTTGTTAAATACAACACAACATGCCATGCAAAGGTGAGTTTGAAGGGATTGTTTCTTTTGATGCTGGCTTTCTTGGTTTTGTTACGGAGTGTATTGGACTTAATTCCTTGTGGTCAGTTTGCGAAGTAGCAGCAGGTCTGAAGGATGCTACTTGCCTGGTTCTTCTGTCCACAAAGCAAGTAATCAAGTTGGCTGAATAAATTGGCTCAGAAGAGAAATCAGGAAGGTAGAGGAACTGTCCTTACTGTTGAGGCATTCTGTGTGTGAAACGTAGAACTGGCCCTGGATGATTAGAGGGTGGAAAAATTCATGAAATCTAAAATATATGAATAAAGAGCTGAGGAAAATAATGGGGTTTTAACGGCATGAAATTGATGGGCTTACTTTGCTACATGGTACTTCGCATTGGTGAAGTGCTTCATAAACATGAAGGTTAAATTTTTCAATCTTGGCCGCTAGGTTTGGGAGCCCAACTTGGGACACCATTGGCCTGATGAGTAGAAGTAGAGAGCACCCACAATTCTAGTTGAATAGGCACTGAGTGGGTGACACTGCTGAAACTCAAGCCCAAAATGTCTCAGATGGCGCCCTTTATAAATGGAGGCATCCATGATAAAACAGTCACTTCTGAAAACTTGACTGAAATATACAGATGGAGGTCTTGGTTTTAAAAAAAGGAAAGTGAAGTTCTGAGACTAATTTATCTAGGGTATAAATCTGTGGGTTGGCTGGGAATAAAAATTGGGAGTCTTGACTCCCAGTTTGTAGCTCTACCACTATGCAAATATTTTAAAGCAATATGTTACAGAGATGGTCTCAGCCAGGTAAAACATGCAGCAGAAAGATTAGTCTTGCCATTGAACACTAGGAAGTCATTGGGCCTGTAAATACTTTGCAGAAGTTATTACTTCAGCAGATTATTAAATCTTGGCTCTTACTGCTTCGTTAATTAATAAAACACACCTAGTATGAGGGTTAGAGCAAGGGAAGCTGATATCTGATTTTTGTTTCTGGCTTTATTGTACTCTGTGATCTTGACTAAACCACTTAATCTCTGTGGCTCAATTTACCCAACTGTAGAATGGTGGTGATCTTCCCCACGGAAAGTGTTGAAACTCAATTCCTTTTTTATAAACTGACTTCCCTCTGTTAAGGATAAAGTTCAAGCCCTGCACCCCTATTTTCAGTGCACTGAAGAGCTCTGCTGTCACTTCACCTTCTTGTTTCGCTTCTTCCTATGTATCTTCTCTAACTGCTACTTTGGTTTTCTCCCACTTTACACCACCTTTCATGCACTACCTATACTGAGAACAGTTTCCCATTTCCATGAATCAAGTTCCTTCCTTTGTTTCCTGCAAATTACTTCCCCACTTCCTTTATGAAGTTCTAAATGCATCTGAATATTTTCTGTATTGTGTTGGTCTGTTAGTGTAAACTCCTCTGGACCAAAGACCCAATCTTTTCTACATGTTTAGTAAGGTGCTGTGTACACTAAAAAAATCTATATCAAGTGATTTCAGTAATTGGATGGAAGGTTCTTTTTATGCAATCCAGTGCGTGGTGGACTTGTTACATGTACATCCTGTTTGTAAATTTTTGTTGTTAAACAGTGTAAAAGGCAGTTTTAAATTTAAGTGAGTTGGAATAGTATAGTATGCTTCTAAATCCCTCATCTCCTTATTACCTGGAGATAATATTTGTGCAGTTGAATCTTGATGAGGATTAGCAGATGTTAGCAGTGTGGTGGCTACATGGGGCAGCCCATCATTAATGAATACTAGTGACTTGCTCCTTGTGCCTAACATTCTCTGGTGTTATCCTTTTACTCTTTAATAGTAATTGCCTCTAACTCCCTATGATATTGTGGCATTTGTTTTGTATTCTCCCATCCCACCCCCAAGAGGGGTGTGTGTGTGTATTGATTTTAATGCATCAGTTGTCTTGTCTATGGCTTTTTCAGTGTTTTGACTTCTGTAGCCAGTTTGTAGAATTTCAGGACAACTAATTTAGTTTTTTTTTCCTAGTCTTGCAGAAGTTCCTCAATCTAAGCTTTGAATTAATGTGTATTAGAGCTGAATATTAACTTGCCAATTAACATAGCTTCTGTTTGCAACACATAATAGCTGTGTATATGTAGGAAGAATATGTTGTCATATGACTGAGATCGACTTTAAGGTGCAGAGCTACACTTTGCTGGGAGTCTTGAGTTAGGCTCATTGACTGATAGATTATAAATTTTGATCTAATCCCTGGAATCATTTTCTAGCAATAGTTTCACTTGCTGATCATCTCCTGTAATTTGAAACTATCTCATCCCAATCTGCTCAACTTTTTTTCTTTTAAGATGCTGTTTAAGATGGGTGGGCTTCAATGTATCTAATTTTTCTTCATTTTTGTGAGAAAAGGAGATTCAAGGAAAAAACAGGAATAAAAATTCTTCAGAGATCAGGATTGTCTAAAATAGATAAACCCCATTCTTAATGCAAAGCTAGTTAGTTCTAAATATCTTGTCTACTCTGCCACTGAGTCAGAATGTAGCCTGGGGTATCAAAACAGCAAGATAGTACCCTTTGTCTATTATTGACATGTGTCCATCAAGGTTATCTCATAGTAATACTGCTCCTTACTGTATAGAAAGGAAAGGTATGAGGTAGTATTTGATTCATGCTGCCTTAATCTTTCTAGTGCAACGTCTCCCTTTCTGTCCAAAAACTGAACCATGCCATCCTGCTTCCTTTCTCTTTAACTGGGACAATTTTTAACCTAATGTAATAGCCACTTTGAGTCCTTATGAGTCTTTTCACACGGAAGACCAGCATAATGTTGAAATTATACAGTTAATTTTGCTTGCAATGGGCCAATTTCAAAAATAATATATTATATTGTCAGGTTTCAGAGTAACAGCCGTGTTAGTCTGTATTCGCAAAAAGAAAAGGAGTACTTGTGGCACCTTAGAGACTAACCAATTTATTTGAGCATAAGCTTTCATGAACTACAGCTCACTTCATCGGATGCATACTGTGGAAAGTGTAGACCTTTTTATACACACAAAGCATGAAAAAATGGGTGTTTACCACTACAAAAGGTTTTCTCTCCCCCCACCCCACTCTCCTGCTGGTAATAGCTTATCTAAAGTGATCACTCTCCTTACAATGTGTATGATAATCAAGGTGGGCCATTTCCAGCACAAATCCAGGATTTAACAAGAACGTTTGGGGGGGGGGGGTGTAGGAAAAAACAAGGGGAAATAGGTTACCTTGCATAATGACTTAGCCACTCCCAGTCTCTATTCAAGCCTAAGTTAATTGTATCCAATTTGCAAATGAATTCCAATTCAACAGTCTCTCACTGGAGTCTGGTTTTGAAGTTTTTTTGTTGTAATATCGCAACTTTCATGTCTGTAATCGCGTGACCAGAGAGATTGAAGTGTTCTCTGACTGGTTTATGAATGTTACAATTCTTGACATCTGATTTGTGTCCATTTATTCTTTTACGTAGAGACTGTCCAGTTTGACCAATGTACATGGCAGAGGGGCATTGCTGGCACATGATGGCATATATCACATTGGTGGATGTGCAGGTGAACGAGCCTCTGATAGTGTGGCTGATGTGATTAGGCCCTGTGATGGTGTCCCCTGAATAGATATGTGGACACAGTTGGCAACGGGCTTTGTTGCAAGGATAGGTTCCTGGGTTAGTGGTTCTGTTGTGTGGTATGTGGTTGCTGGTGAGTATTCGCTTCAGGTTGGGGGGCTGTCTGTAGGCAAGGACTGGCCTGTCTCCAAGATTTGTGAGAGTGTTGGGTCATCCTTCAGGATAGGTTGTAGATCCTTAATAATGCGTTGGAGGGGTTTTAGTTGGGGGCTGAAAGTGACGGCTAGTGGCGTTCTGTTATTTTCTTTGTTAGGCCTGTCCTGTAGTAGGTGACTTCTGGGAACTCTCCTGGCTCTATCAATCTGTTTCTTCACTTCCGCAGGTGAGTATTGTAGTTGTAAGAATGCTTGATAGAGATCTTGTAGGTGTTTGTCTCTGTCTGAGGGGTTGGAGCAAATGCGGTTGTATCGCAGAGCTTGGCTGTAGACAAAGGATCGTGTGGTGTGGTCAGGGTGAAAGCTGGAGGTGTGTAGGTAGGAATAGCGGTCAGTAGGTTTCCGGTATAGGGTGGTGGTTATGTGACCATCGTTTATTAGCACTATAGTGTCCAGGAAGTGGATCTCTTGTGTGGACTGGACCAGGCTGAGGTTGATGGTGGGATGGAAATTGTTGAAATCATGGTGGAATTCCTCAAGGGCTGCTTTTCCATGGGTCCAGATGATGAAGATGTCATCAATATAGCGCAAGTAGAGTAGGGGCGTTAGGGGACGAGAGCTGAGGAAGCGTTGTTCTAAGTCAGCCATAAAAATGTTGGCATACTGTGGGGCCATGCGGGTACCCATAGCAGTGCTGCTGATCTGAAGGTATACGTTGTCCCCAAATGTAAAATAGTTATGGGTAAGGACAAAGTCACAAAGTTCAGCCACCAGGTTAGCCGTGACATTATCGGGGATAGTGTTCTTGACGGCTTGTAGTCCATCTTTGTGTGGAATGTTGGTGTAGAGGGCTTCTACATCCATAGTGGCCAGGATGGTGTTATCAGGAAGATCACCGATGGACTGTAGTTTCCTCAGGAAGTCAGTAGTGTCTCGAAGGTAGCTGGGAGTGCTGGTAGCGTAGGGCCTGAGGAGGGAGTCTACATAGCCAGACAATCCGGGTGCCAATGCCTGAGATGATGGGGCTTCCAGGAGAGACTGTTGAATTGGAATTCATTTGCAAATTGGATACAATTAACTTAGGCTTGAATAGAGACTGGGAGTGGCTAAGTCATTATGCAAGGTAACCTGTTCTCTTCCCCCCCCCCCCCCCCCCGACGTTCTTGTTAAACCCTGAATTTGTGCTGGAAATGGCCCACCTTGATTATCATACACATTGTAAGGAGAGTGATCACTTTAGATAAGCTATTACCAGCAGGAGAGTGGGGTGGGGGGAGAGAGAACCTTTTGTAATGGTAAACACCCATTTTTTTCATGCTTTGTGTGTATAAAAAGATCTTCTACACTTTCCACAGTATGCATCCGATGAAGTGAGCTGTAGTTCACGAAAGCTTATGCTCAAATAAATTGGTTAGTCTCTAAGGTGCCACAAGTACTCCTTTTCTTTTTATATTATATTGTAACTGTCTTAATTGTTCCTGTTTTTATCAGTAAATTTACTAGAAAAAGGCTACCAGGTAGGCTAACGCGCAAATGGCAGATTAACTTTTGTACGTACTTTACAAGAACCACAATGCTTCAAAGTTAAATGATACAAATCAGTGGTCAGTACAGAGTGTAAATTAAACAGTGATGTAAAGACACAGTGAAGAAACATACGTTGTGCCTGAATCTTCTAATATGGAAGATGAGAAATGAAGATACTTATAAAAGAGATCCCCTTAAGATTTAAAATTATTTCATGGACTGCAAGGAAAGCCCCTTTTAAAGAGTTGAATTGAGACTGCCTTCTGTGCTAATGTCCTTTGCGAGAAGCCTTTTTGTTTTAGAAATGTAGGTGAGAAGAAAGAAGCCTTGAAAAATACCTTTTGGCAAAAGTCTGTTTTTTCTTTCCTTCTCTGGCTTAGAACCTGTGCAAGCCACATGGAGTTGTAAATTGCAAGGAAATAACTTGTTAGCCCTGCATTGGTGAGCCTTGGCAATAGAAAAGTCAGTCTCTTTTAACGAAGAGCGCTGTGAAGCTCGCAAGTTTGTACCTTCCACCTGCAGAAGCTGGCCCAATCCAATATATTACTTGTATTCCCCTCCCCATAGTCTCTTTTAATGACTTTCTCTGAAGCGTTCTTGTATACCAGTTTACGTTTTATGTTGATTGCTAAAAAGGGATTTTGGCCTATCTCATTGATTTGAGATTAGTTGAATGGTGAATTTTGAATGAACTAACATTGGGTCAAAAAACTGCATCAGAGATTCTTCTGCAAAGACAGTTCATGGTAATATGATAACATATCAAACCTACAAGTAAAGCAAAACTGTTACAGATATCCTGAAGCTTGCTTTGTAACAAATTCATTGCGGCTACGTAGTAGTAATGCCATCATGCAGGAGCTCATTCTTAAAATACTTACCTTGATGCAGCAAACTTCACATGTTGGTCTCTACTGTATTACACTGTAGAGGGGAAACTTGTATGCAGTCCTCAGTCTGAGTAGGTAAATGATCAGCTTTCTGACTGCTCTGCTCTAGCCTAAGGAAAGAGCAGTCAATCTATCGCAGTGGGGTGTTCCTTCTAGAGTGCAAGAGCTATGTAACCATGCTAAGGTGAGCAACATATGAGTCTGTATGGTGGGACAAGATGCATACTGTAGCACTGTGAAAAGGGTAAAGTAGTGAATTGGAGTTGTGGGGTCTTCAGAGTGGGTCAGACTTTGTCTAACTTGCACATATTTTTATTAAAGATTGGTTTTATAAAATTCTTATGTCTGTGTGCTGATTCTGTAGTGTTATCTACAAAAGTTTGGCAAACAAAATTCATCTGCCAAAATTAGCACTCATTGAGAGAGAGGCAGAAGATGTGTGTGGTGGTGGGGTTAAGTCTCACACACAAATTGATTAAAACTCTGTGCCAGCTACACTTCACCTACTGTTTTGTTTGCTCTTGTGTGATGATTTGTGAAAGTGCTGACTCCCACAGGATACATGATTGACAACTAACTTGGTTTCCAAAATAAACATAACTTAAATGCTACAGCTGCTGAAAGATGAGTGGTATGTGAAAACAGGAGATGTTGTTTGGGGGGACACTGGAAGAGGTATTAGTGAAAAAACAAAGTGAAAAGAAAATTACATTAATGCTGATAGTAGATCAGTGAAAGCATAAACTCCTGGTTTCTTCTTTTAGGCAATTCTGATCTGAGTTGGAAAACTAAGGGCAAAGCCTCCATCATCTTGGCAGAGGGATAAGTTTTCGATTGATATTTGAATCAGTTTTTGAAGACATTGAGTTGTAAAATGAGTGGCTTTTTAAAAAAAGGCATGATTACTTGACTAAAGAACATTGTGTTTTGGGAGAACATTACAGGAAGCTTTGTCACAACTGAAGGCTAAGTCAATCTAATGATGACACTTAATGTCAATATCAACCATTTCACTGCTGATCATTTTAGCAGAAGCCTCAGGCTAATATGCTTATCCACTATTGGATATAGATGTAAATAGATACCAACCAACATTGCTTCCATCTTGCTCAAATTGAGCCAACTGCTTTCCATCCCTATCCAACTTGTACATGCTTCTGCATTAGATCAGAAGTCACAGTGCTGGGTGTCAGTGGTATGCTGATAGGTGCTCATCTTCCTTAATGGACTCATGTTTAACAAAAGGTGACCAGAAATTGGAATGAAACCATCGATTCACTTCATGTAGACTGCTGAACAGCCATCAGTTGCTGCTGACCTGAGGCTGGGATGGAGGCAACCTATTCTGAGAGAGAGGACTCCCATTTCTAATTCCTTAAAGCATTCAGTCCCTTGGCTAAAAGCATGTTAAACTTGAATCAACTCTTGTTGAGAAGGAACTTCTTGCTGTTCCTGGTTTTACCAAAAGGGGTAGATGCAGTGTGTGTTTAATGTTACCAGGGGGATTTGAGTGCAGAATAACAGATGGAGGACCAGCAGTAATGGAAAGGGCAAGACCACACCCAGTAAAAGGGTTCTAGGCCATGGAATAGAAAAACCCTTTCATTCTGTTTATGTAGGTTACTTAGGCCTAGCCACACAAACAATTGTACCAGTCTGACTAATGTTGTAAAATGGAACAACTGTGTGTGGACTGTGATACTGGATTAGCTTGCACTGGTAAACTTACAGACACAAGGCAAATCCAATAAGACTCATGTTAATGAGAGTTCATGCATGCGCGTGCACACACATTATACCTGTTTAGTTATTCACTTTTGTTAACTGGTGCAATGTCTGTGTGTAAACAAGCTCTTGGATCAGAACCATCTTTTTGTCATATGTATGTACAGTGCCTAGCACAATGAGGCCCTGGTCCATGCTTGAAGTCCCTATGTGCAATTACAGTGCACATAATGAAGTATTTTGAATGAACCTATCACTATAATTAGTATCTAATGGAAGAATAGTAGTGGAGGGAATATAAATTCCATAAAATATTGTAACGGAGCCAGCCTCCTACCAAAAGCACTGAGCCAAGTGACAGCAGGAGGCTTGAACAGACAGTGGGGCAGAATGTGCCCTTTGTGTTGCATTCAGCACTACTTGTGGAGACGAGTATGAGGAGGGCACAACAGGATAATTGCTATTGTCATTATGTGAGTTCACATTTTGAAGGTTCTTTGCTGCCAGAAGCACTCTGTTTAAATTTTGTATTCTGCAAAATCTGAATATGTCATGGGGTGCCAGGTTTAGCCGATGGGCTGGATAGCACCTTTACTTTAAATTTTAAAAGACATAAATATCACTTCCTGTCAACAATAAGGAGATTTGTTTGTCTCAAAAGCAGTCATATTTTTCAGGATTCTGTGTTGAGGATCCAGATCAAAACAGTATCTTGGATATGAAGGCAAACAAATGTTCTTTTTTAAAGTTTTTTTTCTCAACTAGCAGGCAGTTAAGTTTAAAACACTGTCTAGACTTAATGGTACTGTAACATACTAGATGGGGACATACGTTAAATGTACATCTCTAATGTTAGTATTGAGCACCTTACTACACTGTAGATATCCTATAATTGACTCAAACTAAGAACAGCCTGTCATATCCATATAATAGGTACAGAAACATTAAATATCCAGCAAGCACATCCTCACTTTACAGCTGTCCTTCAAAGTAGATGGTCCTAATGTATATTTTTTTCCATGTTGCTTTCTAAAAATTGTCAAATTACCCCTCATAAATCTATAACTATTCCCAGATAAAAACATTAAATAGTAGTTTAAAGTTGAGTATGGATCAGTAACTTAAGGATAAAAACATTGCATGGATGTTATGTCTTAACAAGCCTTACAAACACAGGAAATTCAGATTTAAGATTAAAGACAAACCTAGTCAAAGTATGGAAATACAGTTAAGAGACCTCAACATTAAACTTAACTCTGTAGTGATGTCATGCAATAACTTGTACAACTCTGATTCGTGCATAAGTGTTTAACCCCATTTTAGATTAAAATAACTTTTGAGGAGTCTGGTGGCACCTTAAAAACTAACAGATTTATTTGGGCATAAGCTTTCGTGGGTAAAAAAACCCACTTCAGATGCATGGAGTGAAAATTACAGATGTGGGTTTTTTACCCAGGTATCTGTAATTTTCACTCCATATATCTGAAGAAGTGGGTTTTTACCAACAAAAGCTTATGCCCAAATCTGTTAGTCTTTAAGGTGCCACCGGACTCCTCATTGTTTTTGTTGATACAGACTAACATTGCTACCCCTCTGATATTAAAATAATTTTGAGACACATTAGATTTTTCATTTCTCCACTCCCACCCCCCAGTGGTATCACATGACTGCATCTTCCCTAAGTGGGTTTTGGCTTCACCCTTATTGCGAGTAATGAAAAGTGGTGGCTTGTTTGAAAGAGGGAATCCTGCATTTGTAGCATCAATTCTATTGAGAATGAGAGAAAATGGCAGCCATTTTGAAAGAAGGCAGTTGCTTATGAAGAAAATTTAATTTATGAAGACTAGCAACCAAAAGATGACCATTGATTCTTAAACAAGTCTCAACTTCAGATATAGCCAATGCATGATATTTCGGTGAGTTTTATCTATAATGAGTTTTACTTGTAAATTCCCAGAAAAGTCATTTTGTATTCTAAGAGCTGTAATTTTGGGGAGGGTACTCTGTAGTCTTCATACATAAAGTGGTTGAATCCCATCTTAGGTGCAAATCTCATCTTACCTCTAACTATTGAACTGTAACCGGTGCTCCCATGAAAACGTGCTGTTTCACTTGTAAGCTTTAAACTAGACTGTTTCCTTACTAAACACTTTCTTCCATGCATAGTTGCTATAGGATAGCTCCTAGGTTGCCCTGCTGAAACAAGGATTGAACGAGTTCAGGTTTTGTACTTAAACTTTAACATCCTCCTGCCTTAATGTAGCAGTTTTCAGATGAGCTTTGTTTTAAGAAATCCCAGCAAGGTTTCTTCTTCTTTGGTTCCCAGCACTTATTAAAATGCTTTAAATCATGTGTCTAATGTGCTGAATAGGGTTGCTGCACATACCTACCCGTACAGCATTTCTGTTGGAATAATTGTAAGTGCATCATAAACCTTCCTGTGGCTCTTGATTAGATTATATTGTAAATGTTAGATTGTCTTCCTGCTTGAGTAATTTCTGAAATCGATGTTACCTTGAGTGTAAAGTCAGTTTGATTTTTTTTATGATCTTTGATTCATTTTTTTAGTCACTAACAGATTAAATTAGTATTCTATGCTATTGTATTGTATTCACTACTGTTAAGGGACAATGGAAATATATATTGATACAACACAAAATGTGGATGGTTATTTAAAGAGGAATATTTCCACCAACATTTTCCATGTGAAAGGCTTACCAGCCTAATTTTAGATTTCAGTTTATATTGCATTTACTGTTTTTGATGGTTCTTAAAAGTGAAGTACCTCCAACAATTCATTAGAATAAACAGCAAGGAAAAAATCTGGCAAGCTTTTGAATAACACAAATGGTTAGATTTAAAACTGATTGTGTAGTCAGTTATGAGATGTTACCATCCAGCATCAATAAATTTCTAACTGAAAATGTTTTTTTCTTCTGGGATAGAGCCCAAGTGTGTGCATACATTCCAAAAGATGGCAAATTTTAAAACTCTCACTTGGGAGTTGGAGCTTTTTTTCCTATAGCTTCTTTATGGGATATACTGAATAGTAAAGAGCAACAGTTGCTCCTTGGAGTTTAGCTCTTCATAATAAATATTTAAAGTGAATAAGAATGTGAGTGTTTTGCTACAAAGTTACTATTCTGACTTTTACTAGCTAGAACGTCTGACTAGCAATGTTTTTACGTAGGACATAACTTTCTACATAAAGGCATATAGATGGTATTTTGGACTATAAATGTTAAGAACTTTTCCATACTCAGTACTATGAAATAAGGCTTGAAAGGAATATATTAAACCTGTTGGTTTTGCAAAATAACTGATTTATCTGTTCTTACAGGGCCACCCTTCTCTTCAAAAGGGTTGTAGTTGTCCTCTCCTTTATATAGAATGGTGGCCTTTGCAACATTACATATTAACCTGTTTTCCCTCTCCCCACCATGGGATTGGTCAGAGGACAGTCTAGAACTTGATGGGCTGTTTCTTCACACACTGTACTTTGTTCTCTGTCTTGAGTAACTCCAATTCTAGATCCTGCCCTTAGATGATTCGAGGAATAAAATTACAGTGAATGAAACAAGTTGTGCAATGTGAGTCTAGGGCTTGAATTGATGGACTTGAGGGCCAGATATGGCTGACTTGCTCTGTTAAAGAGGAGAATTATGTTGGATACATATTTTGACTAGGTGGGGGAATAGACTGACCGAATGGAAGGCGTGTTCCTTTGTGAAATGTTTACAAAGTAAAGTTCATAAAAACTATAAGCTAAACAAGTAAAATATAACCCAGGCTAATACACCTGCATTTCATTTTGAATCAGTTATGAAGTTGTCTCATAGCCAAGAGTCATTTAAATAATGGCATGTATGTTTCAAAAGACTGTCTTTGTTCTTTTGTCTCAATACTTTCTCATTTTTCTGTTAAGGCTCATTCTTTGACATTGCCCACCTCTTTCATAGCACAAAGTTAGTTTTTCCTTACTCAGGCCAATAAATGAGAAATCACAGCAGGATTAACAGTATGTGGTGGGTTTTTGTTTTTTTTTTGGTAAGTGAAGAAAGATGTCTTAGGTTTGGACACGATTTGTGGTCAGAGCAGTCCCTCAGAGGAGGGGCAGTTGGGCCTATGGTCAGATGACAAGCCTTGGAACTACATTGTTGGCCAAGCGGAACGCAGGCCATCTGTGAAATGTGACAGTGATGAAGAGTGAAGGAGTGAGTGGTTCAGTGGGAAGAAAGTCTTCTCATTTTGTTCTTATAGAGTGATTAATCTGACTCCTCTTAAGGAACAAATTAGGACAGGAAATTGCATGTGAGCGTGTGATTCCATCCTTGAATTGTAAGGTAGAAGGCTCCGAAGCATTTGAGTTGATTATCAGGGGAAAAAATCAGAACAAATGTGGACTGTGGAATAACCCTCTCCCTCTCCTCCTACAATGCTGAGTGCAGAGAATAAACACAAAGACAAGATTACCCATTGTTGTTCCATAGCATTTTACAAGATAAAGTAAACAAAACGATTGAAAAAACCACTGCTTGAAACTGACTAAGATCTCTTGAAATTATCCATCACTTTTGGGTTATGAAGCCAATTTTGGCCTTTCAGATATGACAAATGTATGGACTTGATCCAGAGTCATTGACTTCAGTGGGAGTGTTTCCACTGACTGTAATTGGCTAAGCTAAGAGTGCTTCATTCCTAACCAGAAGTATAATATTTGAATGTGTATTCTGGGTATAAGTAGCAGTTAATGAACATGCCTATGTCCATTTACTTCGATTGCTGTCTGGTTTCAAGACTGAAAGATTGACCTTTAGGTCAGTTTTCAAATGAATGCTACAGCTTCATAAAGAGGAAATACCTTAATGGTAGTACTGAGTGATGACTAGATAAGGGTTTCTGCACCGTGTGTGTGCAGGAAGTGTAAAGGGAACAATCAAAGCAGCAGCGATAGCAGCTCAAGATATTTCCATTAGTAAGAATTAAAATATATATAAAACTTACGAGGAAGGATTTATTGTGTTAGAAATGACAGCATTAGTAGTTACTTTAAATTCTTGCCACATGCACGTGTGTGTGTGTGTGTGTGTGTGTGTTTAAAAATAGAACCTTAAGTATTTGAGATTCAGTACACACTGGGATCCCAATATTTGAAAGAGTCCTTAAAATTAAAATCATGTCTGTGTTCCATGATGGAGTATAAAATTATATGAAGTTTGAGTGAGATTTCTTTTCCAGTTGTCAAGACCATCATTGCTCTGGGCTTAGTTATTAATGTGAGGGTTTGTTCTATGTACTTAGGGAAAGGATTTTGCATTTGATTTTGGAGTCTAGTTCCTCTTTTTTTTTTTTTTTTTCCTTCCCAAATGGGAAGGAAGATTGTCTTGTGAGTATAGCACATGAGTGGTAATCAGAAGATGTGAGCTCTGTTTCAAGTTCTGTTAGACTGGCTGTGTGACCATAGATGAATCTCCATGCCTCAGTTTCTCTTTAAAATGGGGATAATTTACCCGACTGCGGTGTTTGAGCCTTAATTCATTAATGTGATAAAGTGCTTTGAGATCACGTAGTGGAAGTTTCTATATTCAGTAAATACAAAATATTTCATAGATGACTCTATATTTCGCATTTAGATCCTCACTCCTTTTTCAGGTGAAGAGTAATGCTGTCTGATAAGTCTATAATATACGCTCAGGATGTTGACCTACAAACAGACTGGCTTCTGTTTACCAGCAGAGGCAAATTTGCTGCTGCTGTTTACTTCTGATATGAACATATATAGTTTGTGATTTTCAGGATAAATAAAAGCTGAAATATAACAGATCATTTTTTTTTTAAAGTAAGTTTAAGTGTGTTTGGTTGCTGCCCTAGTACTACTTGCCAGATTTTTATAATCTTTAAAACAAAACAATAGAAATCTCCCCTGGGATTATTTCATATGTATGATTAAGTTATTCAGTTTCTGACTTGAAAGCCTGTGGGGTGAAAGGTTAAACATGTGGTATGTCTTTGTTGCCATACAATGCACTTCCTTAGCCTGAAACAAGGAGATGGGTACAGTGCTGTAGGCATTAATGACTAATCAGGAAATTGGAAGGATTAGTGTGCATACATTTATTTCTAATAACCCAATTAATCCAGCGAGCATCTTGCATTCAAAATGGATGCAGCTGAAGTATAAACTTATTTGATTTAAAAAAACAAAATTACAGGGTTTTCAGTTCATACTTCAACATCTGTTGTTTTTTACATGCAGTGCCTAAACATAGAACAAAGTAAGTAGCCGTTCAGGGTGGCTACGTGAGGGTTAACCCATTGATACTTAGAGGGGAGCCCATTGATAAGGTACGAGAACAGCAGGAGGAGAGAAACTGATCCCATTGTCTTGTTTCTCTGCTAATGAGTTTCCAAAGCGCTGGGGCTCCCCTTCTACAGCAATCTGTCTGTTTGAGGTAATAGTGAGTAGTGGCTCTTTATCAATTATGGGTGAAGTTCTTTCTTTGTCTTTGAAAATTTGTCACTAGATCTGTAAGAATCTCTGGCTTCTCCTTGCTACAGAGTAGCTTGTGATATTACACAGGGTGATAGTACTGTACCTGGTGCTGAGGGGTGTAACAGGCAATTGTCGAAGATAGTCTGATGCTCAGTGCCCTCCATCAAAAGGGGCTTTTACTTTTATAATTTTTTTAAAAAAAAAATCTGGGTAGGTCAAGGGAATCTGTAATGCCCATCAAGTGCAAGCTGTGCCACTTGCAGTGGGTCAGGAGTATGATTCAGGGGTGGTTAAGTCCTATAACTGAATCCCTTTATAACTTATTAGGCCTGGTTACTTGAGAGTTCCTCCAGTTTTGCTTAGTAGTTAGGTGCTTGGCTCAGTCAGGATATTTCTGCATTGCAGGTGGGAGCAAGCCTCGCAGCACAGGTAGACAGATTAGCTCAAGCCCTGCTAGTGCAAGTGTGCTAAAAATAGTGTAGCTGTGGCTCAGGTGGCAGCTTGGGCTCTCAAGCTTGCTGACCAACTCTATGTGCCTGAGCTTCGATGGCTAAACCTGACTTGCAGCCAGAGTCTCAACATCCACACTACTATTTTTAGCGCCCTAGCTTGAGCCCTGCTAGAGTCTAAATGGGCCGGGGGTTGCTCCCATCTGAAGTGTAGACAATACCCTCAGTTCTCTCTGGTATCTCCAGGTCCAGTAAGGGCTGACCTGGGGTCAAGACTCCTTCCATACAGAGACCTGGAGGTGCACCAGAGTTCTTTGTTTAGTGCATGCTGGAGGTCATTTTTATTTTAGCTAGATTACTTCTGACCACTTTATCTAGGGGGAGGAGGGAGGATTTTTTTGTTTAGTTTACATCTCTTATTCCTTTTTTTGATTCTTGGTACCAGTGAGAGTGTGACCACTTGTTGATGGGTGGCTCTGCTGGATTAGTTTGAAACTGTCTGTGTATTTAGACTGGTTGGCTCTTCTCTATATTTTTAATCAGATGTCGTATAGTTTTGTGCAGCATTTAGATGCTTTGCAAACAAGCATCTTACAGACTTAATTGCTGGAAGCTTTGAATGTATCCCTGAATGATAAGATACTTTTTTTTTTTTTTCCTCTTATCGTATGCCCAGGTATTATGCCAGTCTCAATTGCCCACCATGAATAATACAAATAAATATTCCCTGCTTCTTGTTAAACTGCCTCCTTTTCTTTGAGTACACTGCCATTCTGTAATACCTCTTGTTTCAAGCTATCAGTAGGACTTAGCTTCTCAGGATACTTGGGCCATCTCCCATCACAAACAGTAAATAAAAAAAACTTCTAGGCTTAATGACCATCCATTTTTATGTGGGCCTTTGTCCAAGAGTGTCCTCGGATTCTGGCTATTCACAGACTTCCCTTTATAAGCATATGTTCTTGTTCGCTGGTGTGTAATGGTTGAATGGTAGCTGTTGTTTGGCGTGTGCTGGGTCAGAATTGCTCCAGATGTCAGGGTGGAGTTCGGGGAGATGGTTGGGGCATCAGTGCTCAACTCAATGAATAACAGTTAAATTGAATTTGCCAGAATATAAAGGTGTAGGAGCTCCCAAGGCAGACTTAGAGAATTATAGTATGGTCAGTGCAGAACTAATAGGGCCCCTTTTAACCTTTGGAGTTCACTGGATTCTATGGATGTCTTTCACAAGAAATAAGTGACAGAATTTTATGTAAGCATCTTTTCTGTCAGTGTTGATGGGAAAAATATATTGTAAACGTGGGGTTTATATTATGATTTTTCTTTAGTCATATGTTTCAGTTCATTACTCAAAGTAGATGTCTCTTGAAATGGACTGTACCCATGTCATACTATACCAGGGTACAAAAGGGGGTCTATTTTCATTGGTGCACTTAATCCTCTTTTACACTTGTGGGAGCTAGGCAAGTATACAGACCTATAAGCCTCTTGGACTGCCTTTCATCTGTTGTGATGCATCCGTCAAGCTACAATATGCAAGAATTGAATTTTTAGTCTTGCTCTAAAAACATGTTTAAAAGTCAGCTTTTCTATATGTATTCAAACATCTCCATGTCTTCCTTATAGGTAATTCAGCTACAGTGAGATGAATTATGGAAAGATTTATTTTAGCAACACTTGATGTAACAATCACTTCAGTATTATAAAATTTTAATTTTTTTTTTTTTAGAAAAACAAACCCAAGCTTGAAAACTAAGTTTAAAAAAAACATCTTTTTAAACTTGCTGTCTGAATTTGATAAAGAAATCACTGAGGAAAAACATAGATCACTATGCTATTTTTTAAATAAAGTCATGGTTCTGAATAGAACTGCAGTTACAATAACAGATTTTTCTCTATTTGGAGCAGCAGTGTGTACTAAATTTACTATGAAGTTCTTTTCCCAAGTTTTTTAAAGTGGAGGTTTTTAAAAAAAAAAGTATTTGGAAATTTAGATTCAATTAGTGTGGGGGGGAAAATGATTAACAAGTACAACTAGAAAAGTTACTTTAAAACATGCTTTTACTTCTGCTTTGAGTGATTTCAAGTGTTTTGTCATCAAAAGACGGTTTTTAGAATGGTGTCACCATATCTAAAATGAAAGCTAATGACAGAGATGGCATCCTACAAACATGAGATAATAGCAGAAGGCAGATGTGGATGGAATGAGCCACAAAGATAAAGTGCTTTTGGAATTGCACACGGCAGGAGCTAATACCATTTGTAAACATGGTGGAAAGTAGGCAGGGAGGTAGGTGATGACAACAATTGGATTTCCCTTGACACTTCTCCTTGTCTATCACACAATCCCCATACCAGGGTAGCTGAACTCGTTAATGTAAGCTTCTCCCTTTAACAATAGAAGCCTGAAAGACTTGTGTTGGGAAGACCAACAATAAAGTAGGAAGGGTTCCAGTGATACTGGAAAGCTGTAGAAGACTCTGTATATAAGGCTTGCCTCAGGGAGTCCATTTAACAGATAATTGTGTCACTGATTTGCAATAAACTATTTAGGTAGCTGTGAGGATGCTGGGAATGTTTTAGCACCATTGAGATATTTTGGTTGCAGAATATTGAATTTTTATCCCAGTTTGTTTAGTGTTTTTCAGTGGAGCATGGCTTTTTAGCACTTTCTGACTGGCTTGTTTGAAACTTTGTAAAGTACTAGAATTTTTGAAAAAGCAAACTATTAACATCTAAATGCCACTATGAAAGAACTAGGTCTAGCTACATGTTAGAGTGGAGACTAAATTGTGTTCTATCTTATTGTAAGCTTTTCATTGTGGAGTATGTGCCTTGTTATATTTAAATATAGTGGTTTTGGATAGGAGATTAAAAAATGGATTATGGAAATTGCATGAGATCCTTACGACTTCCCACATGATTTAAACAAGACTTAGCAGCACTGGTCTTTTTCTTTTTGACATGTTGTTGCTTGACGACACTAGTGTTTAAGTTTTAGGGCATGAGTTAGGAGGTGGTTAAGATGAGATCTACAAAAAATAGCCGCATTACATTATTTAATCATCTGTAGAGAAAATTCACAGAAGAAAAAACATGTTTGTAACCATGTAGAGTTGTACTCTTCAAAACTTCCTCCCCCCCCTTCCCCCCCCCAATATTATATTTATTGACTGACTGGGAGTGGAGATAAATAGTAACTTTGAATTTGTAAATTATTCCCCATCTGCGTTTCAAGATGTGGCAATTTAATCAAAGAAGAAATTTCATGGGGAGACTTACCTTAAGTAGGTGGAAATGTTTTGGATTCCATATTTGGCAATATATATATGGTGTGAAATACAATATCTCAATGCAGTAGCATCCATCTCACTCCTTATCTTTCTGAAAAATAATTGAGAAGGGTTGCGTAATCCCTGATCTGTACTCTTGTGGGACTACAGACATGCAGGCTTTAACAGGCCTGTGTTTAGATATATAACAGCAGTTCTTACAAGATGTGTAGTTCTCTATGTGCCAGACACACAATCTGAGCTTCCCAGTGCCCGTCACTGGACTATGACTATGGGAAACAGATTAAATTGTCACGTACTCACTTGAATCAGCAGAGGAAACCTTGTGGCCCCCTCAGTTATGATGCATCAGTGCAAGTTTACAAGATATATATTCCCAATAAATAGTATTTCACTGTGTTTAATATGAAGAATGGCTGTGTCTAAATGGATAACTGATATGTAGCCTAAATATGGTGTAATAAGTTCTCTAAGCATCACTATTTGATACTTGATGTTATTTCAGCAGCTGGATCTTAATGTATAAAGTTGAGTTACAGCAACATTGTCTATCTGGTTTCTAGAAGGTGTAATGCTTTTGCAACTATTACTTAAATCCGGTTTAATGTTGTATATGCAAAATTGTTCAAACTGTTAAAAGCTGAGGTGAATTGCTCAGCCTTTTCATGGTGGCAGTAAGTAAGATATATCAATTTAAAAAGACAAAACAAAACATTCGGTGCTGATACTTATTTTTTCCCTTTGTAGGATTTTGTCGAGAGTCTTCCACAGAACATGATCCACCTCCTAGTAAGTACGAGATGTAAATGTTCTTCTTTCTAGAAAAGGATTAGTGCAGGAGCAGTACTCTAGTAGGTGTCAATGGGATATAGATTATATTAGAAGCCTTAAACTTTGTGAAATGTCTGCTCTCTCTCCTTTGACAGTAGATGCCTTTTGCTTGATTATTTTGGGATCAGGAGAGGAAGGTCTTCCAGAGCTCCTTGCATGGCTAATGGCTTCCTTCCCCCTGCTTGATGATGTCTCCTACCATAGCTTGTCACTGCCATTTCATACAGTGGCTTTAGGGTGCTGTTGAATCAGAGGGGCACTTGATCCCCACAGAGGTGGAGTGTGCTAGCTCCATTAATGCTCCTAAGGGCTGGATATGCTCTTTATTATGCTTGCTTGATTATGCTTAGTCTTGCTGTCCTGTCATAGAATCATAGAATTGTAGGACTGGAAGGGACCTCGAGGTTTTCTAGTCCAGTCCCCTGCCTTCAAGGCAGGTGGGAATGCTGGGCTTACTTGTGATCTGAACTACTTGTATGTTCTGCATGGCATCATGTTGTACTATTGCTAGATTACCAAAGAGGCCTTAGCTTGGATTTGCACACGTTTCTTGAATAGCTAACTGTGACTTTTCACAAAGAGCATAAGCCTGTTTAGTGTGGTGATAGAAGTAGGTGTTCTACAAACGAGTATTTTTGTAATGGTTGCAAAGCTAATTGCTTTCCAAGATTTTATGGTATTTTCCCAAATCTTTTAAAGCCAGTGTTCCCAATGTGGGGTGTTTGAAACTACCCTCCCTTTCAATATAGTTAGAAGGGAGTGGCTGGAAGTTAAAGCCACACAAAATCAGATTAGAAACAAGGCACAATTTAACAGTGAGGTTGATGAACCATTGGAACAAACTACAAAGAGAAGCAGTGGTTTCTCCATTTCTTGATGTCTTCAGATCAAGACTGGGTGCCTTACAGGAAGATACGCTGTAGCCAAACACAAATTATTGAGCTCAATAGAAGGGTAACTGGGTGAAATTGAATAGCCTGTGACGTATAGGAGGTAAGACAAGATCTAATGGTCCTTTTTTTGCCTTAAATTCTATGAATGTATGAAGAGACTGAAGCCTACATCTATATTTCTTGGCATGTGACACTTCACTATATTTAAGTCCACATGTGCATGATCAATGGATACAAAAATCAAACTGTTGAAGCATTTCCTTGCCATGACATATTTAAGTAACTGACTGACTTCTACAGGAAGTCATCTGGTAAGACTTGCTATTAAGATAACATAATAGTAGTAATCACTTAGTGGGCCATGAATACAAATATTTCTGAGAAATCTGGGGAAGTGCTTTACATTTCTGAATATTACCTGCCATAAGCAACGTCATTTAGTTGCATTCATCTCTGAGGAAGATGCGTGGTATTGCCTCCCATTTATAGAGGAAGAAAATTAGTGGGTGTTTATGCTAAAATGATCAGCAGTGAAATATTTAACTATTTAGATTTGAATTATCCTCATTGGGTTTCAGAGATCTCATTCCATATAGCTGAATGCCCAGGGCACATCTCAGAGTGACTATTTCACATTGTCTGTGGTGATAAATGACTGAATTTGCATTGATATACACTGAGGATACAGTTGAAAGTTCTTGTGGCAACCAGGGGCTGGTGGCTTAATTTTTTAAATGAAATCTTTTGATTCTAGAAAACAAATGTAGCACGTTCTGTAGAATTGTGGACTACAAAAGTCCCTAAATAGAGGGCACTTGGATATAGTATTACTACTTTAACTCAAACCCAAAGCAGCTCTGTTTTTGCTTTGCTATATCAAGTGATGACTGACTCATAACACAGGGCATTTGCACGTGTGGGCCAGACTTTCAAAAGAACTCACTTCCCAGCTACTCCCACTTAAGTAGCAAAGTGGTCACAACATCAAAAGTGCTAAGGACCCAAAATGTTCTCAGTGACGTACTGCACACTTCAGAAAGTCTGATCCATAGCTTCTGTACTAAGCTCCAGTAAAGCCAGTAGCACTGTGGCTTTTATCTCCTTTGCATTCCAGTGCAACACATAATTTCAAGAACAAAGTGTAGATATGTACTTCTACACCCATTGTGGGTGTGTCAAACTGTTATGGATCTTTTTTTCAAAGTAGCAGCCGTGTTAGTCTGTATCCGCCAAAAGAACAGGCGGAATTGTGGCACCTTAGAGACTAACCAATTTATTTGAGCATAAGCTTTCGTGAGCTACAGCTCACTTCATCGGAATCCATTGTGTTCATAAATGGAAAGTAAGCCTGGCACTGAGGTATCCTGTACTGGTGAATGGTAATGCAAAAAGCTTATGTAGTGAAAAATAACCCGAATTATCACTTGTCTTTATATTCATCAGGCGAGACTAGATGTCCCACCATGGTGTAGGGTGTGTGTGTGTGCGCGTGTGCCCCTCAACTTCAGCTCCTTGAGATATCCTTGGGCTGCTACACTGTTGCATATTTCCACTTCAGCAGTGTGTAAGGTTGGAATGTTTCTATTTAAACGTTTGTTTACGTTCTATATTCCAGAAGGGTTGGCATCTTAACTGCCTTCCTGCTGCTATCAATACTTAGGATTCCTGTGTTGCTTCCTGGTGTGTGGGAGTCTTTGCCAAGCCACAGATGCTTAATACAGATGTAGATATGAGATCCTTGTAAATTTTCAATGTTCTTGGCAACTGTTTGTGAGAGGGGGACAGTGTAACTTGCATGCTGTTCTGCCTGCTGATGTAGAAATACCCAACATCTGCTCAGAGTGCTATGTCCTAACTACCATAGCCTCTCTACACTTAGAAAGATTACGACCTTATGTAGCATTACTCAGACACTCAGAGCTGAGATCTTCAAAGTCCAATGCTATGTCACAGGTTCAGGCTAAGTTCATTTCTATGAGTAGCCTCTATATATCCCTTCGATTAGCATAAGTGGGGACAAGGGCAATCAAAGGTCAAGAGAAGTTCAAAACAGCATAACTTTTTCTTGTTGGCCCAAATCCTGCAATGCTCACCAAGCTTTTCTTCATCATCGTGTTTACTATACAGCTGTAAAACTTGAAGAACAAGGCCTGGCCTAATACAAGGGAAGCTGGAAATCTAACAGTTTAAGAATAGATGGTATTGCTGCTTAAAACAGGAGAAATAATTGATTTATGTTATGGTACCCAATTAGGCTGTAAAATGAGAAATGCTTAAAGCAACCCTGTGGCTTAAAGGCAGCTCTTCGCTCTGATTTCTGTTCAGCAAATAGGAGGCACCGTAATAAAGGTCATCAGCTCCATGAGCTAAATTATTAATTCCTTTCATGCCACTTGGGCTTGTAAACAGTATATAATACAACAAAACAATCGGCACTGTTCGCTTATTGGCTAGAGAAAAGGTCATGGGGTAAGTAGTTGGACTGGGAACAGCTGTTCTTCTTAATCAAGCACATATTTTGTCCTTTTCATCATCTTTTAGAACAAACCGGTTTCCAAAATTTTAACTGTCTATAAATCCATATCTTCTCCACTTCACCCCCTCTTAGCTAAGCCGTTCTTAAAAGTTAAACATGTTGCATGTAACGAATTACAGGAGTACAAAGGTGGGGAGGAAGAACCAGCAATCTTGTATATTTAGGAGCTTTCTGTTGAAAATGGAGTTTTGTGAGTTTTTTGTTAGCTTAGTATAAATGATACGTGCTTAAAATCCAACACTCCTTGAGAAAGTGGAGTAAAATTTGTGCTTGTAAACAGCAGAGGAGAGTAAAACATTATTGAAATTAAAACTTTAAAGTGCATAGTTTATTATGATTTAAAAGCAATATCAGGAATTTGTTTTGCTCTGAACATCACTATGCTAATGGTACAAGAATAGAAATTTTGCTCTAAATGTTAAACATTTTAGTTTTTGATATGTTGTACAGAAAACCTGCAGATTTTCTGTATATATAAGTTCGGCATGTAGTCCACTGGCTGAGCAGGACTAATTTTTTCACTGTTTGTTGTACTACTATTTGTAAAATATCTGCAGCAATAATGTAATTGCTGCACATCTTTAAACTTGTTAGATGGAACAAAAGTGCACAACAGTACCTTAGCCTTAGTGTTCAAGGAAATCTACCACAAACCATAATTATCATTGTAACAAACTATTTAATGTTATATTTGAAGGTTATGAGAGCAATGTCATTGTGGCATTAAACTGAATAACCGGTAAAACTTGTTGACTTGAAAATCTAAAACCAAGATCCTTAAAGAAATGCATACCTCACTGCATTTGTCTTGTAAGAGGGGTAGTTTTAATCAAGTAAGCTTTCATATTGTAGAATGAAACTCTGTAAATTATTACAGATGTTTGCAGGTGTAGCTTACTGCTTTAAGTGAGGCAGTTATTCAGATGTCATTTCCCTTGTGTTGCTGACCACTTCTAACTGAGCCTGTTCTCTGCCATCTGACTGACTCAGAAGGCAGCTGACCCCTCCTCCTGCAAACAGCAGCAGGTAACTTACAGATGGCCATCTGTTGACCTATTACTTTAGCCTTTTTGAAAGCTAAAGGAGTTGTCCCCATGCCAATTTAAATATTAGTGTGCACTTACCCCTCCAACATCTTCAGCAAATTGTGCTTAGGTTTTCATGTTACAATTCAGCAGTATATGAAGATACACCACCAACTGTAACAGGAGATGGTCTTAGATGAAACTCTTCCCAGTCATCTAACATAAATCTATGTATTAAATTAGTTTATAGGTAACAAGAAGGTAAGGTATGGTTAGTGCACTTTCAAAGGGCCAACACTTCAGTCACTGAGAGGAGATGGGGACACACAAGGTAGAAAAAAACATAAGTTGAATATAAACTATCTAGAAAACTTGGAAAACTGTTGCATAACATGAGCATGTGATCATTGAAACTGAAAGTGTAGTATCACCAAGCAGTGTTCCAAAAGATTGGTGTCAGAAATGCCAGGAAGAATAAACTCAGATATAAATGAATACTCAGCAGATCTGGGCAGTAAAATGTCTCTCCTGTCCCCCACTGGAGTGTAGCAGGACGCCTTTGAGAACCCTAAGCTCCCACTAATAGTCTTCATCTTAACATTCTTTTGTCCATGACTGCTGCTTCATATAGTATGTTATCACTATTCTCATTCCATGTACTAAGACAAAGTAGGGGTATAAGCCAAACATTCTTGAGAAGTGAAGCTAGAGTTAAGTAGGGAATGAGGGACAGTGTAACTACAGTGCTCTGCCCACAGTGCACATCTGCTGTTTCCTACAAGAATGGTCTGTTCTAAACGCTTAAACATTTGTAGCTGTAGTGTACCTCATTACTGTAGCATTTGGACACATTTCACATTACAAACAGATGTATAAACACCCACCAGGAGCAGCAATACTGTCTGTCTTCAATCGTTTTAGTTCACCAGCGAATAAATTGGAAACATAGGAAGATAAAATGCAGGAAAGACTTCGCCAAATACAGACCCTTGTATTGTGTTATGAAGGTATGCTGCCAGGAGTGAGTTCTAATGGTTTAGGAATGTAGTGTTGTATATTGCTGCATTGCGTTTGGTTTTACGGATAGATATGGGACATAATCTACCAGCAAGAAAACGGATAATCTTGAGATTCTCCTGCTTGCTGGTCTTAGGAGATCATGGGGATGTGAAGAAGAGACAAATTCAAATGATAACTCTATAAAAGCAGAGTCACAAACCTGTATATCCAGACCGTAAAATATAGGAAGTATTACTGGGGGGCGGGAAGAAATATGATACAATGCCTGGGAATCCTGGACTTGCTTTTCAAAAACAAATCCCTGTTGACAGTGATTTCTAAAGTGAGGCTAGAAGGCTTTAGCTGATCTATGATCACAACTGAACCTATTTCTGGTAGATGGGTCCTTCCCAGATGTGAACTTCTCCAAAGTTAGGGCTCCTGTCTGGAGTTAGACCCATCTCTAACCTTGGAGCCTCTTTCCTATCATAGGGTAAGAAATGAGTCTAGCTTCCTCTCCCAGCTGTGTAATATTCTTCTATATCTGATACAAGCTCAGGGCTTCCTTGTACTGGAGGGAAACTACTTCTCGTTAAGCTGCTGATCAAATGTTGGGAGAGGGCCCCTGCATTATGCAGTGTTTTGAAGGGCATCTCTTTTCTGATAAGAATCCTTTTGAAGGGGCTCCAGATCTTGTTTGGATCTCATCTTCTTGACCCTTTCTGCCATTTCTAGTACTGACCCATTTCAGAGGTTAATATGTAGAATTTAAAGCTGATGGAGCCTAGAATTTAGGAATTCTTTGCAAACTGATGAAAACATAGTTGTTTTCAGAGACAGTTACAAATGCCTGTTATCTGATTAGAGAAATGAATGCTTTAACAAGCAGGTCTGGAAACAATAGCACATGTGAGTATGGAAGATAGAAATCTCTTAAAGGGGATGGAAGGTAAAATAATATTGCTTAAATAAAAATCCTAACTGGAGTGCTAGTGTCTCTTGGTACATTGGTGAGATATTAATAAAATGACATGAAGAAATACAGTAAAGGTAACTTTCTGCTGTAGGATAAACATTTAAAAATACATGACATTGACAAACTAAATATAAGGTGTATTTGTGCTTGTATGTTTGTTATCGGGAGAGTGGCATTGGCTGCTACAGCACTTACAGTTGTGTAACTGTTTTCACCCAACCTGTTTCCAGAGGCTTATGACTTGCTGAAATTTTCCAGTCTTGGTCTCGGCCCAAAGGCAGGGTTGGTGGTGTGGTGTGTAGTTTTTGTTTTTTTGTTTTTGGTCTTTTTGTGTGTGCAAACTTGGAGTAAAACTGGTTCAGTTGTTTAAGTTATTAGTAAAGAGTGAAATACTTTCTCCATGTGAAAGAATTGTTGAGCTTCCTTTGACTACTTTTAGCCCAGCACTTCCTACTGCAGAAAGTTAAACTTGCATTGAAATAGCCACAATTGATTTTTCTGGAAACATTTGGTTTGCATAAGATAAAGCTATGACCCTCTCACAGGATGTGTAGTAAGTCCATTTTGATACTTTTAGTAAGGTCAAAGAGTACAGTTAAGTTAAGACACTGCATGCATGTGTGGCATACTGATGGGGTGAAATGGTTAGGGTGGGCTGCTACATTTTGTAAGGTTTAAGATGGCTTTGTACAACTCAGGTTTTCAGAAGGGCAAACTTAACTCCTAAGGCGTTCCACAGTTTCGACATTTCTCAGATTTTTGTGCAAGTCTTGTAATACTTACTGTTTTTTATTCAAACCCCAGCGCCTGAAGTCATGTGATGCTCCCTTTTCAAATGAAAGTGACTAAATTTCTAGGTATTTAAATAGAGAAGCTTGAAAACATGAATCAGGCACAACTGAGCATTGCAGTGATGTCTGCTTGAGTCTGCATTCTGGGGTTAGTAGGGTAAGTGCAGTCTTCCTTCCAGCTACTTTAGTGGCTTCCCTCCAAAGTCTCTCAAAACCAGGCATATAAAAATCCCACAAATACATTATTTTTAATATAATTTTTAAGCCAATGTCATGACTTTTGGGGTGTGACTGATAAAAATTTAAGATTGCAATGCGCTTTCACTGGTGGTAAACTATATATAGTTGAGATTATGGAATTTAGCTGCTTGTTGTAAATTGGCAACATTGCAGAGTAAAGGTACTTTTCGTATCTTTTTTTTTTTAAAAAACTGAGAATCTAGAAAATTCCATCCAAAAAGCTACATTTACAAGAATGTTCAGGTTGCATAAATAAGCATTCAAGTGTCGAAATACCAAAGTTAATGTTACAATATTTTAAATATTCTATGCCCATGCATACATATACAACATGGCAGCATACATGTGTGTAATGTCTCAATTTGGAGATCTGTCAATTTTAGGGGGATTTAGGGAGGAAAAAATTAATACTCAAATTTGTTTTCTCAGATATAACAATTTAAATTAGCCTTTATATGCAACTGTCTAATACGATGAAAAGGGGGGATGGACAGATGGACATATGAGTGTAAACATACATTTAACTTTCAAAATTAAATACGGCAATTTCTATTTTAAAGAAATGCAAGTGCCTAAACAATTTTTTTCTTATTAGCTACAGATGTCGAACAGATGAGTTTCTCATCACCTGTGCTTCCCATGAACTCTGTGGGCAGTAAGTACCTTTCTTTCTCACATGACCAGGTTGCATTTCTTTTTCATTGACAGCTTTGTTTGTTTTGAGGTTGCCAGTGAATTGAAATAGTACTTCAGTGTAGAAGTTTTGAAGAGCAATGCAGTAAAAAAAAATGTTCACTTAAGGAGCATGGCATTCCACTTTCAGGAAGAATTCTCCCCCTTCCCCGACAAAAGTGCCCTCGACCTGGTCTGTACTGAGTGTTGCCATCATAGCTATGTCAGTTATGTGCATGGATTTTTTTTTTTACACCTGATATAGCTATGCTGGAAAAAACCTTAGTGTAGATTCACTTGATCTGGTACAACACTTCTATACCAATATAACTGCATCCACCCTATAGAGTTTGCTGGCTTAACTAGCAGTACTCTTCCCATGTAGATGTGGTCTTATCTGCAGACGTTCTCCTAGTCATGCAGACCAGGATTTTCAAAGGAGATGAAGGGAGCTGGTGCCCAGGCTTAAGTGATAGTGGATTTGGGGCATTTTTGAGAATCTTAGCTTCAGGACTTTCAGAATCCAGTTACTTCACTAGTAATGGCTTATTTTTCGTCTCCATCTAGTGGTAATTAGTATATCTGAAGACTAAATGTAAGTAATCCACTAGGTGGCAATAAGTCCTTATCAGAGACCAGAGTTTATTGGTGTAAATTCTAAATATCTAATTCTAAACAGAGGCAGCAATTCAGTGCAGAGTTCTCCTGCTTAAAGACAATGTATTTAATTGTTGGAAACTCCCTGGGGCATTCTCAAAATAGGTAAACAATTAACTGGCAGTTCATTTAGAAGATAATGTTCAAATAAGTTTCAGGGGCAACCACGTAAACCCAGAGGTTCAAAGTCCAGAGATGCTTTGTCTCCTTGACCTCATTGTGCTGGGGGATTGCACCTGCTTGCACCCTAGAAACCATTTAAATCTTTGAAGAAGCTTTCACATAGTGATGTAGTTTTTGGAGAGTATTTTAGCTATAATTATTTTTGGTGGCTTGAGCATTTAACATATGCTCCTACGGCCTGAGTTTCAAAAGCATATGTGCAATTTCTTGCTTACTTGGTCTATATAATTAGTGATTGCCTGGACAAATCAGATTTTTGTGTGCAAGTGGTAAGGTCTGCATCTTGATGATGGTTTGCAAATACAAATTGACCGTTCTACACATGTAGTTGTAGTAACTGCATGTGCAAATTAGGTGCACAAACTGAATGTGCATATTTTTGAAAATCGGCTATGATGATTTTAACAAAATAGTTTAACATTAAATCTTTGTTGCCCAGCATTACTTAGATTTATAGGTGTCACATCTCCTTAAGGCACAAAGTGTATTAAGGTAAATGTTACTTTGTATAATGTCCTAGCATCTGGATATATTTGCTGAATGCTCAAGGTAAGGCTGCCTAATAGCAAGAATTGAACTATGGCTTTCACATTTTTTGCATCGTGGTATTATGGCGATGTGCTTGTCAACACTTGATAGTCATCTGTTTTTCTTAGTTGATGAAATGGAGAAGGCTTCCTTCTTTGCTGCTTCTTTATGAAATCCTTTCAGGACTTTCAGAATTACATGAATGCAGAAGAAAACTCCAAGTTCCCAGATACTTGTTTATGTATCCAATACTTTTATTTAAGGTCTGCAGAGCACGCACTTTATCCTTGGCTTTTTGCAGCTTATTGTGCCAGTCGGCCATCATTTTGCTGTGACTCTCCTGGCTTATTAGGCATTTGCTTCAGATTTTTGTTTTACTCAGTGTCACTGACTAAATTATTTTTACTAATGCATCTTTGCAGCTGAGATGAACATGCTTTGTGTTGGGATTGCATCTCTTCTGCTCTACCTCAACGGGCATACAGAACTGTCACTGTACACTGACCATAATTTCCTTATGGAAAGCATTAGTGTGTGTGCTGTCTTCATTTCATTGTAGGTCAACATTGTTTACAACATCACTGACAATGTCTGAAGGGAACAGCTGTATTTTGAATGAAGATCCTCCAAATTTTCTACAGAAAGCTGTTCAAAATTGCACAAGTGCAAAAACTGTATCGAAAACCAGGAATCTTCTGGTTTTTTTGACCTTCTTGAATTTTTAAATATGTGAAAACATGCCTACTCTCCAGCTGAGACCTTGCAGGCTGCTTTTTGTAAAATCATGCTGAAGTATTTATACCACTATAAATCCTTGAAAATAGGGTATTTCACGGGAGCTGTACTGAGGTGGTGGTGTCAAAATGGAGGTGGTTACATTAAGTGAGCAGGGCCTTTCAGTGTCTGAGGCTTGGGGAAAGAAGATCCTTTAAAACTCCAATTCTGCAGAATTCCATCTATGCTTATCTTTACACCTGAGCAGTCCCATTGGGTTCAATGAGGATATTCATGTGTGTAAAATTAATCACATGCATTAGCTCTGACCCTTCAAAGAATTAAGATTCCAAATACTGTTAGAAGCATTTGAAAAGAATTTGTGAAAACAATCCAGCAGTACTTTCTAGTTTCCTGTACCCTTGGGACGTATTCTGCTTCAGAGAAATTCCAGCCAAAGGGAAATACAGTCTGTGCCTTTAAAAAGAGCAGTGCCTTCCATTCTGCTGCCGGAGAAACAGGCCCTTTCAAGGATCTTAAACCTTTAAAAGAAAACAGTGTGTGGTTTTTTGTGGGTGTGGTAGAGGAGTGTGTTTTGACTCATGTTTGAGATATGAAAGGACAAAATGGTCAGAATTCTTTTGTGGGGTGCGGAGGGGATTGTGAAAGTCTGCTCATCTGTGTTTAGACAAATGATTCTATAAGATTGCAGGACCTTCAGGTTCAGGCAATTTAACAGATTACAGATAAGACAAGTGCTGCGTCCTTTACTAATGTGTTACCAGGTGACTAGATTTCACCTAGTTCTAAGTAAACTAGCTATCCTTGATATAAAATTCTAGAAAAGTAAGCACAACAGGAACTCCAGTCTAATATGAACAACTACAGTGTATTATGCTCTGTTTTCACTGGCTAGTTGGTAAAGCCTTTGACCATGTGTCACTTCCCCAGAAAAGCCAGGCTGGGAGTGGCCACACCTGTGAACACCTCGCCATATCAGTCTGTCACCAGCAGCTGCAAGAAGGTTTGAGACCTGCTGCTCAGATGAACAAGAAAACAATACAAATAATCCCCTTTTGGTTTTAATATTTGGCTGATTGGATTCTAAGAGTTACTGGGCTGTTACTTAGCTTTAGGAGCTCTGCGGCAAGCTTCTTGTAGACATCCCTTCTAATAAGGTAGCTGGCTCCAGCTTTGTGGGAAGGTTTCTCTGCTTGGAGCACCTCAGAAACAACCAGAGGAGTAGAGAAGCAGGCAGAAGGGTGCAAAAATGCCTAGGCTACCTGGGGGTGAGCTGTGTCCCTCCGTTTTATTGCTTTCTTCTGAACAGCCAGCTCTGGAGGGACAAAAGGGAGAGCCTTTCAGACAGTTAGTAGGTGGTAAGGGCCTTTTGGTCTATTATTTCTGAACGCTTTCCCACTCTCCCTTAAGGTGTGAGTCAGCCCTTATGTGACTGTCTTGTTGACTGTGGTCATGTGGTTGCATATGTAACATTGCCTTGCTCATTATGGTATTCAGTGGAACAACAGGTATGCTCCACGTGAAGGCTTCCCTTATCTTTTCCTTGAGCAGGGGCTTAGGAAACCTCTATAAAGTTCAAGGCGCTCACTTAGAGATCATCTCAAGAGTGAACCTTTCAAATATTACTTATTTCTATAGCATAGCAGCTTGTGTTTCCCTTCAGATTTCTCTTCAGTGATATCTCAGGACACAAGCCATTCTCCTTCTGTCTTATGCAGAACGGGGAGGGAACCCTGTAAGGGCAGGGTACACACAGTGTTGAAGGCCTGAGATTTAACAACCTTTATTAGCACAGAACCACTACCCCTTGAAATTCCAGCCCATGCAGGGAACCATTTCATTCAAGTGTACTGGAAGAACAGACCTCCAACACAGTATCAACTGATCATGGTCAGAGTGCAATCAGTTATGTCCTAAGAGCTAACTTCATCTCTGATAAGCCAAGATGTACCTGTGAAAGTGTTGCAAGATATCAGTGGCCTTGATCAACAAGAAAAGGTACCAGATCCTCAACCATGCTATCATCAAGTACGCAGAGTCTACTGAGGACAGTTGCATCAGCCAGAATTACCATGCTTGGTGGTGTCACTCCAGGCATCGTGTACTGAAGTGCCCAGATCTGGTTCAATCCTGTGAATTCACAAATCTCTGGGGCAGCCCCATGGGTGGTGCCAGGTGGGGTCAGGGCATCCACCCCTTTGCTCCTTGATGGAGAGCTTGAGAGCACAGTGTGCTCAGATATTTTTGTCCATTCTGGAGACAGGGCTGAAGCACACAATGCTGTTTCTAAATGTCATGAGCAGTTGAAGGAAGACCAGATCTCTGTGACATTGACTTTTCTCATAGTCAAGCCACTTCATCCTCAGGATCTGGTGCTGACCGCACATATGGAATGCCTCTAGCCACTCCAAGTCTGACTGTAAGAGGTTTTAGGTTTCTGACCCATATAGCAATACAAGTACTATAGTATGCAGGGTTGATAGACCCTGAACTTTGTCTCAGCACAAACATGTTTTTGCATCCATTAGCAAGCCTTGGACTTCATGTAGAAGGTGGCAAGCCCTGTTTGTCGAATGTCCAGTTTGCTGCAACTGCTGAACTCTGCTTCATCAACACTTTCCATGGTACATGACCCCCTGTCGATTCTGGTGGCCCAGCTCCAAGGGTTCTGGAGCTTGGTCTTCTGCCCTGAGATGTTCAACCCCATGGTATAGGCAATGTCTTGGGGGTGGGCCTTAAATTCTGTGAAACCATACTCTGGGTGTCTAATATTCTCTTTTCCTGGATGAAGGATAGAAGGGAAGGGAGAACTTTCTGTATTCTCAAGCATTAAAAATAAGTAGGTAATAAGCTTTGTCGCAGGTGGTTAAGCAGGCAAAGGATAGTGTAGTGTATATCCCAAATTCTTCAAGTGGTGGTTCAGGCTGTGTCTTGTTCATCTGTCATCGCTCTCTCCCGGAGGAGGACCTGTTTTCAGCAAAAGTCTTTTCCCAAATGGAGATTAATAGGCGGTAGCTACAGCCTGTTCTCCCATGGCCAAAAGAATGACTGGTTTTTTTCTGTTCATAATGTTCTCCAGGATAATTAAATAAAAAGTAAACGGCAGAAATAAGCTGGAGTGTCCCTGCATTGTCCAGAGATCCTGGTTCTCTTGTATCCAATTCAGGAGGCAACCACCACTAAGTTCGACCTAGCCCACAAGAAGGCTCTGTTCTCAGGGGTTAAATTCCCCATGCAAACCCAGAGTAATTAATCTAGCTACAAGATATTTAAGAGGTATCAATTTAAATAGGATATTCAGCTGTTTTTATCTTCATTCCTGAGAAAGTATTCTATAAACAGAGCATCTTCAAGGGCCAGGTCTGTAAATGAGGAATAGTGCTAAGTCATTGGTATGGATGAATCTAATCAAGACAGGGAACATGTCTTGTTTGGAGTTCTTTTATAATAAAGTCTTAGTATGGGCCAAAACCTCAGATGCTCTAAAATCAAAGTGGTAGACATTTCTAGCTCGCTAGAGATGGCAGGAGTGTCTTCTTAACCAGACACGGTATTTCCTAGAGCTCTCTTGCTTTTCAATGCTACACCAATGAGATCTTCCTCTTGGGACCTAAATCTTGTATTAAATGCCCTGTCTAAAGCATCCTTTTGATTTCTTGTCAAAAATGCACTTAGATTTTTTTTATCTTTAAATGTTGTCATCCTAGTTTGAATATCTTTGGCAGAGTGTTTTCGGAGGGTAAGATCTTATTGTGGAACAGCAGTCCCACAACTCTCATGATAGCAAAGTTGTGCTAGGATTTGACAGTCCTGATTCCCCAAACAAACCTAATTAAAAGAAATTTTGTCTTCCATACTTTTCTGCCCACATGCAAAAGACCATTAAAATAAATTAAATCCTAATCAGTGGAACAAAAATAAAAAAACTGCCCCACCTATGGCGTACTCTTGCTGTCAAGAGAGCTCCAAAAATCAATATTTTAATGCTAAGTACCCACTTCAGAAAAATCTCTAGCTCTGTTGGCCTGCAATATCTATCATAAATAAATGGGGGGGGAGGGGAGAGAAGCTGCCAAGTGGCACACTTCAGAAGCATTCAAAGGTAGAAACTGCATTCCCCTTGAACATTTGGGCTCATTCATTCAGAGCCATGGAAGCCTCCTGGCCTGAATGATCATTTAAAACATAGAGATGTGTGGGGTGGCCAAATGGTCATGTTTACATACCTTCAGGAAGTTTTAAAAATTAAGGGTATAGTCCCTGCTGTGGGAGGGAGGGCTCTGCATCCTATGCTTACTCAGTACATTGATACATGTTTTTAAAAAGTCTAGCCCATTCATCCTTTGTTTCTCGCCCTGGTGACATGCTGCTGTTCGACATCCCATTGTGATGGATCTGTAAAATAGGGAAATTTAACTGAAAATTTCCTTTCTTCTGGTAGGAAGTCTGCTGATCCAACATACCTGGCACAAAGATTATAGTTCTGAGGAAGGCTTAAACTGTCAGTCTCCTCAATCTACTGTACAGGCTCTAATCTATGTATATAAATAAAATGTCTTTCACTGGGATGAAATTTGAACTTCCTCTGCAGTTGGAAGTGGATTGAGTTTTTGTTCGTTACCAGGCCGACAGCTCTGTTAGGTGACAATTGGGGGAGTATCTTGCTGTGAAGAGCCCTTAGCTGCTGGAGTTCACAGTACATTCACCAGCAATTCCATGGAGTCTCATTGGGATGGAGAAAGTGTTACTGCAACTCAATTTATGGGAGAGAAAATATATTTTTGGGGAGTGGTGCTACAAAACATTTGTGTGACTACAAGCAGCCACTTGTATTCTTGTCTGGAACCCTAATATCGTTTTTGTAGGGCTTTTATAAATGGTTTTAATTATTAAAAATTAAAACTGTTGGATTTTCTCATTACTGCATCTCCTAAAAAAAACCCAAAAACCTGTTGCTGTTCACTTGCCGTGAAGTGGAATCTTGTCTTGAGTCTGTCTGGCATTCTTTCTTGGTGTGGTAGATGAAAACCTCTCAACACTTCTTTAGATGCGAGATTCATAGGTAACATTTCAAAACTAGTTGTGATGTTTGGAAAAATATTCTAGTGTGGCATTTCACACTAAAAAGTTAATCAATTTATCATTCTTACACTTCACTTTTCTGTCAATATGCTTTACACAGGTCTCATTTCTCTTCAAAAACACCTTTCTTAATGCACAGCAGCATACATATAGTGCAAGATGTACAGTACTTTAATGCTGTGTGTCAGTGAGAAATCCAGACCTATACAGAACTGTATGAGCAACAGTTTATTTTGGTCATATCCCATACTTTGTGTTTCATATGTATGGTGTGGGGTATTCCCCTCGTACTTCTCTTGAAGCAGCATGTTGCTTGAAGATAGCTGATTGGGAGAACTGCTTCAGTTCAGTCTACTTGTGAAAAGGATCCTGAGAGAAGTGTCTGCCTTTGTGTGCAGGCTGAAGTCTGGAATCTGGCATGTTGAGGGCTGAAGGATTCCATTTACACTGCATCAAAAAGTATGAAAGGAGCCTCTTGCTTTCAGTGTTACATGAGAATTTGTCTGAAGGGTTTTAAACAAAATAGTTCATACTTTCAAATAAACATACCTATGTTCAGTTATGGGGTCTGCTCTCTGCAAGGGTTACAATGGCTCTTTTCATCGAAAAATTGCTGTTTATAAATATTAAACCTTACAACCTCCTTGGCAGCTAGTTGGTAAATTTCATGCAGAGAGACAGATGGAGCTTAAGTGACTTACCTTGATGTTCCTCAGTGAGCCAGTGGTAGAACCGGGAGTCCTGATCCATCCTGTGCTGTTACCACTAGACACAGCTTTAAAAATACAGTAATCCAAACTGTAGCCCTTATTGAACAGAAAATATGAGCCATCTTTTCTTGGCTTGAACACTTGCATGCATTTGCAGTCTCTTAGATATCTGGTCCGCAGTTTGCATTCATTGATCAGTGAGTTGATACAAACTAAAACCCACCGACAGCAATGAATGTTGATTGCAGCCATTAGATGCTTAAGCTGTGCAGTAGTATTTCTTCAGATACAGTCCAGTCCCCCCTCCATTTTTGCATGGAGTAATTCATAAAACATCAACACTGTCCCAACTTGTATTTAGCTCAGTCACTGGTTACCATCCCAAGACCTGAAGAGGAGCTCTGTGAAGCTTGAAAGCTTGTCCCTTCCACCAAAAGATATTGGTCCAATAAAAGATATAACTTCACTTGTCTCTTCAGTCTTCCAGGACACACACATATTATTCCAATAAAGGTCTTATTACCTTGGTACAGTGTGTAAAGTACACATAGATGGAGAAAATAGACGGACAATTAACTAGTTCTAAAGTCTATGCAAAATGGAGTAATTTACCCTTGTGTGGATAATAAAAAAAAATAATAAAATTTTGCACAACCGTTTTATTTTTGTGCCACAGATCGTTCAGGCATCTACTTACCTGCATTGTCTGAATTCTCCTAAGGCTTGAAAATTAGATAAATTCTCTTAATGTTTGCTCTGTTGCATTTAAGAACATAGGGTGGCACTTTCAAATACACCTGAAGAATTCAGGTGCCTAAATCCCGTTGACTTTAAATGAGATGTGTGCTCATAAGGAATTTAAAGCGTTTTTTGTTTAAATCCCACCCATTGTGTCTCCACTTTTTGGCTACTAAAAAATCTTGGATGATCACAGCTGCATTTATAAATGCCAACTACTCTCTAAGTTCAGTTTATCCTTTCAGACTAGCCATTTCAGAAGGCCAGTCTGGCCAGGTAAAGATTCTTATAGGACTGATCTGTACTAGAAATGCTTGCTAGTATAGCTATTCTGCAAACTGTCCTGATGCAGATACACCTTTATCCTGGCAAAAGTGCTTCTGTTGGTTATTCCAGTTCCCCAGAGTTATAATAGCAAAAGCACTTCTTTTGCTGATATAACTGTCTACACTAGGGCTTTTGCAAATGTAGAAATATAAAAAAAAATCACACCCCATCTGACACTAATACACTGGCAAAAGCTTTGTCTGTAGATCTGGCCTTAATTGACAGCTATAGGTCAGTTGACCCCTTTTTTAAAACAAAATAAAGGGGAATGGCTAATATGCTTTTGGAAAAGGGTCTGACAATGACGCTTAACTTAATCATGGAAGTATTGTGATGCATACTTGGGAAAGGCACACACTGCTTTTGATGAAAAATTTGCTCTTCTGTCGTCTTTACCAGAAGTTTGGAGTAAAACACATTTTTCTGAGACTTCATACCTTAAAGGTATAAAGAATATGGATGTCTTATCACCATGATAGCCTAAAACTCCTTTGGTGCCAAGAATAAGTGTTCGTTTTTTTTGTGAGGATGCTGCATAGCCGCAAAGACACACATCCTCCAGAATTTGCTCCATAATTCCTAGCCTGTTTCAGTTTTAAAACATAGTTTTGCTTTAAAAAGGGGGGAGGGGCAGTAAAAGATTGAGTTTAATTTTTGTTGGATCTTCAGTTGCAAAGTTCTGTAAGGCACAGCCTGCAATGCTAGACAGAGTGCATTAATGTTAAGATTGTTAGGTTAAAAACTAGATTTATACCAAAGTAATCTCTTTATTGGCTTCCATAATTCTTGCAAAAATAACCCTTTCCCTCCCACCCAGCCACCCACCCTCTGTCTCTTATTTTAAAGCATTTTGTGGGCACAGTGCTATATATGACATTCCAAGCCGGGTGGACAGGGTGCCCTGTGTCTGGTTATGTTTGCTGAGATGATTTTACGTTTAACTATCCCATGAAAGGAGCTGAACTTTCTTCCCTATACAGTTGTCCTGTCACAGGACAAGATGGAGGGACAGCTGGGTTTAGTAATATGGAATTCAGTATTCTTGGTTAATACTTCCGGTGAGCAGTTGGTGAGGATTAGGGGAAGCAGGTTCACAAGAGCAAATTAAATGACATTCCAAAGCTTTTCCAGCGAAGCTCAAATTGCCAGCCGAAATGGGAAGTAGGTTTCCATTCTGAACTAGCTTGCATCACATTTCTTTTAGAACAACATTCTCAAATTTCGTTTCCAAATTTTACTGTTCAGTTGTAGACATGTTATTGCTTCTGTATAGCTGTGTGCAAAGCTTCCCATTACTTTCACTCAGACTTTCTTTTGTTGAAATCCTGCTTAATGTGTTTAAAAAAAACAAAACAAAAATGTAACAGTTGAATGTTTAAAACCGAAGACATCCTTTTAAAAAAATACATAAATACTTGTAAGGGCGGCGGAGGGTTAAGGGATCTCAACTAGTCTTTGTTCACCATGTCACAATGTAAAATGTATAAATCATGGCCTGTTAATAGCAACCAAATGTGATATATGAATGTTCAAGTTTTCCATTTAGCAGTGTGTCTGTGATAAACCTCAAGGTACAGTCAACGGTCGATGGTTTTTTCTAATTCTCAAACTCACCGACAGCGTTGAATGTTCACTGAAGCTATCTGAAGGCTGCTACGTGCATACATACACTCTACATAGTTTCCATGCATCTGTTTTCCCTGGACCAGCAATGGAAACACTGCTGAGGGCTCTGCATTCTTTATTGCAAGGTCTTAAAATACTTATAGCAGTATTTTAATTATGAAAGGGAACTGTGTAGCTGAGGGCTAATGAATTGCAGGCATGTAAGACTGCAGTTCTTTATACAAAGATGACTTGGGCTACTGCTTAGAATGGCTCTGGATGTTCCAATTTGTCACTGTACAGTAAACAAATGTCCTTTCTTATGCAATTAAGAAGCCTAAATATTTAAATAGGGAAGTACTTAATGTATTTTGGGCTTCTTTTTAAAGTTCATTTATATTTTAAAAAAAATAATCTATAAACCAAACTCAGGATGGGGGGAAAAAACCCAGCTCTTTTCTTTATTTTCATTGAAGGATACATACACATCTGACTCAGTTCTTTGGCGAACTTTTTGTTCTGTTCCTTTTAAAACACATTCTATCTTTAGTGGCTGTGGAGGACTGAATTGAGAGCTCTTCAGCACACATCAATATCAATTTGTTTGTCTACGTGCTCTACTACAAATAACATGAAATGGGGGAGGGAAGGGAGAGACTGATCACTGCCTTAGCAGTTGCTTAATGGTGAGAAGCAGAATTTTACCCTGAAATAGTTCCTATTGGCTCCAGTTAAAGGAACACTGTCAACTAGAATTTCTTACATTCTTTAAAAATGTGTACTTCTGCTCCCCTGTTGATGTTTGGAAATGTCTTTTGGGCACATGTGAGATCAAAACATTGCTAGCCTATCCCTCCCTTCTTCTCTGTGTTTGCCTGGTACCTCTTGGGTTTGTTTTGTTGGTTCTGTTACTGATTAAATACCTTCTTGTAGGACCTGAGGAAGTGGGCAGGTGAACTTCTAGACTCCACATGAGTGTTGTAGCCATGCTAGCATGAGAGAGGAAAAGCAACTAGCCATTAATGAAACAGTGAGATTGACTTACACAGGGTGGGATTTCCAAAAATGCACCATATTGGACTTTGACTTCAATGAAAGCAAGAATTAATGGATGTCTTACCATTGACTCCAGTGGGAGCAGAGTTTTAGGCCAAAACTGAAAGCTTTTGGAAACCCCACCCAAAGTGAACAACCTGAAAAGAAGAAGAATTTAAGGTCTTGGGTATTGCTGGTTAAAAAAACAAAAAAAACCAACAAAACTTTCAGAGGGAAGTGTGATTTCCCCCCCCCCCCCCCCCCCCCGCTCCCTCCCCAACTTGTTGGTATCCCTTGAAGTTTTAGGTTGAACATGTGAAAACTTCTGCCTAGAAAGTTCCTGATTTAGATTAATTTAATTACATACTTTTTTTATTCAGCTTTTAGCTGCAAAAGGATTTGTTTAAATTCTCCCTAAATTGCCACATTCCTCCATCTGTCTAATTATCCTAACTCTTTCAAACTATGCAACCCAGCTGGAAGTGATCTCGGCCAGTTGCTTAAATTGTTGTATGCAGTGTTGTAGCTGTGCTGGTCCCAGGATTTTAGAGAGACGGGGGGTTGGGTTCAAAAGAAATCAGTTGCTTTACCTGCACGCACTGTGGTGCGACTAGAAAGTGGGTGCGTGCACTCACGCACGCACACACCTTAATAGTTAAATAAGGATATTATGAATTTAAAACTTTTTCTGCTTTTATTTTTAGTGGAGCACATTTACTGTAGCCCCGATGACTCTTTGTTTTTAAAAAATTTTTTACCTGGATAACCAGTGAACGTAGGCATAATCTGGAAAGTTAGATTTACTTAATGAGTATTTTGGCTAACAAGATATTTTAAGCCTTTTTCATTTTCCTGTGTACATGGTGATTGAATAAGGTCTGCCTTTCGAAACTGTAATGAGGGCCTTGTTTCCAGAGTACGGTTTGGAGTATTCTAGAATTACACATTGTAAGTTTCAGCATTTTGCAGGCAACATTTACACCAAATTTCAACTGAGATACAGAAACGGTCTGAAAATGTGACACTAAACAATTCTCACTGTTCAGGACACATTTGTAGCTGTTGTCTGGAATGGGGACTCTGGTGGAAAGAGAGCAAACAATTTGGGTTAATAGCAACCAACACAAGAAATTTGAAGTGTTAATGAAGCTGGTGCTACAGAACCAGTTATGTGGAGCCCTTAACCATTTGCTATATATGATAGGTGCTATGGGCAGCATGAACTAGGGGAGCAAAGCTCAAATAAGAAAAACTCAACATGCAATTTCAACCTTAATGTGCAATTTTTGATTGGTTAAACTATATTTTTAAGTTAACTCTTCTCCTTTGTCCTGTCTCCTGTATGGCAGCTCTTCTGGCTGATGCCATCTGCTTCTGGTCACTGTCACATCTCCCCACCTCTCTTCCTGTAAGTTTGATGGTCTGAATTCCAGTGGTACTTACTGTACACTCTAACAACCTACATTTCGTTCCTTTGCTCTGGACACTGCACTGGCTCCATGTTTCTCATATGATAAAATTCAGAGTCCTCTCTGAGCTGGACTTAAGTTTCGACAAATATAGTTGCAGATCAAAACCCATCACAAAAAGTTCACTCATTGGAAACAATGGGACTGTCAGTGACAAAGATAAGGTTCATAGTAATCTTCAACTATCCTATGGTTGTGGATCTTTATTCAGAACAAAATGTAAAATCTTTTTTTCCCAGACCCCCACATTTAGAAAAAGCCAGAAACAACCAAAATCCTGTTAAATTTTCGGGGGTGGAGTGGGACAGGGAGGAGAACATGAAGCTGCTGTGCTACTTTATCTAATCTCTAGGGGTACTTGGATGCTACTGAGATGAGCATGTTATAAACCTCTAGATAGAATTCCTTTATCTTGTGTTGTCTTTGACACCCTTTTCCTCTTCCTGTTCTGACAGTGGCTCCCAAACTCTTTAGTACTCTTAACTCCATATTGTTTCACACCACTGCCTTAGCAGAGAGATGTCCTCTTTTCCATTTGTTTTTTTATCTCTTGTCTGCCTTTTGTTCTGTTCCCCCTCCCACTTTCTGCTTTGTATTCCATTCATGGCTTGCCTTCCCTATATTCCTTGGACAGGACAACTGCTGCCTGAGCCTTCTATGTGAGCATCTTTGGCCATCTGCATTAGTAGCCAGCACAGGAGAATGGAGGAAAGTGAAAGTTAGATGGTAACAGTGGGTGGTGGTGGAGGACTGGATCCAGGGTTGTATAACTTCATAGATTAGGGACACCCTCTATGGTTGGGAGATATTGTCTGCATTGAACTCTGAGGGTGCATAGTGTGCTTGCTTCCCTTGTATCCTGTTACAGAATCTCTCCTATTTAATGCATTAAAACCAACCAATGCTGGCAATCTGCTGGCTCAGTTGATACGTAACTGGCTACATTTTTGTGTGGCCTTTACTGCTTGCATTTAGTAAACATTTATTTCCATTTTTTTCCCTAACTTTTTTGAAAGGTAATACAATATAATAGGAAGGAAGAATGAAAGGTAATTATTAAGGGAATACTGTTGAAGCAGAACCCTTATCTGACTTAAGGCACAGTGGGAATTTTGGCAGGGTGGTCTCTCAATGCAATAGCATCTATAGAGAGGTGGGGTTAATTAAAAATATACTCCCTTCCCAAAATACATACACATGCCTGGGAAACATTGGTTGGTCATTTAAGATAGAGAATGTGGAACTCTGGGTAAAAGGAGAGGAAAAGGGAAATGTAAGACCTTTTTATCCATTTTATGCGCATTTCTAACAGTATATCATTTATCTATGATGGAGCCATTCATGTTGGTTTTTGCTCTGATTCAGTTATCCTGGTACCTTTTCTCACAACAAGCAACCCCTTATTTATACTAGAGGAACAATCCTGATGAGGGTGCTGTGATGTGTCAATTCAGAATAATCAAGTGATAGTCGGGCAGTTCTGTTCCTACTTTAAGAAAGTCAGAAACTACTTGTGTGAATAAAATGTATTCTATATAGACTCTGAGAAAATATTGCTTGTCTAAAAGTGGAGTATTCTCTTATTGGTACCATTCTGGATAAATGGCTCTCGAGCTCAGAACAGATTTGTGTGGTTCAACCAATCAGCAAATTACTTTCCTTCTTTTACAGCTGCATCCATCAGCAAAATGACTTAAACATACTCTATATCAGACATTGTCTAATTAAAATAGCCATCACAATAAAACAGTGTTATTGCTAGCTTTGAAAATTGTTTTCCTCTGGCAGCAGGTTATCCTGTGACCTTACCTGCATACAGTGTAAGATGCTAAGCTATTCCTGATTGCAGAAGCTTAGATTGCAAGGTGTTACATCTATTTATAGACACTAGCTATCAGGCAGCAACTCTGTGCTATTAGTTATTGATTCCGAATGGTCATTGCAGGTGAAGATATTTTACAAAATTCTAATAAATTTACTGTATTTGGCAGTCAGATTTCTTGCATGTCTGCCAAGGCAACTTGCTTTTTTTGGCTATGTGCCTAGCACAAAGGCAACCAATGCCTGATGATTTTTATTTATATAAAATTCTGTTTTAGGGAGGCATTTAATTACCAAATAGAAATAAAAGTAAGCTTACCAAAAAGTAAGCTTACTGTAGGAAAAAGCATGTGTCAAGGAAATAGCTTAGTTTCATGTTGGATTTTAAATGCATCTTCCATGCATCTTGAGTGAATTTTTTTATATAAAGTTGAGAGCGCTAGAAGTTGCAGATCACATTTATATATAAAAATTTAGTTAGTGACAATCTTCAAACTTAACAATTTGCTATCTGGGAACTGTTTTTAAGAAATGAAACTTTTTTGGGGGGGAGGGGAGGAATACACTAATTTCAATGTGAAGAGCATCTTTAAAAATGTTTTGCAAGCTGTACTAAAGATAACGTATTTGAAATCATATTTGTAACTTCTAGGAACACTGAGCAGCTCACTTTCCTCATCACTTGCACAATGGTTTTCAGGAGTCTAAGGATTGTCTTTTTGGAGTTCATTTGTGAATCCAAGTGAAACACAGTATATATTACATTCTGTATCTCCTTGAAGCAAATGGACCTAAGCCACCCAGGCAGGTGGTGGTTTTTTATTAATCTGAGCTCTTCAACAGGAAAGGTTTTTGGACTAATCTGTTTATACTTTTAAATTACTATTTAATGTGTTCTCATCTATGTATATATGATCTTTACAGTAAGCAACTATAGAGGAACACAGCTTTTAAGATTCCATTGTATTAAGCTTCCGTTTTTAAATAAAAATTGATTCCTGGAAAATCATGTAATCTCTGGGACTGTAGATTTTTCTAAAGTGTGTAAGCTTAGATTGTGTTAAACTTAATTACATTGTTTTAAGATTAATAAATTTCATCTTTGCTTTTGTAGGATTAGAATTGGCCAGTGTGTATTGTAGCACTGTGACACAGTTATGGTTCAGAAGACATGTGCATTGTAAGTCATTCTTTTCAGGCAATGAGTAGAAAAAATGCCCCTTTAGACAAGTTTATTTGCTCATTCTCAACCTGAAGATGAATATTTTTGTGATGTTTGATTCAAAAATAGCCAAAGGGAATTGTCATAGCAGTAAAAAAACAAACATTTTTTGTTTGGTTTTCCAATCCGTTAAATTTTTTTTTTAAACTGTAAAATTCTTTGGAATTTTTTTTTAAAGGTTGAATAACAAATTTGCTTTTCATGCTTCTGACAAGTCTGAAGAAATTAACATTGCAAAAAAGTACATGCTATACTTTGTTTCCCACTAATTTTTTGTAATGCACGGAAGTTCCATATACAATTTGTATGGACATTAGTAAACTTTGGCATATACTTACTTACTTTGAAAGAAGTGTCTCAGCTATAAGGCAAATAGGTAAAAATATATATATACACTAGGTGCTACAAGTATGCTAAAAGTAACATAGACATGTTTTAAAGACATTTATTGGCACTAAATGAATTTGTCTTGTAAAGCTAGATCCAATTACAGGATCACACCTATTGTGTGAGGCACATTCACTTGCTACCTGGGATTGTTTTGCTCTAACTGTTAAAATGACTGAAATTTTTTATGCAGATTAAGCAGTACACATCAGATATACACTCTTTCTTAGAGATCAAGAGGAAGATACCAGTAGCTGTTGGATTTGTGAATGCTTCTTACAGTGCAATAAGAATTTAGGAGACTTATCTGCAGATGAGAGGCGTACAGCATAACAGAGAATTTTCAAAACCTGAAAGCCCAGCTTACACTTGAAACAATTATTGTCAAAACTATGCTTTCCTAGTGATTTTCTGCCGATGTGCCAAATCTTAGAGAAGTTGCCACTTTTTAAATATTCTGTTCCTTCACCATCTGAAGCTGGCCCAGTGATTGTAACAGACCTTACCCTCCACACATGCCTTGCCATTTCTGGCTGCTTCAAAAAGTAGTGTCTTGAATCATTTTTCCTCCCTCATTCTCGTCCTGCTCCTTCCCATTGAAGTTACTCTGATAAAAACTAGGGCATTTATGTACTAAGCATGAAGCTACCTATGCAAACTTGCTGGATAGCCAAAGCACATTGCTATTCAGCAGGATGCTTAGTAAAAGACTGACTGTGCCAGAGCCTACTGGTTACGCTTCTGCTTTAGTGATACTGGCATAATTCCATGAAAGTGTAAGATATGTTTGAGAAAATGCTCTGCTTACTTAGGTGCCAAAAAGTGTTTGTCAAAACACTTAACTTCTGAACAGCTTTCTTTAAAGTACCTTGGACTAAAACTTCATGCTAAGCAGATGGTTTGCTGGAAGAATGTTACAGGATGGCAGTTGACTTGGGACCTACTAATCTTCCTAGTTAAGATGTATGGTCAGGAGAAGTATGAGGATTTCTCTGGAAAGTGTGTGCGTGCGTGGGGGGGGGGGGGAGGGGCAGGTTGTGGTTGTTTTTTTGGTTTTTTGGACATGCATGAATAACCTGGCCTTAGCCTTTTTCTGTGGAGTAATATAACTAGGCCCATTTATCACCATCCCAGAATGTAGCCAAAGTATTAACAGACTCACTACTACCCTGCTATTCAGATGAGCATAAACTTTTTTTTGTTTGGTTTCCCAGTCTGTCTATATATTTAAAAAAAAAAAATTCCAAAAAACACAGTAGGCACAAAGTTTGTGATTTGTCACAATGTCACCCAGTGAATCAATGTTAAGAGAAAACATGGATTTCCTGATTCCCAGTTCTGAGCTTTAAACAGTCGTCATGTTTATCCTTTCGGTGAGGTGAAGAGTGTAAGGGGAGGCTATCCTTTTAGCCATACAAGAGAGACTAATTTGTCTGAAATTCCAGGTCTCTTCTCAACTGCTGATCTCGTATAACAAAGGAAATGGTGGGTCCACTTTCTGGGTACTTTCCTTCATTATGAAAATGAGACATTAATGCACAGGTCCTCAAACATATTTAAGCACCAATCTCCCAATAATTTCAGTATTAGGCACCTAAATACCATTGAGCATCTGGGCCTCTCTGATTGCTCTGTGGAGTCTCTTATGAAAAGTGGCTATTTTAAGACTATATGGTACAATGATGTGTTTTATGCATAGAAGATGGCCTGGCAGGAAGGCTGAAAAGTGTGGGTTAGACAAGTACTTGTGAAAATGGTCAGTCTATGTATTTTTGCCTGTGGTCTGTGGAGCAAAAACACAACTTGCACCTGTCTGCAGAAAAAGGCTCATGGAGTGTCTTTAATGGGTGTGAGCAAGCAGCAAGTAATGTGACAGGAGTGGAGATTACATGAAGGGATTTTGAAGTTATTCAGAAACTGACAGGTGGTAGAAATGAACATACTAACAAGGGCATAAGTAATCAGTTGTATTTTTCTTAAATGAGTATATGCGAGTTAGAAATATATTCAAATTGACAAGCTTCATGCCTAATTCAAGAAACAGTTGTGCATTTTCCCTTTTAATTTAAGACTAAAATGAATTCCCATTTCCTTTCCTCTTCCTTTTGTAAAGGCAGCCTGTATCTTCTGCTTCTTTGCATTTGAGAGATGTATAATCCAAACATGTGGAAATCAGCTCGGAGACTAGTGTGTGCATCTCGTAGGAGCCAAGTTTATCTGTTATGGAAATGCCATATGAAAGTGAATGTTTATCCTGTTTGAGACTTTGACCTACAAATAACTTTAATTGTGCTATCTCTAAAGATGTCTTTTCTGTGCCAACTATAATGAACAAAGTGTTTATCCTAGGCATTGCCCATGCATGTACATGGAGTGCATCAATAAATACTTCTGGTTTTGTTTTTGGCAAAACAAGATGTCATATTATATGATATTTTCCACTCCAAAAGTAACTCAGGAGGATATTAAACAGCGGCTACTAATGTTAAGATATGTCTGTATTGCAGTCTTGGTGTGCTTGCAGCTTGCGTAGATACACCTGAGCTAGCTTTAATCTAGCTCGGGTACTGGAGTAGTAGATCTATGGCAGTGTGCACTTTGGCATGGGCTGTACAAACCCATCCAGAACTCAGGGTAATTACTCATGGGGCTAGCCTACACTGAAGCACCCACTGCTGAGACCCAGGCTCGCTTGTACAGATAAATTGCATCCAAGAGTTTTAAAAGCTGGTTGAGGAGTTCTCTGGACTATTAATTCTGATCAATTCTGATCAGTCTTGAAACAATGGGAAAGTTTCAAAGGGATCTAAGAAAGCTAATGTGCCAATATTTTAAAAAGGTAAATTAGATGACCTAGGGTAATCATAAGCCTGTCGGTCTGACATCAATCCAAGGCAAAATAATGCAGTGACTAATATGGGACTTTATTAGTAAAGAATTAAAAGAGGGTAATTAATGCTAGTCAACATGGGTTCATGGAAAATAAATTACAAATTTGTTTGATAAAAATAATGTTGATGTAATGTGCTTAGCTTTCTGTAATGCATTTGACTTGGAAATTCAAAACGTCTTGATTAAGAAAATAGAACAATACAAAAACAATGGTACACATTCAATGGATTTAAAAACTGGCTAACTGATAATTCTCAATGTAACTGTAAATAGAGAATCATTGAGTGTGTGTTTCTACTGGGGTTGTTTCTTGACCCTTTTGCAATTTAACACTTTTATCAATTACCTGGAAGATAATTTAAAATTATTACTGATGAAGTTGGCTGACCCAAAGACTTGGAGAGCAGTAAATAATGAGGAGGACTGGGCACAGATTCAGAACAATCTGTATCACTTGGTAAACTGGATGCAAGTAGACAATGTTTCAAAGTGGCCAAACAGTTCTAAATCTAAGAACAAAGAATGAAGATGATACTTACAGGCTGGGAAACTCCATCCTGGGAAGCAGTGTCTCTGAAGACTTGGGGAGCAATGGTAGATAAATTAACTGAACATAAGCTCCCAGAGGAATTTTGGGACCAAAAGGGCTAATCAGATCCTTGTGTATATATAAATGGGAATACGGAGTGGGAGTAAAGATATTTGCACTCGTGCAACCACTATTAGAATATTGTATTCAGTTCTAATGTCTACAAGTCCAGAAGGATGTTGAAAAATTGGGGAGGGTTCAGAGAAGAGCCACCAGAATGATTATGGTTTGGAAAACATGCCTTATGTTGAAAGATTCAATGAGTCCAATGTATTTAGCTTAACAAAGAGAAGATTAAAGGGTGGCTTGATCCATCTGTAAGTACCCATAAGGGGAAAGATTATCAGGTAGATTAGTCCTCTAACAAAGAAGGCATAAGACAATCCAATGACTGGAAGATGAAGCTAAACAAATGGAAATTATTCAGTGAGTGTAATTAACCACTGGAACAAGTTACTAAGGATTGTAGTGGATTTTCCAACACTAGAAATTTTAGGATCAAGATAGGTTCTAATTCAAACAAATTAACTGGTAATTCAGGGATGTCCTATGGCCTGTTAAGCAGGAAGTCAGACTAGATGATCACACTGGTCCCTTCTGGCCTTATAACCTATGAATCTGGATTCCATGCATCTCCTAAGAGGAGAAATACATTCACAAGGATCTGGCAAAAAATACACACATTTGAAACTGATACTGTACTTTTGTTATTTGACAAGAGAGAGGTAAATAGTCCTTCAACTGCTTTGCAATTGACTTTTTTATATTTTTAAAAAAACCAAAACAAATTCCAAACCCTAAAATCACAAATGGATAACAGAGCGCATATGTGAAGTCTTCAGGATTACAAGCAAATATATTTTGAAATCAAATAGCTATTCTATTCACGTAGAACTTTTGACCCTTAGCAGCTTTTCTCCCTCTTAATTGGTGACCTTGCTAAAGTGCTGTAAAGAATACAGCACTTCTGTCTTGCTGTTAATGTCATTCACTCCTGCTGCAGAAACAAACCTTGAACTTGGGTCTTGGCAGGTAAAATGTTTTGATTCACCACCAACTAACTTTAATATGTAAAGGTTTGTTCCAGTAGCATGAGGAAAATGTGAAGTTGATCTGAATACAGGGAGATGACAACCTAATCAGACACTAAAACTATTCATATAGTTTCTATATAGCAGCATTGCTTAGTTTTGGTAGCAACTGTACACTTGAACTATACTGATGTATATCCTATCAAGTGTCAAATTATTAATGTTCCTTCGTGGGAATGAGGCTAAGTGGATTTTCAGCCTTCAGTTTTCAAAAGTTGTTATCCATTAAGCAAACTGTATACATCAAATGTGCCATAAAAATTGCTTTTTTTCCTCTATAGGACAATATTTTTCAAAAAAGCATACTTAATCTTTCAAGGAATTCTTAGACTTTGCAGAATAGGCCTTTTTAACTTTTCATAGTGTTAATTTAAGGTTAATAAATGGGAGTATGATATACTTTTTGCGCAAAATGGGAAGTGGAATGAGCAGCAGTCCTTATTTCCCCACTCCGTAGAGTGAGACTGCTTTTTAAGGTGACCAGAAAACAAGAAAATCCCTAACCACGCCATACAGGCCACATGCCAACTCTGTACAGGGTTCCCACCAGAGTAATGATGTGAGAACTTATAAGAGTGCATAGCGCAGCTGCCAAGGTTCCACAGTGTTTAATTTCAGCACCATCTGTCTGCCAGAGCCTACGGTTTAACATTTTCCCTCCTTTAAGTACCATATTACAATTGCATATTTTTATGCAGTTGGGTTGGGACCTGGGAGAAATAAAAAGATTATTGTAAGAATAATTTATTTTAATTAAATCTGAAACGGAATGACTTGCCTTGTGCACACTTATAAGCTCGGTAATGGTTTATTTTCCCTAGTGATGTGTATTAGACAACTGGGCATCAGCTGAAGGACACATCTGATAGTCATAAAGGACAGTACTGCTGAGGCTGAACACGGGCATGGGCAGCTCCGGTCACATACACAGGGCTTGTTCCTTGAGCTACCTCACATCTTTTGAGACAAGTCATTCACAGGAAAGATGCATTGAATCCTAGATTTATTTTATAGTTCTGAGAAGACCTGTAGACCCTTGACCTCTTGGTAACAATACAGTCGTATGATTGATCGTGCCGTAGCATGCTATGACATCCCAAGGAACTATTAATGGCAAAACACCATCTAGAGAAGTGGTTTCAGGAGACATAGGGAGCCTTATCAGCCTGCAAGATTTTCCCATCAATAGGTCTCCAGTTCTAATCCCTCAATCTCTACTTTCCAAAAACTGATTTTCTACAAGCTGGAGAAAACATAACTAGTATTCCTATTCTAAATCTCTGCATTGTGCCTGTTCTAAGTCTCTGCTGCAAGAGGAATCAATGTAATTAGTGGCATTGGTTGTACCTTTTCTTACAAAAAAACCCCCAAAACACACTTTGGCAACTGTATCATAACAATTGAGGGAAGAAGATATACGAAGTCTACTTCTCAATTCAGCGTCTTTCCAGTTGCCCACCAATAAGTTTTAAAGCCTTCTAAAAGATTTAATGGATGCTCTTTTCTACATCAATGTAAGTAAAACTAAACCTATGCTTTAGGAGGAGGAGCACACTGCAGTCTGGTATTTTTACTACTCATGAAATTTTAAATTTTTATGCTGGGAGCTGTGTATTCTTCTATAGTGTGTCAAGCATGCTGGTAGCACGTGGTCAATTAAAGCAATGATCCATCCTTTTTTATTTTTATTTATTTTTTTTTGAGTAAGTGAACACAATACAAATCAGAAATTAACAATGGTATACCTGAGATAAATGCTTCCTAGGAGTGCAGTTCTTATGCCTCTATGGCCACGCTGGAGTTCTTGTCTTGACTTCTTCAATACAGACATCACCTGTGGCCTTACGTGAATCACTTATCTTTTTTGCCTCAGTTTCTCTATTTATAGAAGTGGGGAGGTGATCATGTCTACCTGCCTCTGATTGTTGTGAAGACTAAATTATTTTCCTCCACCATAGTGTTTTGAAGTTTGATGTATGCCAAGCAACCTGGTTCATCTAGGAGGCCTCTACTTGGAAATGGTAGTTCCCACATTGTGCAAACCTGGCAGAAAAGAATGATCAGTTTTAGACTACAGTGTCCCCCTGAGAAGGAAGGAATCTTCCCTCTATTCTCATGTTCCAATCCAATAGCTGGATTGACTGGAATCACTTCCCATCAGTCCCAGGATTTGAACTCAGGACTTTTATAGGGGAGGAGGGGAAGAGATCAGAGCAGTCTGAGCAGGTAGCTCCCAGTCTCTGGAATTCACTTCTCTATTGTTGACCTCCAGGGTATGTTTCAAACCCTTTTTATTTAGGCTTTTCCTGAATAAGATGCCTGCCTTAGGCTGCACTTTTTATGGAGTGGAGTTTGATTTGTTTTTTTTAAGTTACTGTAAATATATACCTAGAAACTCCATAAATTTAGAAAAAAGAAAGGAGAACTTTTGGCACCTTTAGAGATTAACGAATTTGAGCATAAGTTTTCGTGAGCTACAGCTCATATCATCGGATGCATTCAGTGGTATTTTCCACTGAATGCATCCGATGAAGTGAACTGTAGCTCACAAAAGCTTATGCTCAAATAAATTTGTTAGTCTCTTAAGGTGCCAGAAGTCCTTTTCTTTTTGTGGATACAGACTAACACGGCTGCTACTCTGAAACCTGTCATAAATTTAGAGAAATTATTTGCAAAGCAATCACATGAGAAATGCTAAATATTTGTTTTGGTTCTGAAATACAATTCCAAACAAGTTATACCAGCTAGAGAAGGAAGCTTAGCTGTCTTATAAAAGAACTATTTTTCTTGTTACAGGGTATCTCAGCAGGGTTGGGCTTACAGGTGTGTATTTAGTTTACTCACTGTTGCAGTACATTTGTATCCTTGTCTGAATACTCTAGGGTAACACTATTGGACTGGCAGATTATCACACCCTAGCTGGGATTTTCAAAAGTGCCTGTCTCTTTTGAAAATCCCAATCACTAGCACCAGAGAAGTAAACCTAAGAGTGTTCATCATACATTCCCTGTGAAGCCTCATCTGACCAGCTCTCATTAACTTGAGATATCCGTGGTCCCAGCTGACTCAGATTAAATTTTGCTTCCTTGGTGACATAAGAATGTTCACTGAGGGACCACTTTAAGGATTTGCTCCTGATAGTCTTGATAGTGACTCCTGTGATTTTGTCATAAGGTTTATTCTCTGAAGATAATGCAACTTCAGTATTCTTGAACCACAGTCTTGTAACCCTAATTTCAGAGATTTCCAAATTTTAAAACCTCAGTTCTCCTGACTAGGAATACATCTAAACTTGGACTTGTAGATCACAGAGGGAGGATTCAAGTACACAAGGAGAATAACACATCAGGTGTATTACCATCTAATAGGATTCTATTTCAGGATGTAGTTAAATACAATAAAGACCTGCCCTCCAATAGATCATTCAGGCAAAAAATCAAACTACAGTTTAACCCCAACAAGCTGAAAGAAGAAAGGGAAAACCCCCTTTTCAGGCAGCTATCGAGATTTTTGCAATTTGGCAGTGTCCAGCTGGAATTCCCAGGCTCAGCTGAATTATCTTGCTAGGACAGACTTCTCCTTCATTGACCCTGACACTCCTGGCTGTATTCTGTGAAGTTTTCCCCTCTGGAAATGGGGAGGGGGGAAACTAATACTCCTTGAGTGGAGGAAGTGGGGTATCCACAATGGATACCTTTGTTAAAGTTTGTGATAAAGATAAATGGCTTCTCTGAATAGAAGAGGGGAAAGCACATTGGGAAACCACCCTGTCTTATATGACTGTTCTCTTTTTGGTAGCTTTAGGTTAGTGCCAACAGATCTGTAGTTGCAGTGTGCAGTTTTCCATATGCTTTCAAATATAATCACCTGCCGCATGACTGGGTCTCCCAGTGTGACAACCCTCCCCTCTGCATTTCACTTCCTTGTTTCCACATAAGATTTATCTAGGCCAGTTCTTGTATTCGCTGAAGTAACCTCATCTGGGGGACACTCACTTCTTAATTTCCCATATTAACTTTATTTCTAATAATTTGCATAACCTTTTTATCGTTAGGCATTTTTTTTGTACTAGATACACTTTAACACTAGAGGTGATTAAAAGCTTGTATTATGAGTGGTGTTTCACCTGAGTGACCAGCTCATCCTCTCTTCATGCTGTTGGTGTAGGATGTCTGATTCTGGAATATAGCTGTGCTTACACCAGTAAGTTAATGTTTCATAGGTCTGGTATATCTATTTTTAATAGTGCTGTAAAAAAAATCTTTCTAAACTATGGCTAAAATAAATGTATGCAGTCTATGCCCTCCCTTCTGTGGTAAGATTATTCTTAAAGAATAAGTACAAAATTCAACAATCAGAATGGTTTTCACGAATATGAGAGAAATATGGAGGGAACCTTCTAGTTTAATAGTCTCCTCTAGTCAGGGGTCATAGAGGAATACATTATTTTAAAAAAATTAGTTACACAAGGTCTTTGGGGAGAGTATTTCTGGATACACACTGATCTTCTCCCACACAGTTGATTTACTCTAATGCTTCACTTAGCACCTAGGTTGAAAATAAACTTGATGGTCAAGCTTAGTTAAGAGTTTTGTATAGTTCCCCTGATGCCATGTGCTAGAAGCCTTGCAACCAGAAGTGCTTGCATGGATAACATGAGCTTTAGAGAACTTTTTCTAGTACATACGATGGCCCATTCTCTACTGTTAAAATGGTGTTTGACTATTTTAAAAAAGCTCTGATATCAATGCATTTTTCATGTAAAAATGTTAGTAGAGCATGAAGTAGTCTTGGGAAGATGAGAAAAACCAAGATGACGCTCAGTATTCATGCACTGCTCCCAATTACCTAATGGGGCATTAATGTGTGTATTGTAGTAAAAGTCTGCATTCTCTGCACTGAAACTGCAATATCATGTTTAATTTTAGAGCACCTTTTCATTACAAGATCTATCTGCATAGAGCAGAACATGCATGGATCCTGAAATAAAAAGTAGGGGAAGGAAATTAAGTGCAAAATGCTCAAAAGAAAAAAATTAATTTGTCCTATTACCAATGGATAGAAAAACAAGAGTAAAGGATCAAGATACAAAAATTTTAAAGCTTATCTTTAAATTTGATAAGAACATGCAAGTGATTTTGTAACACTTCTCTGAGGCAGAGAACATTATTTCCTGGGAGGTGTGTATGTGTAAAATAATGGTTACTTATTATAGCAGGTGGGTGCTGCTAAATTCTTCTATCCTATTTATGAAACCAAAGTGTTTAAACAAAGTGGGTGTGGGAGGCTGGGGGAGAAATTCTAGCTAAGTTAGAAGCAACCTTTGTAATATTTAAAATGCTAGGGAAAACTTTAATTCTCTAGGAGCAGCTATTGGATGTGCTATATGATTGGATGGATTATTTGTAGATTCATGTCTTCATTTAGGGAAAACAGTTTGCTTGAGCCATATTTTAATTGAATGTGTTGTATTTACATAAAAATGGGACAAAGGAAGAAAAGCAAAATCTCTATTGTATCTTCATATGAAGCCACCGAATTTTGTTTCAATGAACAATGCTAGATGTTGCAGATTCTGGTATCCTGACTCTTGGTCACTAACAAATCATTGGTCATATAAACTACAGTATTTCTTCTCAATTAATATAGTACAGTCTCTCATGAAGTTACTAAGAGGTAAATGCATAACTGGTTGAAAGACTGTTCTCAGAGTAGTTATCAATGGCTTGCTGTTAAACTGGGCAGGCATATCAAGTGGGGTTTCACAGGGGTCAGTCCTGTGTCTGGTACTAGTCAATATTTTCATTAATGACTTGGATAATGGAGTGGAGAGTGCTTATAAAATTTGGAGCTAAAATCAAGCTGGGAAGTATTGCAAGTATTTTGGGAGACAAGATTAGAATTCAAAATGACCTTGACAAGTTGAAGAATTGGTCTGAATTCAACAAGATGAAATTCAATGAAGATAAGCGCAAAGTACTGCACTTAGAATGGAAAAGTCAAATGTACAACTATAAAATGAGGAATAACTGGGCAGGAGGTAGTAATGCTGAAAAGGATCTGGGGTCACAGTAGCAACAATATGATGCAGCTGCAAAAAAAGGCTAATATAATTCTGGGGCATAGTAACAGGAATGTCGTATGTAAGACACAGGAGGTAACTGTCCTGCTGTACTCAGCACTGGTGAGGTCTCAGCTGGAGTACTGTGGCCAGTTTTAGGCACCACATTTTAGGAAAGATGGGGACAAACAGGAGAAATTCCAGAGGAGAGCAACAAAAATGATCGGTTTAGACCAGGGGTTCTCAAACTGTGGGTCGGACCCCTCGGGGGTTGCGAGGTTATTACGTGGGGGGTCGCAAGCTGTCAGCCTCCACCCCAAATCCTGCTTTTCCTCCAGCATTTATAATGGTGTTAAATATATAAAAAAATGTTTAATTTATAAGGGGGCTCACACTCAGAGGCTTGCTATGTGAAAGCGGCAGAGTCCTGCCGCTTTTACAGATCCAGACTAACATGGCTACCCCTCTGATATGTGAAAGGGGTCACCAGTACAAAAGTTTGAGAACCAGTGGTTTAGACAGCCTGACCTATTAGGAAAGGTTAAAACCTGGATGTCTTTAGTTTTGTGAAAAGAAAACTAAGGAAGGACGAGACAAGAGTCTTCAAATATGTTAAGGGCTGTCACAAAGAGGATGTGGATCCCTTGTTCTCCATGTCCACTGAAGATATTACGGGAAGTAATGGGGCTTAATCTGCAGCAAGGGAGGTTTAGGTTAGATATTAGGAAAAACTTTTTAATTGTTAGGATAGTTAAGCTCTGGAATAGGATTCCAAGGGAGGTTGTGGCATCTTCATCATTGGAGGTTTTTAAGAACAGGTTGGACTTGTCAGGGAATGGTCTAGGTTGCTTGGTCCCACCTTAGCTCAGGGGGCTGGACTTGATGTCTTCTTGAGATCCCGTACGTTTCCGTGATTTTCAGCTATCAAGCTGTGGTAATATCCCTTTTGGGGAAAAGAGTTTAGTAGAAGGCCTTTGTGAGAGATGTATTCCTTATTATAAACTTCTTGTATGCAAAGAGTTTAGACCAGATAAAATCTGCTGAACAAAAGAATGGGAAAGAAGCTGGGGAAAGAATTAACTTTTTAAATCACTTTTGCACTTTAATGTTCTCAGCCCTGCTGAGGCTTGTCCAGCCCCAACACAATTTAATCATCAGAACTAGTCTTAAGCACCGTTAACTGCAACAGCCTCCAAGAGGCAGTTTTTACAGTCAAGAATATCCAGAATGCAGTAGCACTTTGACCACGTCCCCAGGGATGTCCACTACAATGAGAGTTGTAAAGGGGGCTGATGTAGAGGCTTTGTCAGCTCTTTGCTGTCTGCCACCTTGTGCTGGATGCATTCCCTGGTGACTGATTCTGTCTCTGGAGTAGCATAAAGGGGTGGCAGTGTTACGAAACTGGGGTCTCTTTCTTTAAAGAGTCTGTAAATACAAGGCTGTAACAGGTGTTACATAGTTTTCAATCATTGCTAATACTTATGGTACCAAGTGTACAGCATTTCAGAGTATTCAAAATTATTTGGATTCCCAGATATCTGGCTTCCCTATTAACAATAAAGATATATTATGCAAAATTATAGAAGAAAAATTAAGATGAAAAAAAAAGTGTAATTGTGAAGTGAATCATTTGTGCTGTCTAAATATTTAGATTGCCAGAAAATCCTTTGGTGAATTTCGTGTAGCGGATAGTCTTGCAGTCTAAAATATGTTTGGTTTTTTTTGTCTTCCGGTTTTTCATGATTCTTGCATAATTTATGCAGAATATATATTCTGAGTCAGGAGATCCTTTTTTATCATGCATAAGTGAACACGTTTTTTATTTATGCACTCCAAGGTATCTGCAGTTCCAAACATACAGGGGGAAAAGAGGAGGAAAGAAAGTGTATATATGACAGCATTACCAGAGCTGCAGTAGCAAATACATCACTTAAGCCTTACATATGCTGTTATGTGGTGTGTTGGATGTAGACATCGGCAGGCAGATATTACTGTGGCATTTCTGACTAAATACATTGAAAATGTGGTATTTCTATGGTAATTTTTTTCCACATGACTCAAACACCACTTAGCTACTAAACATCTGTACTTCTGTGAATATTTCTGTGCTGTTAAAATTTTTGTGAAGGAAAAACATCTTCAAAACATCTTGTTGCCATTAAACAAGATTTTGAGAAAATAAAGCAGTACAAATTACATCTGGTGGCAATGATTATCAGCAGTTATTCTGTGAGAAGCAAGAGGTGTTCGCTTGTAAATATTTGATTTCCACTTCTAAATGTGTGCTTATGTAAATATTGGCTGCATATTAGTATGAAGCCCATGTAAGCAGAATGCTTTTCTCTGCTGAATTATACATTAAATCGGTGTAGGTTAGCATGGCAAGAAAAGATATACACACTGGGTGGGTGGGTGGGTGTGTGTATGTATAAAGGTCTTGAGTCCAGCTATTTTATCCAAATACTTCTGGTTTTCTGTTTTTGCTTTCCTTGCAATTATGAAATAATGTTGATGGACTAACTGCACAGAAAGGTTTGCAAATGAAAGTAGCATAAAATTCACATAATTTGAATGAATGAATTTTAGAATTTTATAAGAATTGGGAATGGTTCATTAAACTTCAGATTATTGATCAGTCTTTGTTTTTTTTTTTAAACAGTAACATAGAGGGGATATTAACATGGGAATCCTCTTTTGGCATTATTTTATTTCACAGCTCAGTGGTTTGTTCTGCAATAGCATGACTCTCTTGCTTTTACGCACTTTCATGTTCTGCTGTATGGTCAGCATGTCAAAGCAGAACTATTTTAGATGCATTTTGAGCCCTGGTTATTCCACCACAATGTACTTTCTCTACAGCAATTGCAGATAGTAATTTTTATACTGGGTTTTAAAATGTTTTAAATAGTAAGTGAGCATGTTGCTGCTGCTAATTCTGAATTGATTCAACACCTTTTCCTTCTCCATGCAGAGTTACTCAGTTGATTTAGTCTTTTATTGAAAAAGATTGGCTTTGTTAGAAAACCTTTCTACATATTTAGTCACTTTTTTTTCTGAAATACTTGTGGCACGGACTTTTGAGTATATAGGGTCTATATGGAATTGCCTGCTGTGAACTGCCAGCAAATTCAGTAATTTTCCAGTTAAAAAAGGGGAATCTTACTTCTCATTAAACTCCTCTTCCAAATTCTTGTGGCTCCAAAATGGCAGCCCACTAATCACAGGTGAATATGCTTCTTTATCTGCATCAAGATGCATTGAGCAAAAAATTCGCAAGTCAGACAAGGCCATCTGTCTTAATTTGTAATAAAATTGAAACATAATGGAACAGGACTGATGGCCAGTGTTCTTTTCAGCAGACCTGTACTGTTCTCTGGTCAAGCTCTCCCTTCAGCATGTCTGCTGGGATGTTTGACGGTTCCCACAAAATGATGCACATGTAAGACTGGAAGCTAGACTTTTTTTCTTAAATTTCTTCCAACCATTTTGTTTGCTAAGTACAGTTGCAAATATAATGTGTCCATTAATTGGATTTACCAGAAGACATGTATTAAACAGGGAAAATAAAGCAGCTGTTAAGCTATTATGTATTTCAGGGCGTATTGCTCTTGGCATATGGAGCAAATTTTTTACATTATAATGCATAAATCTTTGGAACCTAAAGTTATTTTAAAATTAAATGGATGACAAGCACAAGACTGTCTACCTGAACCTGCTTTATATGTTTTTAAGAAGTAAGTGTGGTCTTTAAATAACCAAACAAAGCCATGTTTTCTTAATAGAATGGGAGAAGTTTGCTAAGGGAAACCTGAACTGAGTACAGTATTTTCAATAACACAAATTGAACAGATTCTACAGAAATCTAGGTCACAGTAACAGATGACCTATACATGGTCCTAATTTTTGATGCAACTGTCTAATCTGCTCTGAGTGTACTAGCCAGACATCATTCCTAATTGACCTTGATATCCAGTGAACAGAAAAAGCTAAAGCCACATGGTAGTTAACTTTTTACCAGAAAAAAGAATCTGTGGAAAACTCTTTATCAGATTCTATAACTAGAATCTAGATTTCTCTGGGATGAATCTTGCCTACAAATCTATTAACAGGCTGCCATATTAAAGATCTGTATTTCAGACTCCTTTCAAAGAGCCATAAATCTGAAACTTTGGGTTAAATAGAAAATAGCTTGTCAAAAACTCAGCTGCTGTAACTACCCATTATTATACATACATACATACATACACGTGCACACTGTAATTGCGTCATGAGGTATTGATATGTCAGACTCTAAACAGAAGTGCCTTGCATGGAAAAAGTAGAATTTGTCTGTAAAGTTAGGCAAGATTTCAGTTCAGCCTGGCTGACCAGAGACTGAATACTTCTGCAGAGCCAGAGGTGTAGGGTAGGTCTACCCTGTACACAAGCCCGGGCACTGACTCATGTTTGAGCACAAGCTCCTCCTTCCATCCAGACACACACATCAGTCTGACTTGGGTCAGCAAGCTATTCAGGACCCTGGTGGGGCCTGGGTCAGAGCCTGAACCCTGCTGTGACTCAGGTCAAGACACAGATGTGAGTTGGAAGGTCTACACAGTGCAGTATGGACATGTTAGCATGGATGTTTGACCCAGGTCCAGCAATTGTAAACACAGGTTTACAATGTAGTGTGAATGCTCAAGCATGGGCTTGGAAACACCGGGTATGTCTATGCTGCATTTTAAAACCCACAGCAGCAAGTAAATGTGTGGCTTGTCTTCACTGAAGCTAGAAGAAATTAAATAATGTGGGAAAATGTGGCAAGATACCTGTTCTGAGGAATCTTAGATTTGTGGTTCCAACTTTACAGTATCAAGAATTGGTGGGTGGCGAAAAGGAAAACTTCAGATTGTAATCCATTGGGGTTTTTAGCTGACATACAATACCTCACTCACTCTGCCTTAATGTCTTTACAAAATGAACAAGCTAGTCATTTTTGATGTTCATCATGGTTAAGGGTTGTAATCAAAGGACATAGCTGATGTCCTGCAGTTTATAACAACTAGTCATTGAGCCATGATGTGGAGGAGCCTGTCATATGTAGGCTCTCTAATAGCAAATAAGGGGGCATGTTAGTGCAGTGTGTGCAGCTCCATGCCCATTCTTCTAATCACAACACCTACTGAACACTGTTATCCTTAATCCATGTTTTGGCATCTTATCTCAAAGATGGTGTGGAGTTTGTGTGTAAAATTGTGGTTAACCATAGATCTGAACAATGTGGTGTTGCAAAACCAAATTGTACACAATTTTAACACACGCAGTTTTCTTAATGGCAGGTCACCTTAACTGCCAACTCATTAAGATTTTGTAACTAATTATATTTCTATTCTCAGAACAAGTTTAGCATAATACTAAGCATGTAATTTATATTTTTGGGTGTGAAGATGGTACAGTTAACTGTTTCCCAGAGGAAAGGTATAGGGCATCTTCCTCTTAACACTAAGACACAACAGTTCCAGTTCACTCGAAACTTGCACTTTTTACAGTCATTCATGATTATTGAACAGAAACATATTACATTTATCTGTTGTATTTGTTTAAGGTCCAGGACAGCTGCTGATAGTAAGCCAGCACATTAGACAGGAAGACCAGCCAAAATTTGCTTCAAAACTTTCTATCAAATCCATACCTCAGTACTGCATCATAGGGCAGAACATGCCATTATGTTCTTTTTAGTAGACCAATAGCTGATTGCTATTTTGGAAAGTGTTCTTAATGTTTGAAACACTTGAATTATATAATAGCCAATATTCTTAATGTGTGTTTGGAAGGTTTACACATCAATTGATTGCTGCTGAGATAAATAAGTCTTAAGTAAAAGTCACACTTACATTTTGATCATTTAAAAAAAAGACTGTATCAAATACAAAACCATCAAACAGCATTCTGTATTTCAAAGAAACAGATCTTGCCCTTTTGATATTATGCAGCTGCTTCATTTTCAAAGTCTAATAACTGCTGATAGTTTTCTTGTTATGTTCGTTTGTGGCTCTGGATGCCTTTATATACTTTTATCCTACAACAGACATTATTTTGACTTAGTGTTTTTTTGCTCAGCTGACTTTTTTTTAAATTATCTAGAAGAAATTTCTATATGTATTATTTTTTTTAAAAAGCTGCCTTACGCATGCTTTCCCCATGTGCATAGTACATAGGGTTGTTTTCAGCTCCAGGATGAGTACACCAGTATCTTCACAGAAGGGAGAATCTTGCCTGGACAGTCCTTTTATGGCTTTTTAGTCTATAAGGAAGGAGAACTCCCTTTTGCTAGCCTGCAGGAGTCTGTCTTCTAGTCAGTCGTTTGCTTAACTTGTATTCCAGTTTATTGAAATATGAATTAGTGGCACAGGCAAAGAAAGTAAAGATGTACTTCCCAGAATACACTTTTTTTTTAAAAAAAAAAAAGTAGTGATTGACATTAAAGCCAGTCTCTTAGGAGTACTAAAAATTGGTACCAACCACAGATGATGATAGAGGCTGTTGCTGTTTAAGAATCTCGTTGCATCTAGTATTCTGACTGATGATCTTCAGGGATAGGGTAGCGGGGAGAAAACCATCAAATTATTTTTTGTTTTGTTTAAAAATTAAGTCTCTAATCGTGCCACATATGGCTGAGTTTTTTATATCCTTTTGGTTTTGTGCTTAAAAAAACTTCCTATATGAACCTCAGCAAAATATAAATAAAAAATCAGTCGGCTGTAATCTAACCTAATTTATATAGCCTTAAATTTACTGATAAGTAATGCACACAATCCATTGTGCCATATTATTAATACAACTTCTTTTTAAAATCTCTCCTTTTTGTAGGATTCAACATACGCGTGTGTGTGTGTGTGTGTGTGTGTGTGTGTGTGTGTAAAAAGTATTCATATATCTGCATTAAAATAGCAGCTGTAATGGACATGATCTATACCTCACCTTTAGGAATGTTTTGCTCTAAAACCTAGCAATACCACTTTAAAAATTAGTGATTTACTTTCTGTATTAAAGATAATTTTGTGTGGCGCTTTTTTTGCCATCCATTTGCAGTGGAGCTCTGGAAATAAGTACAGTGTTCACTTGGCATGTAGGTGCCATGCATGCCCACACAAATATCCAGGAGATGATTTTGATCAGGAGGAGGAGGAGGAGGATGAGGATGATGATTCTTATTTTTTTGGAAGAGCAGTCAAATGGGCCTAGTGTGCCCAATTTTAAATTTGCTCCCTGATCATATTGGTGGTCGCTACAGTATGTAGATTGATAAATGTGGGAGACTCTCTAGTGTTGTATGTTAAAAATAGTAATACACCATGTCTTTAGTACAGTTCATGACTACAGTGTAAGTTTCACTTCCACAGCATGCTATAGTTCATGAGTGTTTTAAATAGTTGTTCTCTTGACCTGGGTATGTTAACTGCTTTCCATGCTGTATTTGAAGGGATAGGCTTTTCTACACATGTTCATGTGTGTGAACAACCTTATCTGTGCTGTACCAGCATGCCAGTTAATGTACTCTTTTTGACTTTTTTATATTCAAGTTGAGGATTAATTCCATCTAATGTCAAGTGGCTGAAACAGTTATAGTGACTTTTTCAGAGGGGCTGGATTAGAAAGTCATAAACATTTTCTATTCCACTTCAGAGCCTCCAACCTTCCTTTGTCATAGAGGTAAAGATTGGAATTGCTTCTGGTGCTCAGCTGATGTGACAGCTGGGGGCAGGCTTTTAATATAATAAGGCCTGCTGGTCTTTATACTCCGTTCATTGGTTCAGACTTGTTCACCCTTCCTTTGAGGAGCTGCTTTGAAAGGGTTTGGGGGTAGGGGACAGTAGGACCTGATGATCCCTTTCCCAAGTCTAAGGTTTGGCTTTTGGCTTGTTTATTTTGGTAATCACCAAGCTGAAATAACTCATAGTTTCCTTTAAAAAATTGACACAGAAGAATTTATTACATTTATTGTCTCTAACTTTGTGAAAGCTTAACTGCCTAGCCAATTCAGATACTGATGAAATCAGATCTGTTGTAACAAGAGCCTTCTAAGAAAACTGTTCCTAATAGACACCAGCCAGACCAGTGGAGAATTCATGATGGTATAAATGCTTTTTTAGTTTGTGTGTCTTTTAAAATCTCTCTAACCTCTTTTGGGGTTAATTAAAATCCCCAACTATATCTTGCTTTTCCAGTTGCTCTCCACTTGTCCACTGGGAAGTTTTCATAGTTGGAAAGTGACCATATGGACTTCATGATTTTACGTACTGTGACTATAAAGCTTTTATGATATTCTAGTGGTTAAAAATGGCAGCAGTAGCTCTTAAACATGGCATAGTTATGTTGCTTTTTTGTAACAGCAGACCTGCCTATAATGCATCAAAAGCAGTAATTTCCTGTTCACTGAAGCCCCCTATCTCTCTGCTGCTTTAAGCTTTGTGTCCTATAGCTTGTGCCTGTGTGCTAACAAATCTCTATTGTCCAGTGGGTCGAATAGTGGCTGGAACTAAAGAATTGCTGTCTGGTTTCTATTCAAATCCAGGTAGTCAGATATATGAATGGACTTTCTCGAACAGCCATGTGAATAACCTCTACTCGGCATGAAGGCTACAAACCAGGCTATCAAAGCTTAACTAACTCGCAGGTTCACAGCTGCAGTCTTTAGATGCAGAAGGTGGAAATGTTTTAAGTACGCTTTTAGTACTCCTCTTGACCTTTTAAACATGTTGATCATTTTTAATATGTAGTTTTAGATTTCTGGCCAGAAGAAGGGGATGAAATCCTATTTCTTAAATTGGTTAAAATAATACTAGTTAAATAAACAAAAACAAACCCTGATTTCAGTCTTTAAGAGACTGATATGAAAATGTTGAGAAAACAGTGAGTTCACAGTACAAATTAAATCTACAGATACCTTAATTGAGAATTTTCTAATACAAGTAATCAATTAAAAAGTCATAATTAAAAACTGCAGTTACTTGCACAAGTATACTAAAAATAAGCTAAAGACCATTTCAGCAAACATTTCATGATCTAGTGAAAACTGCAAGCAGAGCTTCACTTGATGTGTTCATCTTACAGTAAGTCATGTATATCGTGGTTTCTACGAGTATTACAAAAAACAATAAAAGTAACTCAATTAATCTGAGCAGTTCAACCAAAACAAACCCCCCCTACAAATAAATGAATGGTTATATGAGCATAGTCAAACAGTGACCGAAATCTTGTAGGTTCCTCTTGCATTTTTGCCGCTTGTTCAGAAAAATATTTCCGAAATAAAATTCATAACAACTGTTGCTAAGAGATTATTGAACACTTTATCTTTTCGGCAAGCAAAAGGGAAAGCCTGGAGGTTAGTACCCATTAGAGTGACGGCGCTGTGTACGCCCCTGCTGTATCACAGGTAGTATGAAAGAGGGCTCTTTTTTATATTTCTTTTTGTCTTAAACTCAGACAGCTTTGTAAGCAGTAGTGTGGGGATTACGAGAGTTAGACAAAAGCAGGCGCGACTGGAAAGGGGGGGAAGGCTTGGGGCATTTCCTGTCACTCAACACATTCCATCTCACTAAAATTCTCCACACCCTTTCCCCCCTGTTTTTCTAATTGCTGTTGTTTAAAATTCATTTTGCTCTGGCAGAGGGTTGGTTTTTAGTGTTGCATTCCTTCAGATTGCACAAAGCACAGCTGGGGAAAATGGCTGGCATTTTGAGAAGCAAGTCACGATTGCACGCATGAGCACCTCACACATCCATTTTTTTCTGCACAGCAGCTGGCTGACCTGTCTCGTCCACTGCTGGCCTATTGAGCGACCTGGACTGTCTGGTTTTGGCTCATGCCTTTGTCCATGTCTGGCTCAGTTCCTCTCTGTCTATATTTGCCTCCACTAACCCTCCAGGCTACAGAAGTGTTTGGTTACATAAAACTAAAGATTTAAGCAGAATAAAAACTTTCAACTTTACAGAATTCTTTAAGTTTCTTCTTTTTTGAATTTCCCCATTGCAGTTTTTTTTAAAGCAGACCGTGTCAGGAAAACCTTTGTGTGTTCATCGTGCACTCACTGGTTTCATAACTATCTCCAGCTGTGTTATATTATGAGATGAATATAAAAAGCTTCTGTTCCGAGAACAAAGGAACACGTGCAGAAACGAGACTGGAAAAAATTCACTTGACTATTTCAATACACAAGCTATTCACGAGTTCTCCGCAATATCTCTAACAGGTATAGTCTAAAAGAATATTTAAACAATTTAAAAATCTTACCTAGTGAAAGAAACTGAGTAGTCCCAAATTGTTAGGTTAAAGACTTTTGTAGTTGGATCTTTGTCCAAAAAAAAGTTGTATCTGGTGCAGGCAGGAGAGCAAGTTCTCTTTAGCTCAAATACATTTTTAGTGTAGAAATAGCGCTCCCAGCTAGCATCGCATTCTGTTCTGAGAAAGAAATGTAGCCATGAGTTTGTCACTAAATATGAGAGGCACAAAAGCAGGCTAGACGAGGTATTGAACTGCTCCAGATTTCCTTGCAGCCCTGTCTGTTCTACTTGAATTGAACTATATATGACCCAGATGATGGACAGAAGCAAATTTAGTCATGTGCAGGGCTGGGACACAGCCTATTTGCTGATCCCTGGCAGTGCAGGGGTTTGTCTCCTGATTGGGCCGTACCCTGATCATTGAAATGTGAAGCCCCTACCATTCAAAGGCTGCAATTCAGGAATGGCTGTTTGGGTGTCTAGTTGCCTTCACTTATAGTGAAGTGCTTTAAAGTTGTCTGTTCTATTTGGTATTGCCTCTCGTATCTGAGACCAAACACCTGTCTTCCTCCCACACTGTATGTAGAGTTCTGTTGCAATGACATTAACTAGTAGCCTTATAAGAATACTGAACTGTTTGTCGTCTATGCGTTTGTCCAAGATGCTCCTTTGAAACCAAATGAATTAAAGTAACAGTTACCACAGGGATATATTCTTGTATTTTCATCATGGTGTAAAAGTGTGAGTAAAATATCCTGAATTTCCTCTTGGCATGAGAAAACACATTGTAGCATTTTAACATGTTGGTTCAGTGAGAATGAATTTGATGATCTGGCAGCATCTTCATTTATGCTCAGCATTTTTTTAAAGTCTTGAAACCCCTGTTTTGTCTTTTTTTTCCTTTTGTGGGGTTGTCACCCTTATTTTGGTATCAAGTCACGTAGAGCAATGCCACAAGGGTGCCTTGGAAAGCTCAGTCCCCAGTGAGCTGTGACAGCCTTTAATCATGCAAGACAGTCAGGGTTTGCTCTCATCATCTTGTCTAAACTAGTGGACCCAGGATTTATTTCAAGTGTTTCTGGGCCACTGGGAAACTAGGTCATGATACGGCAGTGTCGGTTGTGACATTTTTGTTTAGCGCATTAAAGTAGCCTCATTTATTTAATGAGTTGATTTCATATTTATATTTAATGTCATAAGAGTTCCAACACATAAATAAATCTTTCTCCAGACTGCTGAAAAATCAGGGATTGTGTCCATTTTTTGTTGGAGTAATCCCACTCTATTGTTTCAATAAAATGTTTCTTGGAAGGATATTTAGTATCCAGGCAACTTTTCCATTTCCTCCCTTAAGAGTCCCTGTTAGAAATGCCACCTGTATCAGAATACAAGAAGGGGAGGTGAATGCCTTCTTTCTCACAAATCAGAGATAAAGTGCTTCTAAGCATGGTTTCAAATGAGCCCACCCAATGGATGGGTAAATTCCAGTAATAAATTATTCCCAATCCATGTCCCTTCAAATTAATAAAACTGAAAGCTGCTGCCACCTCAATTTTCTCCAAACTCTATCTTGTCTGTCTTCTGAATGTTTGTTTGTTTCTTGGGACAGGAGAACTGAAGATCCTATTCTATGCTGTGTGCAGTGTATCACTGCAGAATGAGCACTTCCCAAACCAGATCTGAATTTTTCCAATGTGAATGCAAGACTCGAGGGCTAGCAGGGAGGGAAGACTGTGACTCAGTGAATTGTTCCCCTTTTTCCATTCTTTACTCTGGTAAAGAGGTGAGGAACGTGAACATAAGTCGGACATGAGACATGCAAATATTGCAGCCTGACCACTTATTCCCTTCTCTCTCTCGCGCCCCCCCCCCCAAAAAAAAGACGACAAAACAACCCCACACAATTAGGTCAGTCTCCCTTGGGCACAATGCTATGCCTTCAAGACCTTTAAGTCAGAAAAGTCATTCCTTCTCTGAAAAGCAATTGAGTGGTACTCAATCTGTTGATTTTGAAGGAAACAAGCAGATGTTTACATGGCTCCAGGTGGAGGATCGTGGGGAAACCAGTCATGTTTAACCTCTTTCTGGTCTACTAGCCATTTTCATTTTGATAGTATTTTACTGAAGTGGTTTTAAAACGTCACCTACAATAGCAACAATGACACTAACAGGAGCACTGATTTTCAAGATGGCTGTAAAAGGTTTTATCCTGGTTCCTCCAGGTCTCGTCTTCAATCTCACCTTCCCATGAATTTTCTGGTAAAAGAGGTGACCCTCTGAGCAACTCATGTCACTTATATTCCATATTTCAAGCCAGAGAGTGAATCACGTTTCAAAATGGTTGGTTGGATGATACTGGCTCCCCATTTTCCAGTTTGGGTATTGAATAGAAATTTAGGCACTGCACTCGCATACCAGCTCCCGACATATAAAGCCAATAGAGCCTCATGAAAAATGTGCACCAGCTTTTTATGAACCTATACTATGTTTAAAATTCAACCCCTTAAAGTTCCTGTTCTTGCTGCTTAGAACTAGTGCTTTCTTTACTATCCTGTGCAGTGATATTTTTGGCAAGCTGTATGAATTGACATTAGTGCCAAGTATATACAATAATAATTTGTTTACATACCTGTTCATCTCTGGATCTCAAAGCACATTATGAATATTACTTTGCCTCCAGGTGACTCAGTTTACTTATCTATAAAATAGGATAAATCTGGTCTCTCTGATGGAGGCTGAGAGTTTTAAGTGACTTTCATCTGTGCCATTAACTTTGTGTGAACTTAGAAATCCTTGGTCCCAGTCTTGTGCTTTAACCAATAAATGAAGAACAAGTCTGTGCTCTTCCTGTTTTAATATCTAGGTCAGCTGCCTTCAGCGATGATGACATGTCGGGATCTAGCAGTGAAAAATTGAGTGTTGGGAGGCTGTATTGTCTTCAAACTGTGGTTGAAACCCATTTCTCCCTCTGAGCCATTTGCACAGTTCTCGGTATAGATGGCAACTGGATGAGGACAAGCTTGTTGCGACTTGATCTAAGAGAGACTGAAAGGTTACTTATCTGGAGGAAGCAGCTGAAATAGCAGTGTTTTTTTTCTGCTCTCTTGACGAAGTGGGAATGCCCATTATTTGCTACTGTGGGTCACAACTTGGGATCTCTTGGATTCCCTGTTGCATCTGTTAATCCTTTTATATTACAATGTCTGTAATGTCTCTTAGTGGTGTACCTGCTGGGGTATTGAAGTCTTTCCCGTTTCAAGCTTGGGTTATTTCAGTGCACTGTACCTGGTGCTACACCTAACGAAAATTTGGAAATTGGAGGGGTTGCAGTGTTGCTGTTTGCTTTAAGCAGTTTCATTTCTGCTCTGGAATCTGCATTACCTGCTGCTTGATGTCAACATGGAGGCTCGTGGGTTTTGCTAACCTATAAAGCCATATGTGATTTGGGTCCATCTCTCCTGTCACGTGGTTCTGCTGTCATCAGCTGAGACAACGGACTTAGAGCCCTCTGGTTTAAATTATGGGGATGGTGGCAGTGAGGAGGCCTTTGATTCTGGACCCCATTCTTTCTTTTTTGCAGACCACTCTTTATTTTTAGTCTAGGAGAACTTGGATTTGTTGGTCTTCAGGACATATGGCAAAGCTTGTTTTCCTAGGCTTTTCTGGGGAATGGAGTTCATTTTAGTGACTGGGGAAGTCCTTTATCATTTTGATGACACTGATGAATGTAAGTAGAATTATTCTGCCCTTACTGCACTGGATATTCATTTTTATATATACAAATGAATAACCACTAAACTTTCACCAGAAGCAGGGAGATCTGAACTACTCATTTAACCTTTGTTCATATAGTGATCCATACCCATATCAAATAGTCACACAGCTGTTGTTGATGTGGATGAAAGATGGTCCCCTTCATTTTCACAGGAGTAAAGGTGGCACTCACTTTTGCATAGCCCCTAATCACCCAGTGTCCTAAGATGTTCAGGTTTTGCTCACAATAAGCACACTGCTTATACTTTCTCCCCACTCTAAGTCCTGCTCCATCTCCTGTTTTGCATATAATCTCAGGTATTCAGTTGCCTGAAAATCACGTTCTAAACACAGCTAGCCAATATGTAGATCTAGAAAGTGACTCTGCTGCATCTTGCGATGGATTCATTCTGGTCCTGGAACTTGCTGATACGCGGTACACGCGAGACATGCTGACTAGGTAATGTGTTTGGCTGCTGTCCGTCACGCTCCTTGGTCAGAGTCATCATATCTGTATTCAAAGAGCTATTCTGGCTTTGTAACGGAAAAATTAGTTGTGTGCGGGCTGTCTAGCTCGGTCGGAACAATTCCTCAATTGCTTGTGGGTCTTAATTTCTGCAAAATCCTATAGTTGGCCTTATAGATCCACTGTACTTTTCCACACGCCGTATATACTTTCCAAGCAATGAAGTCTCTTAATGAAAAGTACCCCGTGCCAATTTCATTCATGCTTTGTTCTTGTGACTTGTATTGAAAATAGGGAAATAGGGTCAATTTAATTGAAAACCCTAGTGTTGAGGAAAAGTTCCTGCTACTTGCTTCATAAATTCTATAGACTTTATAATACCAAACATTGGACCAGAATTCAGCTGCTACAGTTCGGCATCTCTGAAATTTTGTACATCAGAAAGCCCACGTTAGCTTCCTGCCTCAAACAATTTTTGTTCTGCTAAACAATCTGACATTTTAATCTTTTGGAACACAAAGTCCTCTGGGGACTTCACAACTGAACCAACTTTCAGATTTGGAGAAAGGAAAAAAACCAGCCCTTGGACAACTAGAATCAGGATCCAGAAAAGACATTCCCCCCCCCCCCACCCCCAGTTGGTGATTTCCCTCGTACTTATACTGCCCCCATGCCCATACCATCAGAGCATCTTCAGTTTTAAAAGACACATTTAAAGGTATTAAGTAAATTTATTGCTCTAGACTAGTAATAAAAGCCAGACTAAATTGGGGAACACTTCACTGTTCTCTGATGTGAGCTAAACTTCAGCTATGACGGAATGGTCAGACAGTGAGTTCCATAGGCAAAGTCCCTTCAGTTGAAAATCTTCTGCTTCTGGAAAGTTCAGCTGTGGGAATCAATATCTTGGGCCATAGAGGATCTTAACACTAGTGACGGGGTATTGGGGGTGGGGGGAGGTTTTTCTCAGATAGCCAGATCCAGGTCCTCAACCTTTCAGCCACTGTTAAAGATCCTACACTTTGTACTGAAATCCCATCCCTGTCACCTTCCTGCACAGACTATGGAAAAAGATTACCCCGGATCAAAAAGACAGCTAAATGATTGGTGTGGCCTTGGTGGGTTACCCAGAGGGAAGGCCTTCCATCTTCTCAAGACTGAAGACACTATCACTGCTTCCAGTCCTGATGAGCTGTAGAAGACATAAAGGGGTGGAGAGTATTTCAGTAAGTTTTTGGTGTAGGTCATGTGTAAGTAGCAGAGATGGACCCACGTGACTGACTGACGTCTGAATCACCAAAGCTCAGCAGGTAGAGTGGGATTTAGATAAAACTCTTATTTGTCTACTTATTGTGAAGGCTTTGCTTAGTGTAACATTTAGCTACAGAGATGCAGAGAGATCTTACTGACAGTGTTAATCAGAACAGGACATACTCATGTCAACACAGGAAGCGCCTTCATTCTTGTACATACCTTAGTTTACCGGCTGCTTGGCTGACAAACTTCTGCTGCCCCCTGGTGATGCTTGAATGTCAGCAGAAAAGGGGCAAGACAAGCTCTGGTATTCAAGCAGCTTGGCATTAGCATTACTGATGGGTGAAATGTGCATGAGGAACTCTATGGTATCTAGGATTTGAGTGAATATAAAAAGAGCCTCATACTTAGGACACAGCATCATACCTAATATTGACAATAGTGACTTAAAAGGGTGATGCACTGATATAGGTGCTCTCAGAGAAGGCCCCACATGACATCCCAATGTACAGCCTGTCCAGGTATCATTCAGACCACATGAAACTCTTTCTTTAAAAAGAATAAACTGCAGTGTTCAGGCCAACATTTCCTCATCTAAAATGTTTTCTGATATGAGGCTATCCCTTGCATGAATACAGAATGGAAGCTTCTCTGTCCAGACTTTGATGCTGGTATTTGGCCATTCTGATCCTTGACCTGTGTTTCTGAAGAGCGAGGATTAGGACCTGTAAAGGAGACAATACGGTGAAATGGCTAGGGCACTGAACTGGAAGTCTGGAGATGTAGGTTGTATTCCCAGCTCTGCCACTGACTTGCTGTGTGACCTTTGACTAGTCATGGTGTCTGTTTCCATTCCCACTCTGTCTACATACTCTGGAGCTGTCTCCTATTTGTGTGTACAGTGCCAAGCATAATGGGGTTTTGCTGGGGACCTCTAGGCACTGTCTCAGTACCAATAACCATGAAAAGAAAGTTCGTCATGGAAGGAATTATTCTGGAGCAAACAGGAGTAACAGCTATTTAATAACTTTTGGGGAAACTGTTTGCCCTGACACTTGTGCCTGCTAGAAAGTGTGTCAAAGAAAACATGAAGGTAAATCTATACAAGAACTCTCCTTTACTAGGTGACATCCACAATCTTAAGTGACCTTCCCAAATGTATTTAGTACAATTCTTCAGAAAACGCACCTTGGTTAAGCAATTGATTTATCAGTCCTTTATATTTATTTACATAGTGGCTTACAATTTTTAAATGCTGTGAACGTTAATCTGTATCATACTGTGAGGAAGGTAAGAGTTCCATTTGACAGAGGTGTGATGAAATAGAAGTTCATTGACTTGGCCAGTGGCATGCTAAAGGCCATGCTGTAAGTAAGTGACTGAATGAGATTAAATTCTGGAGTTCTTGGTGCTCAGTCCAGTGAACTATGTTGTCTGCCTTCCCCACTCTTGTGACCTAATTTAAAGAGCTAACTTTGTATTGCTTTGGGATACATTAGAAAGGAGCTAATTCATTTCTCTTCACATAGGCCACCAGAAACTGAGTGAGTTCTAAATTGGGTGATATACCCCAACCCCAAAATCCCAGCACCTTTAAAATAAAGAACAATAAATGGCATACTCCCCAGCAACCTGCATGCATAGCTCCCCTCTTGGCTGATGGCAGTAGCACATATGTATTTGGGAGGAAATGGAACCATGAGTGTTTTAAGTTAAACTTTCATTGGAAAGTAGTTGACTCCAGGATTTTTGAGTTAACTGTGGAGTTTGCATGTAGTGATGAGTAACACACATTGGTGGATCATTTTTGCTTTGCTTTCTGAACGTGTTTTACAGTCTTCTGTGAACCCTCAGTCTTTGCAAGTGGAATTACATTGACTCCTTCCTGAGTCTTCCAAGTTATTTCTTAAATACAGAACTAGTGATAATACTTAACATTTATATAGTGTTTTATATGTTCAAAACACTGCATGGACGTTAATGGTGGGTTAGCTTTTTTTAACCTGTTACAGATAGGAAAACCTAAGACACAGTGAAGTAACTTGCCCAAGGCCACATAGCATGTCAGTGGAAAAGCAAGAATTGGAAGTCAGAACTTCCTGATCCAAGCCCTGTACTCATTCCTCTAGACTATCCTGCCTTTATTAGTAGCAATGAATTGGCTCCCTTTCCACAGTTCAGCTGTGGAAGACTCTTGTCCATGTTTCTGTAATCAGGAAAAAATTTCTGCCCCAAAGGGAGGAAAACTGCAGTTTAGCACTCTGCTGACTTCACACGGATTGTCTTTGTTTCAGTGGCTGTCATCTTCTGTAGTCATCAGGTGGATAAAGAATCCTAATGTTTCAAGAGTGAAGCACAGTCTTAAAGGACATAAAATCTGGGCTCTCAAGTACACATTTACACATTGCTTATAGTGTTTAACATTACCAAAATTAAAATTTAATTTGGTTAACTGTTTTCCATTTCTGCTATTGGTCTCCTTATTACAGAACCAAAAGAGGGAAGACGCACTTAGTTCGTACATATTTTTGCTCTGTCCTGATTATTTCTAAGTGATTGGAATTGCAGAGACTAAAATGAACATATTATAAAGAGCTGCTGACTCTTTGCTTGCAGACAGCATTCTAAAACCTTCCATTTAGAGATCATTCTCATATCTTGGTGCTTTTTTCCTTTATTTTTTTTTACTACTAAGGAAATTTGCATGAAAATAGAATAATTGTTTCTGAAGAGTTCCATCTGCTCCTGCTGATTATTCTTCAGCTGTGATTATAATCCTCTGTTTGTGAAATTTCCCACTGAAGAGATTTTCACCCTTTTTAACAGTTTCAGCACAATTTCAGAAAGTGGAAAAGTAGATGTTTCACCAAAACTATTACTTTAGGCAGGTAGTCAGAACTACCCTACAAATCCACAGTTGTCATTGTCCCTCTACAGGAATAGAATGAATAGCAAATAGACAGTAAATGTGCACTAGATTTTAAGTGGGAAGGCACAGGTTCGTCCTCATGAAATGCCTGTAGCTACAGAACTGATTGATAAAGGAATAATCATTTATGGACAAATTGAATGAAACTCTGTACATAGGTACCAGATAGATTAAATATTTATTGGGTGCATTAGAAATGCCCAAGATAGATGGGGAAAGAGAGAATCAAAATTCCTTAAAGGAGCCTTAACCAAAAATAAACTCCCAGATTTTTCTCAGTAGTTACTAAGGATTCATAGCATGCATCATTTAATAGCTTTCAAAGCACTCTAACTAAATCATGAGTGTACCCTACAAATGACAGTAAGAAAATAAATCCTGCAATTCCTTATGTTCTTGGGATTTGAGAATCTCTCACACTCAATCTGCATATATTGTGTGGGGGGCTAAACATGTTACTTCCAGTTGAGCCAGAAGGAAATGGAAAACCCTGTGTGCTGCGAAGTTATATTTGTATTTCTGCATAGTGACAGAGGTCCTAGTAGGACAATGCAAAAGTGGGTCACAGAACTAAGCACTGCTTCCTGAGCAACCAAGCCAGTGCAAATTTAACTTAAAGGGAAACATCCCTGACAACGTGATTAGAATGGAAGGTCACAAGGCCCTACACATGGATAAGCCTTCTTTTTCAAATATAATTCTAGGGGAATTAAAGACCCCAATTTACATCCTACTTTAAGAGATTGCTCTCTGCATCATGTGAGGAATTTATTAAACTACATGTACAGATCAGGTTGAGTCTCTAAGTAACACGTAGTTCTTATTAAAAACAAACAAAATTTCCCCCGTGACCGCAGAGTGTCTTTTTCTTGATTCGTTTTAATTGCAGTAAAAATATATTAAAAAGTGCATGTGCTCAGGAATCTCTGTCTTCAGCGCTTCCATGTCTTTTCTTGCCCAAAGGATTTATGCTTTTGATCCTCTCCATCATGGGCTGCATTCTCACCATATTTCCATCTCTTTTTCTGAGCTGTACCTGGCACCCTCACCATTCCATCTCCCTAATGAACCATATTTAATTGTTTTTGAAAATTACGTGATGCCTCAAATGAAAGTAACATTAGCCCCTTTAACTGGATTGTAAGTAAGAAAATGACTTAGGCCTTTTAAATACTCTTTTAAGGTTTGCTTTGTTTGGGCTCCCTCTGCATAGTGCTTGAAGAAAGGTGCATATCTGAGGTCTCCCTGATGGCAGGTATGCTGATGCTTCTATGCATAAAGAAATGAGCTAAGCATTGCTTTACAGGTAGCCGAACCACTTCTCCAGTTGTCCTCAGAATTGGATTTGAGAACTGGCATAAATTTGTTTCATCTGTTAGAATCGCACATTGTATGTGATTTGAAAGGAAGGTGTCATGGTGACTGTCTGCATGTAATGTCCCCAGATTTTTTTCTTAAAAATAAATAAATTAGAATTCAATCTCCGTATCTGGGGCATGCTTTTTGTATGAGCAAAGCCACGATAAGGCATCAGAGGTACAAATTCAGCACTCTGCGGTTTAGTTACAAAGGAGACCAAAAATTACATGCAGCTTTCTGATTTAATTTTCTGTGACATATTGAGTCTATGTTTTAGCCTACAGAACTCCACAGCTGTGCCCTAATTCTTTTTCTTGTGATCTCAACATCACTGCCTTTTAAGGCATCGCTATTCTTGGATCTCAGCAGGACACCATGTTAGACTGTCACTGTATACTCCATGGCATTGCCATTGTGAAAAGCAGCAGCTCATTGGTCTTTGAAATAATATATGCAAGAAAAAGTTCCTGGCAATTTAGTAAGTAGATAACAATGCTATATATGCAAAGTACTCTGAGCTATATTTTATCTGGTGGTACATATTAAAGTGTAGGAAAAGGGAAAACTGCTCTTTCCTGTTAGAGCAGAAGGAAAGCTTTACTTCTATGATACAGTGATGTGTAATATGTATAGGCAAGATTTATACCTGAGGTGACAGTTCAAGCACAAGGATGTCCTTCTTTTAGTCAGATAATTAAGGTCACTGCCCCAAGGATCTTTATAATTTGTTTCATAAAGTGACATGTACACTCACAATACTATATAAATAATCTGACTTTTGCTGTAACACAATTCTGTATATGTAGATGCGTTTTAATGCTGGTGCTACCTTTTATCTAGTGGCTCCATTGCAATGCAGAATTGTTTGAGGTTCGATTTATTCATCTGAGTGTAGGGCAAGCATAATTTAGTGAAGCTGGAGTAGAACTGGAAGCGTTGCTAATGGCTAACATTCTATCGTGGCATTTTCCCCTTCTCACACCCCTACTTAGCAGAGCTGAGTGGATCTAAAGATTTAGAAAATCTGTGCATAATACAATATTCATTGGGGGGAAATGTTGCTGTTGATTTACTGTAATCTGCATGCTGTAAAATCACCAGAGCACTGCATAAATGGAATCCAAATGAAGTTACAGAGAAATCTATTTTCTGCTGACGAGACATACTTTCTCATATATGGATCTCTTATTTGTTTTGTTTTCAAGATGTGTAATAGTAAACTATTAGTGCAAGACTGCAAGATTTTGACTGATGACATAATACAAGTTTATTAATTAAAAAATTACCAACATTGAAACATCTGGGCACGTATGTAGTTGGCATTTCACAATTTAACTCTGAAATCCCAAGGAGTTGGGACTTGATCACTTTTGTTTCAAATCTAATTCTTACCTTTCTTTTTTTAAGATCTTACATTTTCTTTAGCATCTCTCATTCTGAAGGATCCTTTCAGGGTAAGCCATAGCACATTGCACTGAAGGATTGCCCATGGAAGGGTACTTCGGTACATTTGCTGTGCTGAAGCTGAGACAGTACAAACCATCATGTTTCACCCTGTGAGGTTCATCAGTGTTGTGCAGCTGTGCCTCAGATACCAAGACCCCCTCGGCCTCCAGAGAAAAACTGGCAGAGCTGTTTATTCCAGACAACAAGCTGCCATTTTCACATACCCAACAAAACTAGAACTAATCAAACAAGAATTGTAGCAGTGTGTCTGCTTTAATGGATTTGATGAATTTTTAATGTAGCTATTGATTTGGCAGTGTGGACAAAAGGAAGTGCAGTAATTCTTCTAGGATGCAATTTAGGACAAGTTTAATGGTTAGGATAGGGGATCAAAAGTCAGAATTCCTGGGTTCTCCGTATAGTTCTACCACTGATTCTTCTTGGGTCTGCCTACCTTTCTGCCCTAGGGGATGATGATACTTGCCTGTCTCTCAGTGGTTATATGAATATTTTGGCTGGGTATTGCAGTACTTGGACATCTGTGTTTAAACAGTTTCCCATCTTGGAACTTGAAAATCCACTCTCATCTTCTCTTGAGCTGCTTCAGACCAACATGCATGTCTTTGCTTTAACCAAAATATTTTGTTAGGGCACTTGCGAAGATGCAGTCCCACAGCTTGGAGGGAACACCAAAATAATGGTTCTTTTGCCCCTTACCTGTTTTCCTCCCGTTGCCATAGGGCATGGCTACACTGCATCTGGCAGTGTGCTTCTCAGCCTGGGTAGACAGCCTCACGTTCGTTCTGCTCAAGCTCGCCTGCGAAGAGGAGTAGTGTGGCCATAAGCAGTAGGGCAGCAGCTCCAGCTGGCTGCCCAGATCCAAGCCTGGAAAACTCCCAGGTTTGAGTTTGGCTGGCTAGTCCAAGCTGCTGCCTCTGCCACGACTTCCACGCTGTTGTTTTTAGTGCGCTAGCCGGAGCGAAGCTAGCGCAAGGCTGTGTACCTTGGTTGGGTGGTACGATCCTAATTCCAGCACAGATCTACCCATGCTGTCTGAACACCATCCATTTCAATTACAATGGCAAAGCAAGGCCTCTAGTAACTGAAGTTTCTTACTATTTGCCACTTCTGCCACCCCTCCCCCTCACTTTCCTTAACTAATGAAAATAAGACAAGTAAAAAACAATATTGCAGATCTGCCAGCCCTTTTTTGTAAAGGAAACCCTGTTGTACCATATAGGCAGCTTCCTGGTGAGACTGCCTCATTAGAGCCTTGTCAGAGATTTGCATTGCAGTTCTAACCATCAGTGATGTACAGAAGCAGAAAAGGGAAGCCATTGGGAAATGTATTAAATATTGTAAATAGGCTGGCTTTGTATTAGTGTAAGAGACAAAATGGATCCTACCTTGTCTATCTTTAGGCTGAATATTTGGAATCTCTGCCAAGTTAGTTGTGCATTCCTCCAGTTGCCTTATAGTTTTTCACCCTAAAAGTGTGCCTGGTATCTTTCCCATCCATTTTATTTGGGATATCTGAGATAATGTGCTGTATATTTATTTTTCTTTTGTTTATCTAGGATTAGACAAAGTGTAATAAAAATGCACCCAGTTCAGTGCTTGGGGCACCTTGACATAGCCACAACAGAAATAACTGGAGTTAATTGAACCCACACACAATTCCTGGAGTCCTACAAACAGCTTTAAACAACATTCCTGCTGATAAAGTGTGGCTTTTGAATCTCTGGCTGGCTGGGTAGGAAGGGAAAGTCGCTTGGAAAGGTTTCGCTTCCTGCAGACTGTGCTGCTGCTGCTTGGGAGCATGCTGGGGCCATGGAGTTCAGATGGTTCCTTGTCTCGGGCGTCAGCATGTGCCATCTTACAGGTGTTCAAAAAATGTAGATAAGTGTTACTTACCTCTCGGGAGCTTTTGTAACCCCCAGTGGATGGGCCCCCTACCTCCATTTTTAAGTGCTAATTCTGTGGATCTTTTTACCCAAACTGTTTTGCCCTGACTTTGAGTTTGTTTCTGGCTATAACCTCAGTTAGAGGATATGGGAGAGATTAGGGTTAATTTGGTCCATGTATCCATGAAATAGCTCTCTGAAATGCTGATTTCCATAGGTCTGTTGTCTTACACAAATATTGGTAAATTTTCCTGAGTTGTTGAGGCCAGAGAGATTTAAAATTAGAATACGAAAAGATGCATAACAAAAAATTGGTCTAAATAGCGCATAGTGTATCATACAACCAGCATGATCTTGTGGCTAGGACACTATATAGTGTTTCCAGCTCTGTCACTGACCTGCTGTGTGACCCCGGGCAGGTCACTTCACATCTCTGGGCCTTTGATTCTTCCCACCCTTTCTCTGTCTTGTCTCTTAGAATGTAAGCTCTTTGGGCCAGGGGTTCGCTTACTGTGCAGTGTAAGAAGTTCTGGAAATACCTTGAAGTCCCCTTACTGTATGAAATTTGCAGAGGAAAGTTAGAACAAGTAATTTTTTCTTGTGTAAAGCACCTCACCCTGACTGGGGCAGTTGGAGTATTTCATACAGTTCAATTTGAAGGTACTTACTGGGTGCCTATCAAACCTTTACGGTTTCCTCACTGTTAGCTATGGACAGAGAGTTCTTTTGAGAAAGCAGCTTAATTTCTCTCATCAGTGCTGTTCTACAGGATAATAGTTGCAATTTATGCTAATCACTGCTATTCTTTGAAACACACCTGCCTTAATGTCCATGTGTTGCCCCCTTGTCCACTATTTATACTGTAGCTATTTATGCATTTTCAGGCAGGGATTTAGTTTTGTTTTTTGACTTGCATGCTTTAACTACTCGAAAGTTTGTGTAGTGTTATGGTACTACATAAATCACAACAGAAAGTCCATAAGTAGCTTGCAATGTCATAAAACTCATCTTTATCTTTTTTTAAACTTAGTTGCTTTATTACAAAGCAGACCTTAGGCTTATAAAAATGGTTAGCTTTCTATTGTCATAAGTCAAATTACTTCAGTCTTAGAGTACGTAATCACCTACACTACAGTTGTGTTCTGGGAACGTTGTCCAAAACGCTTGATAACTTAAGTTGCTGACTAACTTTTTAGTTTCTTTCATCTAGCATGTGTTTAATGCATATCTCCATCATTATAATTGTGTAATCTCTAAAATGAGGTCGTCACAGATTGAGAAACAAGTTATTGTCCGTAGGCCTGCATTTGGGTTTTTAAAGAGTAAATTAAAAGGTTGTGGAATGGCTATTTGATTCTAAAGGGGTTATAATGCAGTAAGTTTATAAGGTATTAATGAGTAACATGGTGGGCAACCTTGTTGGGTGGACAGCTGGTTTCATTAATGGTGCTTACTTTTATTATGAAGCTTCAAGAGTGATAAATTCCCGGAATATAAATTGAAAAAATACAAATAAACTGAAGTTAACTAGTAATTGGAGCCAATGAAAAGCAAGTGTCCAGACTTCATGACTTGAGGCATATGTCTTGTTTGCTAGCATTTTTATCTCTAAGGTTCAGCACACAAGATCAAGAATTTGGATCATCTTGTAAAATCTTGAATCCACTGGCTATGAAGAAATTACTGTCACAGAAGCACCTCATTCAAAATCTCTGAATATATGTGCATTGTGAAGACTTTCATAGCTTCCAGGAATTTTATCATTGGAATATGTTTATTGGAGAGTTGACCTTTTTTCTAGGGGAGTTACTATTTTGAGGGGCCAAGGATTTTGGCACCATATTACTGTGTTTGCTAACTGGTGACTTGGAAAGTCCTGCTTGTTATCAGATGTAAAAGAAAGCAGCTGTGATTAGCTGTAATAATAAATGACATACCATGTTGACACTATTTTTTCTGGACCATAGGGACTCTACTTACTAGCACCACTTCCAATGCCCACTTCAGAATGTATTGACGAACACTCCCCTTTTCCTTCCTAGCCATTGGTGAAAGTGACTGCTATCCTTCCCCCCCCTCCCTCCTTCCCCTTCACTTTGATAAACCAGTCCAGGATTAGGATTCTCTTGTGATCCTTTGAAGTCCTGAATTGCTGATTTATGATGACATGCAGCTGTTAAACCTTGGGCTGTATTCCACTCAGATTTCACCATAAACTAGGCAGTGTCAGGATGGCTCAGGAGGAGCGACTTCGAAGGAACCTTCTGGTGCAGCAAAAAGTGGTGTTGGTCATTCAGTAGGTGGCACTCTTCGCTCTGGTTCAGCTCTGAATAGGTGCCTCAGCCTGGTTTCATGGCCCACTATGCTGCTGCTTGGTGCCATCTTTTAGGTTGAAAACGACAACCAATGTCCTGATTCTTTGTGGTGGTTAACATTTCTTAGCACTTTCTGTAAGAATAAGAGTGGCAAGCCTGATGTCCTGGCTAAAATTCCAGATTGTAACAAATTACCTCTGCCTTAATCATAGCTCACTGAAAATGCAGACATGGGATTCTTTTTCAATTCCTATGCTAAATTGTTGAGCAGTATTGCTGTGCCCTATGGAACAGTCTTGTTCCATCCCCAGAAGGAGGCTGCTTTTTCAGTGGCGGATGGTGTGACCCCCGTGTATCTCTTTACCTAACACGGGTGTTATGAGGCTTAATAAGTGTGTTTAAACTATTTAAAATGAAAGACAGATGAAAGACACTATTGATAAGTGTATAGAAATAAGGAAGAATTTATTACTTTCTGACTTCTTGCTAAAGGATTGGTGCACGTACACATTTGCAACTCAATAATTACACTATAAAATCAGAATGTGAATGACTTCAGATGAGCTGTCCATGTCTTGGCTCATATTTTCAGTGTGACATTACTGAGTTCTGCATCTGTGTTGCCGAGGCCCATGGTAGGGAAAGCGGTGCTAAAATATGCAAATACTCATTATATTGCATTGTTTGGTCTCATTAATTGAAAATTATTAAATCAAAATGTCTGTAGGAATATTTAAATAGAGCTGCCTTGAGAGAGACATGAACATCTAAAGTCCTTTGTTCTGTGAATTTTTTGAGTTTCACGTTAGGTATGTTGACTTGATCCCTGTATGGTTTCCAATATTCAGGCTGATGTTGGGCTGATGGAATTATCATCTGTTGCCAGAGTTGGAGATTGACTTCACGTAAGCGTACGTTAGCAACTGAGGTAGCAATGGTATAAGTGGAATAATGTGGAGAATCAGAGCAGAACTGAAGTTGGCACTAGCCATAGCTTAAACAGGTGTGGAAGGATCATAATAGTCAGAGATGAGGACCTATTGGATTAGAGACCCTCCCACTTCAAAGGCATGGGTTGACTCCCTTGCTAAAGGATGCATTTTGTGTTGTATGGATGTTCATATGTTCCTATCTAAGAAGAAAGAAAGTCTATTAAGACAAGGCAGCGATAGGAAAAGTGATAATTCGTGTGGAGACAAACTTAATGGTGAATCTTACATTATTGACTCTCCATTATCAGTCCTGGATGTGTTATCTTTTTCATTCTAATCACGTGCTAATTTGATAAATGCAATATGTATGGAAAAATGTATATCTACAATGTAGACATTCTTTGCAGCACTTACTAAAAACAAAGTTGCATGACATTTTACATGCACATGGATTTTTGGTATGAGCTAAAATGCATTTTGAATTTATCCTTTATATCTGATTAACTTTTTAAACCCACTGTGTAAACTTCTTGGGGCAGAGACTGTCTCTCAGATTTTTTTCTGTGAAGTGTAAATGGGGTCCTAAAAAACCAACACTTGCCATTTGTCATTGCCACTAAATTCACATTAGATACAATTTTACATCATATACTTTGCTAGTGCATCTGTGCCCTGTGCCAAACTTTCATTTTGAACCATGATTTACTAGAACTGAATTTGCTTTTCTGTGGATTGTAAACTCTGATAAGCACCATATAAGGAGAGAATGGGGTTTATCAACAATTTGCATATAGTGTAAATTGCTATCAGTCCAGGAATGCAAATCCACATTATTGCTCACTAAGTACTGCAAAGCAGGGATCTGGGCTGAGATAGAGCAGAGGGAGAACATGAACAGTTGACTGTGCCTCAGACTGGATAAGGCACAAGTGCTGCTTGTTGACAGGAGAAAGCACTTGGAGGAATGGGTGGAGGTAATTTCTGCACCTTCAATTGATAGTGCATACCTGCCTTTTGTCAAAATTATTCAGGGCCTTGGAGTCCTATTGGATCTGGTGCTGCTCCTGAATTCTCAGCAGTGCTAGCCTAAAGCAGTGGTTCTCAATCTTTTGTACTGACCCCTTTCACAGAGCAAGCTTCTGAGTGCAACCCACCCCTTATAAATTAAAAACACTTCTTAATATAGTTAATGCCATTATAAATGCTGGGGGCAAAGCGGGGTTTGGGGTGGAGGCTGACTACTCACGTGCCCTACCCCCACGTAATAACCTCGTGATCCCCTGAGGAGTCACAACCCCCAGTTTGAGAACCCCTGGCTTAAAGTGTCTTTCTATCACCAGGAAGAATCTGCACACCCCTTTGGAATATGGACATAGTAAACCTCACCCCCACCTTCTTCCTGTAGATTAGACCACCTGAATTTTGCCCCAAAAGGCAGCTAGTACAGAGCACAGCTACCTGTCTGATCATATCACACATCTGAATCTTTGCCTTGTCTTCCTGTTCACTTCCATATGCAATTCAAGGTGCTGATTAGTTTTAAAACATTTAATGGTATGGAACCTAGTTACTTGAGGGCCTGCCTCACTCTGTGATCTGTTCCTTTTTTAAGTTAATAGGAAAACTCCCATTAGCTTCAGCAGAATAAAATCTGCAACCCACTGCCTTTTTGTGGAGATTTCAGCTGGAGGTTCTTGTTTTGGTTAATGGAGTTTAGCACTCCAAGACTGGTTGCAAGAGTTTCACAGATGAGGACTACTGACTCTAGAATTTTACACTTGGTGATCTGTCAGATCTGGCTCCACTGAGATTCAGGTACCAATGGAAGTCATTTATCTGGTTCAACTTGAAATGCTCTGATCTGATCTGGAATGCCACAGCTCTCCTGCATGACATGCTCAAGACCCACCTCTGCTATGATGCCCATAAGAAATCAGCTTATTAATGATGGCTAGGTTAAGTAGCATTTGCAAGATAATGGTCTGTAATTAAACAAATATTTGTGTATAAAAATTGTATATTCTCCCCCATATTTGAAATCTCAAATTGTAAGCTCCTTGGGAGAGCGGATTATCTCAACCATGGGTTTGTGCAACATCTAACATGAAAGCATCCTGATGAAGGCCTGTGGGCATGACTGAAATACAAATGTTAAATAAAAATGGTTATCACCACTTCTGGGGATGAACCTTAAAGCTTTTTAATGTGAAACAGGAAGTGCAGAACACTACAGTAGTGGGGAGTTCAGGAAAGCAGGATGCAATATATAAAATATGCTTAGGAGGAGTTTCTGAATTGCTTTATGCTGACCCTGCATTCACGGTGCTCCTAAAACAGCTGTGGTGGTTTTGCAAGGAAATTTACAGGCCAAGATGATCCCAACTCATGGTGACAAGCCCTGTAAGCACCAAACCATTTGGTTTTATTTACTGCCAGCACTGAACTTCAGAACAGGACCAATGATGGATCTTATGGAGATTGCAGAAGATTAGTGTATAGATGTACTTTTAGCCATGAGGATTATTTTATGCTTAAATTACTTTTTACCCCAACTGTAATTAACACAATAAACTGTTTTCCCTATAAAAATTATTAAATGGGTCAATTCTATTAATTGCAGATGACTTCTGTCTAAAGAATCAGCATTGGAACAATGCTTTGACAATGGAAGTGTTGTCATTTCAATGAGGTATAAAATTGAAGTCTGACTACCTTATGGATATCAAAGAGCAGTACTCTTTTTGAAAGAGTGGGTGCTAATCCTGGTTTCCTCAGCAAATTCAGGTGTGGATAATTGTCATCCCAGAGCCTCTAAAAATTCAGGTTTATAATGAAAAGTCACTAAAAATATTTGCCCTCCTTCTGTGATTTTTATATATAGAACAAGCAATAAATAATTTTACAGTCCAAATAGTGATTTCAGCAAAGGATAAATTTTGGAACCTAGCAAAGGTAGTGCATTTATCGTTACTGATCTCCTGGAGTAAATCCACCCTCTTCCTCTCCCCCACCATCACATCATCATCTGGTACATAAAACCCCAGCTGTCCATTCTGCTCCACTCAGCATCTTACTGTCAACTCAGCTGTATTTTAAACTGCGCTACAAACAGGGATTCAAGAGCTTTTGGGAAGTGCGCTTTAAAAGTAAACCAGTTGCAGATGGGTTTGTTCTTCTCCTGCTGCCTGCCCAAAGGTGCATTCTGGCTTCAGATATCATTGCAAGTCTGAGTCTATCATGTCTGGTGGAGTGGAGCAGCAGGACTGCTGTGATCCCAAAAGATGGGGGAGGTTAAAAATCTGCTTTGGTGGTGAAATATGTAGAGGCTAGGAGGTTGGGAACAGGAGGTCACTTCTAGAATATTGATGGTTAGGGGCCTACCAAATTCACGGCAGTGAAAAACACTTCACTGAGCGTGAAATCTGGTCTTTTGTATATACCCTATGCTATACAGATTTCATGGGGGAGACAAATGTTTTTCAAATGGGGGGGGGAAGGGGGGTCCTGACCCTAAAGGTGGCTGTGGGGGGTGTTGCAGGGTCACTGTAGGGGGATCACGGTATTGCCACCCTTACTTCTGCATTGCCTTCAGAGCTGGGTGATCAGAGAGCGGTAGCTGCTAGCCAAGGGCCCAGCTCTGAAGGCAGCAGAACAGAAGTAAGGGTGGCAATACTATGACCCCCCCCCTTACAATAACCTTGCGACCCCCACCCCCACGGCCCCCTTTTGGGTAAGGACCCCTATAGTTACAATACCATGACATTTACAGTTTTTAAAATCCTACGACTGTGAAATTGACCAAAATGGACCAAGAATTTCGTAGGGCCCTATTGATATAAGTTCATTAAGATTTTCCTGAGACAGAACAAATTAAAAACATCCAAAAGAAAAACTCTTGGAAAGCTGTGAACTAAAGTCATAGCTATGTTAAATTTAGGGTCGCTCTTCGTGTATTTTAATTTACTTTGTTTTTGTCCCCCTCAGTTTTACAGTGCTTTCATTGAAAAGTAAAGTAAAATATGGAACCATTCTTTTCAAAGACAGAAGCAAGGGGTGTACTCTTAGAATTGTGCATATACCTGTTGAAACTATAAAACCTATATTTCTGTGCACAGATGGGGTCATTGTCCCTGAAAATGGGGCGGTTTAAGAGTACAAATGTAGGATTTACAGATATTCCCATTGTGTCTTTTGATAATGTGAGGGCCTGTTTTGGTAATCTCAAGCACTTGTGTAATTCTGTACCAAAAAACAAAGCTACCTGGAGGAAATACAAAAGCTGCCCCAATGGGAAAAAAGGTCAGGAAATGCTCAAGTTAAGGCTGTTTTCACATCTTGAACTCAACTCTCCCCTTTCTGAGTATGCACTGAAATACAGTCTTCAGTTACATGATCATATGTCCCACAAGATCCCTTGCCTCATTCAGTGCACAAGTTAGGTAGTATTCAGTAAATAAGACAGCTACTTCGTATTTATTTTATATTTATTGTGGGGATGGATGGTACAATACTGAATGAAGCCTGGGGTCTGTGATATCCAACCCTTGTTCACTACATAATTATTATTACTCCTGGGGAAATTCTGCACTTGTGCATAATTGTGCTGTGCATATTTCTATTTTTTTGCACAGAAAGCTTCTGCTGAAAAGTTGCTGCAATTCTACCTTTTCCCCACCAGAGGGTGCTGTGGCAATAGAATACAGCAGCCACTCCCAGCCAGCTAGGGAAGACAGAGAGCCTGCCTTCTCCGCAGCACCTGTCAGGCCAGGTCAGGTGATGGGCTATGGAGAGATACAGCATGGGGTACTTGGGGGGTCAGACAAGTGCTCACAAGGGCTAGTGGGGGAGGACAGACTGGGGCAAGGGCTGAATGGGAGTGGAAGCACAGGGCCACCAGGGGGAGGGAGGTGGAGGGCCACATGGTGATGGGGAAAGGCGCGCAGAGCTACATAGGGACAGAGGGTGGCTGAGTGCAGGCACAGAGACATGGGGATGGTGGCTGAGGGGGAGCACAAACACATGGGGGTGGGGGAGTGTAGGGACATATAGGGATGGGGTGGCTGAGTGGGGGCACAGACACATGGGGTAATGGGTAGAGGGACACGTGGATGGGGGTGCAAGGACACATGGGGATGGGGTAGATGTGCCTGATTGAATAGGAGAGGCTAGGGGTCAGCCAGGGTCTGTATGGGGGAAGCGCCTCAAAAATCCCTCCCTGCCCCTCAAAAAACCTGTTCCATATTTTTCCCACCCAACCCAACAACCCTCCAAGTTAACACCCAGGCTCCTTCCCAGCAATTTACTTCCCTCTCCCTCACTGCTTCTGAGGGGTGCAGGATATACACTTCTGTATTGTAGTTTAAATGAATTATTACTCAGTTCTGTATTAATGTGCCTAGTAAGGAATCTCTTTGTCAAACATTTCCTGAATCTTTTTTGTCTGTATTGTTAGACATACTTGCTGACAGGTATTTTGAAATAAATGGCCAAAAATAATTGAAACTGTTGTGATTATATTGCATTATTTTCACAAATAAAATATGCAGAATTTTAAAATATGTGCAGAATTTTTTACTTTCTGATGCGGAATTCCCCCAGAGTAATAAGTCTTTTTTCCAATCACTATCCAATTTACTTGCTTAATGAGGCAAAGACCCTGTTGAAAAAATGGTAGGTTAACATGTAGATTGTATCATAATGCATACAAACAAGAAAGCAAAATTAAGATTGCTTGTGTGACCGGTCTTTTCCATATGCGTGAGTTCTCATAATGTTTTTGTGTAGTTTTTATATGTAATTTACTAACCTAGAAAAAAAAATGAAAAAACAAATGGTCATGTGTAACTATTTGCTAGACAGCAGTAATATTTTCTGTATAATACTATGTGTATCTGAGTAGAACCCCGCCTCTTTCCATATGCACCATCATGGATTATATTTTACATGCTCTTGCATATTAAATGAAACTGCACTGACTTTTCATGTGCACGTATGGACAAATCCAAGAGAACCCCTATTCAATGGAAACGTCCATTCTGTGTCTATATGCATGCAAGTGCAGTGCCCGTAGAACAAACTAATGATATGCCATTATCGTATAACACATAAGCCCCTTCGTTTTCAGTTAAAACTGGTTTTTACCGAAAAATTCCCGGGTTTTACAAAAAGTATTCAGTTTTTTCTGATTTTAGTCCTACTTTTGTATCATTCAAATGTATAAAAAATAACATTGCATGAGATGTATTACAATAATACGTTGTCTGTATATGCAAAGCTGAATGCTGAAGTAAGGCTAGGTATTAGTCTAGAAGATACACACAATAAATAAAGGCATGGACGCAAGCTCTGAACTGTGCACATCTGAATGTACTGATGAATCTCATGTCCACATATACATTTCAAGCTGCTAGCAATAAAGGTTTAAAGATTTGATGCGCTAAAATGGGAAGAAAATGAAAATCTGTATCAGAATACTTCACAGAATACAAGGAAGCATTTGAAAGTTTAAAAAAAAATATGCAAATGGTGTGGCCCAATATTAAATGTAAATATTATAGGCTAATAGTTCTAAGCCTACAACAGTAAACTGTTTTTTCAAATGAAAAGTTTTATTTTGGGATTTGAGATATACTGTTTTCTTAAACTCGGAGGTGGCAGTACGTGTTGAGTTTGTTTTAGTTCTGCAGCAAACCTCATTGAACGGAATTGAAAGCATTAATCTACAGCAGGGGTCGGCAACCTTTCAGAAGTGGTGTGCCGAGTCTTCATTTATTCACTCTAATTTAATGTTTCACATGCCAGTAATACATACTAACGTTTTCAGAAGGTCTCTTCTATAAGTCTATAACCTATAACTAAACTGTTGTACGTAAAGTAAGTAAGGTTTTTAAAATGTTTAAGAAGTTTCATTTAAAATTAAATTAAAATGCAGAGGCCCCCCCCCCGCCCCCCGGACCGGTGGCCAGGACCTGGGCAGTGTGAGTGCCACTGAAAATCCACACACGTGCCATAGGTTGCCTACCCCGATCTACAGAATACTTTCCCCGGTCTTTCAGTCCACCAAAAAAATCAGATATTTATCTAGAAAACAATTGATTTTCATCTGCTTTTTTTGTTGTGGTAATAAATACTGATGAAATTTCTGGGAAGAATTAAATAAAATAAAAACTGAAAATGAAGGGCCCTACACATAAGATACAATTAAAAGGTCATACATTGTGGAACAAAAAAAGTTGGTCACATTTATGAGTTTCCTGAACACGTTTATAAGTGTGTTAAGTATCACAATGCCCTCATTGATTTAGGATCCTAAATCTCATTTGGAAAATGGATCTAGGCATTTGAGTGTAAATGTGATCACTTGTTGATAGGATTAAAACTTAAGGGCCTAGGTCCCTTTTGAAAATGGGATTTAGGCTCCTAAATCAGTAAGGCAGTACGCACATTAATGCCTAAATAATTTATAAATCTGCGTCTTAGACTCCCTGTGCCTCAGTTTCCCATCTATAAAATTGGGATAATAGCACTTTCCTACCTCACAGTGGTGGTGTGAGGATAAATACATCAAAAGATGGAGATGTTGTATGTTATGTTAATGGGAGCTGTATAATATGTTAAATAAAAGCTTGACTCCTTCTTCCCATTAAGAGATCCTGTTTTCAGGTCTTTACGTGTTGCCAAACTTTAACCATTTGGGCTGACATCCTTTCTCCCCCTTCCCCCCACCCAGGTGCTAGGGTTGTCAGGTGACCAGTCAAAAAGGGACCCTGGCAGCTCTGGTAAAAGTCTGGTTGGCGGTGCTGCGGGGTTAAGGCAGGCTCCTTGCGGCTTTTGGAAGCAGCGGCATATACCCTCTCTGGCTCCTACGTGTAGGGGCAGTCGGGGCTACATACCCTGCCCCGGTGCGGCTCTGCAGTTCCCATTGGCCAGGAACTGCAGCCAATGGGAGCTGCAGGGGAGGTGCCTGTGGACAGGGCAGCATGCAGAGCTGCCTGGCTCCGCCTCCATGTAGGAGCTGGAGGGGAGACATGCTGCTGTTTCCAGGAGCTGCCTGAGATAAGGACTGCCTGGAGCCTGCATCCTTGGCTCCCACATGCACCCCAATCCCCTGCCCCAGCCCTGATCTCCCCCCCAAACTCCTTGTTCCCAGCCTGGAGTACCCTCTTACACCCTAAACTCTTCATCCCCAGCCCTACCCTAGAGCCCGCTCCCACACCCTGAACCCCTCAATCCCAGCCAGGGGCTCCCTCCTGCACCCATAGCCAGAGCCCACATCCCCTCTGCACACCAACCCCCTGCCCCAGCCCTGATCCACCTCCTGCCCTCTGAACCCCTTGATCCCAGCCCGGAGCCCCCTCCTGCACCCAACATCCTTCATCTCTGGCCCCACATCAGAGCCCACACCCCCACCCCATGTCCTCCAACCCCCTGCCCCAGCCTGGTGAAAATGAGCGAGTGAGGGAGGGTGGGGTGGGCGAGTGACATAAGGAGGGGAGAAGGGGTGGGGCGGGGATGGGGCCTTGGAGGAGGGGTGGGGCGAGGGTGTTCGGTTTTGTCCAAGTTGAAAGTTGGCAACCGTAACACACACTGGCTCCCTCTCTGGGCTCCTCATCCAAGTCTTCCCCAGATGCTCCTTGTCCAGCCAGTCACAGTTGTGGCTGCTTTGTCCCACCCCACCGTAGACTCCTTGTCCCAGTCTGTTACCACCATCCTCCCCTTCCTCTAGGTCCAGCTTTTGTTGCCTGTGTACTAGAATCGGGAAGCGTCCTCCATACTGCTTGAGTTACCCGCATAAGAAGCATTGGTAGCCCAGGAAAGATCTTCTCTCTTCTTTTGTTCTTGGTGCCCCGCAGCTGAAAGCAGCAACGATGGGGAAGGTCCTGTTCAGGCCCTGCAGCCCTGGGCTGGTGCATGCTCAGGACAGACTGAATCTTCAGAAAATCTAGCTGCCAAACTCTTAAAAGTCTCAACTGAGCATGTACAAACCTTGATTTTTCAGAAACTCATAACTTGGTCAAATTTGGGTGGATTTTCATGACCACCTGTCGGCAGCCAGGACTTGAATTTTGATGAAGCACAGATGTCTTCGAGCTTCTTCATGAAATGTCTGTAAGGCTTGTTAACAGGGGCAAAGCAGGGGGTTCCTGTAATCTCCTACTCAGAAACAACTCAACTGCTGAAATTTTCAAAAAAAGGTCTGGCTGGGGCACAAATCTGGCATGAAAACTTCAGACTGAATGGGTAAGGCTTGGTGCTGATAGAAGCACCTGAAAACACGACTTTAATCTGGGAAGTGTTGAGCAGCATGAAGTGCAGGTGACCCTGCCAGTTCCATCTAGACCAGGGGTGAGCGAACTCTTTTTGGCCCAAAGGCCACATCAGAATTGTGAAACTGTATGGAGGGTCGGGTTGGGAAGGTGTGCCTCCCTAAACAGCCTGGCCCCTGCCCCCTATCCACCTCCTGACTGCCCCACTCAGAACTCCCGACCCATCCAACCCCCCTGTTCCTTGTCCCCTGACCATCCCCTCCTGGGACCTTCTGCCCCTAACAGCCTGCCCGGGACTCCAGCCCCCCGTCCCCTGAGTGCCCCCCAACCCCTATCCACACCCCCACCCCCTGACAGCCCCCCTGGGACTCCCACGCCTGTCCAACCCCCCTTGCTCCCTGCCCCCTGACCACCCCCCTCCAAAACCTCTGCCACATCCAACTGTCCCCTGACTGCCCCTGCCCTTTATCCAACCCCCCTTCCCCCTTACCATGCTGCTCAAAGCAGCAGGCGCTCGCAGCCCTGCCAGAGCCAGCTATGCTGCCCGCGTTGCCCGGGAGGAGCGGTGGGGGAGGGGCTGGGGGCTAGCCTCCCCAGCCAGGAGCTCAGGGCCCGGGCAGGATGGTCCTGCGGGCTGTAGGTTGCCCACTTCTGATCTATACGAACCAACTAAGCCTTTCACAGTCGGGAACAGCTCTGGGAGATTTCACTTTCTCTTCATGTAAGAACCAAGTGTATGCTTGGTCTTAGTTCATTTCACCAATGGACAGATGTGTCCACAGCTGAAAAGTTTCATTTTAATTGGTGCCCTGGTTAACAGTCTCAAGGATTAAGGCACTGAGGTTGAACAGCTCCTGCATCCCCTTGGTGTCTGTGGGGTGGGTGAAGCCTGAGAGAGAGAAGAATTAGTCTCGCTAAGGAAGAGTTCCTAAGTCTTAACATTTTCTTGGGTAATGCAAAGAGCGTTAATATGACTAGTGACAAAAAACATTGCAACCCCAGTCCAGAGAGCTTGATCACTATTTAAACAGTCTCAAGTAATTGACTGCACAAATTCAGTAAGGGGTCTCTGCACTGCCTGCAGTTGTATGTGGAGAGTGTATTTGGCCATTTGAGATTGTACCAAGAGCATACAGTTTTGAAGTTGGGTTGCCTGAATTGGGAGTAGGATGGATGCATGGCAACACCCATCTTTATCAGTGCTGAAACTTGGTGATAGCTCTTTGGGTTTGGCCACATTGACTGTGGAATTGTTAAACATTGCCATTTTTAGACAAGGTTATATAAAACCATTTTATAGCCTGGTGTGGCCTGGCCCTCCTGACTATGTTAATCATATGCAGACCAAATGGGATGTGCACACCATTTTTGCTGCAACCATGCTTAAAGACAGCTGTAAATACAGTTCCTCAGTCAGTGGGGACCAGGCCTGTGACTGAGCATGCAGACTGGCATGGTGAGGAAAAGCAGTGGACCCATTTCTCTCAAATTGTTAGCTAAGCTGGCTATCTTTAATTACAAAGACATGGTGGCTAATTTAAACCCTCTTTTTGGATCTGTCTTGCTATTCTGCTAGAGGAATGTAGTATTTTTAAACCATTCACAACCGGTGCAATCCCACTATTTTTGCATTTAGGTGATTATACCAGTGATATTTTAAATAACGTGCTGTCACACTTTCTGTTCTGGGATAATTCTGTCATAATTCAGCCAATTCTGTTTGTTTGGCATGCTTTGATGTAGTTACAAATAGAATTTCAGTGACCTAATAAACAATTCTTGTTACAATTACTTGTTTCGTTCTGCTGTTTTCTTCCATTTTTGATCCATGGATACATGCAGTAATGGGAAGCCCTGAAGTGGGTTAATTTTGTTCTCCTCAGAAGTGTGTGTGTCTGAAGAATGTGAAAGACTAAATGGTATTTTAACATTTTTGTTTAGGTTCAACTTCAAAATAACCAAAGCAAGAGGATTCTGAGCTGAGGGAATCCACTTTTTAAATCTTCTCACTTAACCCCTGTGGCACCTGTGTGCTGCAACCCATAAGGGGTTTTATGCTGCTTTGCAAAATGGAATAACTAATCTACATTTTCTTTAACAAATACCCCAAGACGGAACAGAAGATACAATCCATATACCAATTCGGTGCCGGCAAAAATTTTTTTACTTTGTTTTCCTGTAAAAATGCATTTTTTTCCTTTCTTCCCCAAATTGATTGGTATTATCTCTAAGAGCCAGTAAGTATAACGCTGATATTAAGAGGCAATTCTCAAGCAATGCACACAAGAATCCAGTTTCCCTTTAGCTACCGAGCTTTGGATAATAAGTTTACAGTTTGGGAATGAAACCCTGAACCTCTATGTGGTCTTGAGAGAGCCTACATTGAAGGACAGTGAATTATAACCACTATGAATATGTGGTAGCTTTCCCTCATAGGTAATATCCCATTAACATAGAAATAAATATTTGATCTCCAAAATGCTAGTGACTTCTGCATCGATGGCATCATAAACAACATAGATATCAGGATTTAAAGATTGATTTAAATGTCTCTAATATATACAGAGGTCAGTAAAGGCAACATAACAGAAAGAGGCGATGTCAAAAAGTAATTAGAGCAGGACAAATGGATTGTGCAGGCATGTCAAAGGCTGTTATTTCTGTAGGCAATGAGTAGGAAAGGTGTTAATGTAATGTGACAGATCTGGAGCAAAAATGAGGGTGCAGAGAAAACAAATAGAAGCTGACCAATGGCATGATTTTAATTATGAGGTTTGATTTAATATAATTTGATTACTCCTGAAAGAAATGTTTGTGTAGTTTCTTTGAAAAAATGAATTGTCTTAAAGAATGTATATTTATGATTTCAGTTTTTTCATCAAAAGGAAAATGTCCCTATTTCAGTGGTGATCTTGCTGTGTATTAATATGAATTTGAACCATTTTCCCTATATAATTCCCCAAAAGAAACAAGGATAAATGTATTTCACTAAAATTGTTCTGGTAAAATTACCTCTATTTTATTTGCACTGAGGTATATCTCAATTTGGGGCTTCATGCTGTCTGAAAAGGGAGACAGCAGGATAGGGATAGATGCTGTTGCCACCATTTTCAGATGCAGACTTTGGGAAAACGGAGAAAATCCTTTATTTGGCTGAAGGGAGTGACTAGTGCCAAATTTGACGGAAGGGGAGAGAAGAGTTATTGTTTAAGTCCTAGATTCTTGTTGTATCCAAAGTGTGCACAGTTTATCTTGGAAGGGGGGAGGAGGGGAGAGGAAGGTGCAAAAGTGACTTAAGCCACCTTCCCACTCTCCCAATCCCATGACAAATGTGCTCAGTTCCAGTCCCGTGGCATAAGTTAAAATAACATGAAAAATACCAGGATTTATCAGCAATACTTGTTTCTAAATGCAAATTTTCATTGTTTCTATTTCTTTGTTCTTCAGTTCCAAAGATTTCTGTGGGAAAACAGGATCTCTATTACGCCTGCTCTCCAGCTGCATTCCTCTACCGTCTCTGGTATTGTCATCCTCTGACATCACACTGTTTACGACAAGTGGTGGTGGTATCACAAGCAAAGATTTATAACTTCACATGAAGGACAAGCTACAGTTTTTAGGCTAGTGAGTGCTGTAGGAGAGAGATGGGGTAGACGGGGGCATCTCTCAGAGGGAACGAGATCTAAAGCTATAAAACCAGATGGTCATACCTTTATATTCAAGATCTCGCTTCTCTTTTAAAAGTCATGTTCACAAACAGGGTTGGCAGCGACTTCTCAGATTTCTCTTGTCCAATATCCTCCCTCCCTCCTTGGTTCTTCCACTGCTGTAATCTCAGCAGACACCTGTCTAAACTATTTCAGAATGTCTCTAATGATGGAGATATTATCGCACTAGGCAGCTTATTGTCTGATAGCTCCCTTTCTTCCTGTCTAATCTCACTTTCTCCATTATTAATTATGCTCTTCATTTCTAAAGAAACCTTTTTTCCATGGACCCCAGAGCATGTTACCACTGCAATTAAGCTCCACAACAACCTGAGAAGTAGAATTATTCATAGTTCACAGAAAGATAAACTGAAGCATGATGAGGTGGTCACTTGCCAGTGTCAAACTGCAGGCATCTGGTAGATATATAGGGCAAGAGTATGCCCTCCTCTGGGGGGGAAAAAAGCCCCCAGGAAGGAAGTCTCCCTCCCACAGGAAATATTCTCTCAAGAAATCTTGCCCATATGTATCTCTGCATTTGCTGAGCTCATGTGTTGGTGGGGGAAAATTGCCTCAATGCTGAATGATCATCAGGTAGGTCTCCAGCTCCAAGAATTGCTGAAGATCCGTGAATAAATCCTATGTATCTTTAAGTTGCCATAAAGTGTCTTATGATTTATGATCTGGGCCATAAAGTAACCTCGTTAGAATACTTTACCATATAGATTAATAGATTCCAAGGCCAGAAGGGACCACTGTGATCATGTAGTCTGACCTCCTGTGTGACACAGGTCAGAGAATTTATCCAAAATTTGTGCAGCACATCTTTTGCAGAGAGAGAGAGATTCCACTGAGTGCATACACATCAACCAATTCTTTTGGTCAGCAGTGTTCATTGGGGCCACATGGGTGCATTCAGTCGCCTCCTGCCTCCAAAAAGGGTGGGACCACCCCTTTGCTTCAGTTCCTCCTCACCAGCCACAAATCAGAACTTGAAGGGTCTGCCTCTTCGCGTAGACATTTTGCACTTTGTGCAGCCTTTCTTTTCATGAATAAATAGTTCTTAAATAAGTACTTAAATAGGAATAGGTTGGCATCAGGTTTTGTTATCCCTTTTTGAGGGAAGTTTTTATTTACCTGGGAGGCACTCTCAATACCAGGTTTACCAATATGGCTGAACATAAATTTCCAGGTTTCAAGACCTGTCCTTCATGCAAAGCTGTAGTGCTTTTAAATAATGGGCATTCAAGGTGCTTATTGTGTCGGGAAGAAGGGCACATCACTGGCAGGTCTGCCATCTGGAAATCATTCTCTAAAAGAACCCAAGGAACACTGGAATCTACACTAAAAATGTTTCTATTGGCGAGACCAGTGTGTGTCTCTTCTTATTCTGGGTTGCCTGGGACAGAAATGTCTGAGCCCTCTTCATCAAGAAGTGCTTCTGCTGTTCGTAGACTTATACCTCTGTCTCACTGGTGAAAAACTCATCTGGTAAAACGGCAGGTGAAGGGGGCGGGGGAAAGAGCACAGAGCTCATAGGGAGAAAAGGAGGTCTCCTTTAGGCCCTTCAAATTCTAAGGCCCATAAATCCTCCTAAGCCTCAGACTAAGGATGGCTTGAGATCCAAAAAGGGTTTTTCTAGCACCTTTTCAGGTATTGGAGCCCATGCCTTAGATTATTCTCTGGTTCTCCAGAGATCACCTGGTACCCACACCTTGGTACCAAAGCTCCTGGGATCGATTTGTCTAGTACTGTCTACTCTGATACTGATGCCAGTGGCTCAAGTAAGACCAGGACTGTTGTACTCAGGATGGAAGACTTACCTGGCAGCCAAAGACCCCCCCAGTCTTCTCCGTACCAGACTCCCCCTGTTAGCGTTGGTGAAGTTACTTGCACTCATACTGATGGCGGTCCCAACTCTGGTACCTAATACATCCTCAATGACAGCTAAAACTCATTGGCTCAGTGCCCCAGGCATACCAACTGGTACTTCCTCTCCTCTGCAGGAGGACTTTTTATTCTTGGTCTCTTAGGGTAGTAGAGAGGCTTCACCAACTCAGTTGATGGGTTGAGGTGCCTGCTTACCTCACCATGGATTTTTGGGGCTGACTCCTACAATCAGGCACAGGAGCTTAGATAGGGATGCCAACCCCCTGACACGCTCCTGCTTTATACTTTTTCACTGCTTACTCATTATTACTTTTAAATAAAAGTCACTCTATTTCAGCTTTGTAGCACGCTGGCAGGAGGCAGAGAAAAGTTTTCCAACTGCTGCCAGGAATGAGACTGTTATAAGGATTATCAGCCTGGCATCTTTCACTGCAACAAAATGTACTTAAAAATAACAAGTCAGCTACATATATGGAAATTGTAAGCATCAGGGAACGTTTACTGGGCTAGTCATTGGAACAGAGGACTGGAAGTCAGGAGATCTTGTTTCTATTACTGGTTGTGCCACAGACTGAGTGAACTTGGACAAGTCATTCACCTTTTGAGTCTTTGTCCATCTGTTCAACATGGATAAGAATAGTTTCTTACCCTTGGCATTGCTAAGGTTTAATTCATTATTTGTATTTCGTATTCATCATCCTCTGACTGATGCAAATAAGTGCGAACTATTTCTGACTGGAGGTGTTAACACTATCCCTTGTTGTCTGATATTTCATTGTTTTGATCACTTTTTAAGTTAATTATTGTTAAGACCGCATTCTGCAAGATATAGACCTGCCTTCAGTGGTTTGCTTCATTACATTAGGCATCCCTGTGGGCCCATGGGGTACCAACCTTATTCACTCTCATCCATTCTTCCTGTGTGGTTTCAGTGGTGGTCCCTGTCTGTCTGTAGGATGCTGCCCTCTGCTGTTTAATCATCAGAATCTGAATGATGAAAGCTTAGTATGTTCAGGAATCCAGTGAAACCTAATAACTTAGCCAAGCTTAGCACCGAAATGACTCAAGATGTTCTGACAGGAAATATAAAATATTGCATGTACCAGATTCAGAATGAGTTCAAATCCCAATTACCCAAGAAATTCACTATCTTATAGTAATACATCTCTCATTTCAGTGAGCCCTGTAAGAGAAGTAGCTGTTCCTCCTCCCTCTCCCACATATGCATTTGTTCATCATATGCGATGTTTCCTGGCTAGCAGGTTGTTTTTATTTCAGATGTCTCTTCCTCCTGACTCTGGGAAGGCCCAGTGCCATAGATCAGGCCAGGTTAGGGTGCTCCTCACAGTAGGTGTCACCTTTTTAATTAAATGTAAATCTTGAAGACTACAAGCCTCAGTCATACTTTTTTTTTCAATACAATATGCACATTTATCTCATGAGCATGAGCTGTATGGTAGGGACTGCTGATCTGTTCCAATGAATTTTCCCCTTGAGGTCACATTCCTTCACCTCATCCCTTCTGTTCAATCCTTGCACACAGGTCATGCCCTTAGAGGGCTCAATTCCCAGTTAGCTCACAAGTGGGCAGTTGTGACATGTGCAGTGCCCTGCCCGTGCCCACATTCAGACACCCAGTGCTCTGGATCAGTTACTATACTGCTGCCCAGCAAAGAAGCTGGGATTTAATCACTGCTGCTGCCTGTACTTTGGGTGAGGAAAGGACTGATAGGCAGAACTTGCACTACAAATGTTCTGTTTGTGAACACCCCAGTATTTCAGCAGAAAAATAGAACAATCTAAATACACTTCTGTTCTCTAGGAAAACATGGTCTGCTCCATAGCCTAAGAACAAGTGCAGAGTGCACTAAATAACGTTGTCAACCACCCAAAAATACTTGGAAACTTTTTAATTGTAATTAATTCTCACAACATCCTGAGCGCAGGGAAGAGGTTATTTGACTAAATCCACACAGTGAATGGAAGATTTGGCAGTTTCTAGGTCTTGCTCCACTGGAGGCAACTGCCTCTGAAGGAACCCTGTGCCTTGGACTGAGCTGTGGCATCAGTCTTATGGCAAACTCTGCTTTTTTTGTTCCTAGGTACTGTATCCCTCTGTTGATGTGTTTTCCCCTTTTTCTCCTTGGTCCCACAAGAAGCTGATATCTCTGCCCTGCCCCCACTTCCCAAATAGCATGTTAAAGATTCAGAGTAGACACTTGTCCCTCTCCGTTCTGCTTCCTCCTTGTCTACTGGTAATGAAGCTGAGCTAGCTGGTCTGTTTTTTAGGTAGTTTGGATGTGTATTAATTACACAGTTGGTTTCTGCAGAAAGTGTTCAAATGTGTTGCTCCTTCATGGGCCCGAGGGGCCTGCTCCCCTCCTTCAGTCCAGCTCCTGGCTGGGTATTCTCACTCCACAGGCAGTCTTGATTCCCGCTGCCCTGGGGAGCTGAGAGACCACGACTAGTAAAATAATCCAGAGCAGAGAGCTTGTTGGTCTGTTACTCTGGTTGTCATTTAAGCTCTGAAATGAGTTTTTTTATTTTGCTCTCTGCTGCCGACTCCCTTCCTGTAATAAGGGTTGTAGTCTGTGAAAGCTCTGACTGTAACTAGCTGGATTAATGGTTATTCCATATAACTTTTTATATCTGTTTCAGATCTGTTGCTAGGAAGAGGTATAAAACCTCAATTTTCTTCTACAGGATTTCCCTCTGAGTGGTTTGTGCAAATATCTGGAGAACATAGTTGGGAGGGAAAACAAACAAGTAAATTTGTTTTGGTCATGAGCTTGCACCAGTGAAAGCAATGAACTTTTGCCAGGATTGGGTCCTATTTATTGGTGTTTCCAAGAGATTTATTCCTCGGATGAAACTACTGTCCCACTGCCTAAGTGGATTTCCTTGTTGTTCCAGATGGCTCTCATTGCTGTTTCCTTCCCCTCCCTCACAAGCTATGTGCTTTTTCATAAGGAGTGTCATTTCAGTGGGCATCTCTCCCATGCCCTTTTTTATCTCAAGCAGCTGAATGGTGACGGAACAGCCCTGGTTGGTGCCATTACAGGATTTGCCTTTTTACTTGTTGAAGGTCTCATCTCAGTGCAGCAGCCTTTGTCTCTCTTGGTTGGATTTTTGACTGAAGTTTGAAGGCAAGGGCAGCTCTTGAAGGTGCTGTAATTGCTGCTCTGCTATAGATGCTAATCAATGCTTGTTTTACTTACACAGCTCGCTATTTGGGAGAACTTCTCAAGGGCTACATTAATAAAATAATAATAGACAGACCAACAGTAAAAATACCAGCAACAGCAGCAAGCCAAGTATAATTAGCATGGTTGTGCTCAGGGAAGTTAGTTACACAATAGACCCCAAGTAACTCTGCCAGTTTTCTGTTTAGCAATTTTAAAAAATGGAAATTAACGAAGTTCCCCGAGCAGCATCAAATGCAAAAGATTTTTTTTTGCATCCTGGCTAATTCTTCTGCACTATTACATGATTCTCATGTTTCACCCAAGAATGGCTGCATTTCAGTTGTGGATGAAGTGATTTCTCTGTGTGTTTCTATATCCGTTTATACTTGTCATATGCTCCTTCAGGATAGAATATTCTGTAGCAAAGCATTATTCAAGCATTGTTAATTCCATAAGAGTTTGTTCATTTAGCTACTCCAGTTAGGCCATGTTATGAAAACTAAATGCTTAAATTCATATCTGAGGAATGTACAATTCAAATTCAATCTTGGCTGCTTAGTGTCTTAGCTTAGATGGAAAAATAGAGCACTCTGCATGCATGTGCAAGCACAGAATATATGCTTTTTTTTAAAATCAGAGTTGAGGATCTGGCTCAAAGACTTCAGAATGTCCTTTAGAATGACCTGAACCTACCCTACCAGTTTTCTATTACTTCCTCTAATTACCAAGCATAGAGAGACAGAATCCTATATTTCAGTAATAAGTCTCTAAAAACTTTGGTTTTGACGGAAGTAATGACATCAAATAAAGCCCTTTTTATTAAGACCCAGAAAGGAACTGGATCGCCTGTTGATAGCAATGTAATCCTTGCAGATCTCTTTTCTTGTACTTACTCCCTGAGGCAGTAAAACCATATACATCCCACTCCTAAAATTCCATTTTTCTTCTTCCTTTCCTGTAAGGGTAACCTCTTTAAACAGCGCTTAACCTCACCTCTGCGTTTTTCCTTTCTATGGAGATAGCTTCTGCTATGTGTCCCTGATCAGACCAATAACACTGAAATACTTATCGCACCCCGTTAAATTGATTAGGCTAAAGAATTCAATTCCCACACAAATATGAAAAGTGGATATGGCGTAAAAATATAACTTTTGCACAATTATCTATCGGACTAGTAAGAAGGAAGAGTCTTTACTTCATGTACACCAGATGAGTGTTTTTGCCATGTTAATTAATTCTCAATGCATTAAATAATGAAAAGAGGATTAGTTACCAAGCTCGTGTTTTAGTTAACATTCTTTATAGATCTTTCCAAGTTTTTGTAAACCAGTTTTTCAAATGTAAACAATAATCTCTTCTTTATCCATGATTAAAACAAAGGAATGTGTACACAAAGAATAGGGGACAAGGGAGTTGTATATGGAAAATGGACACGGTATATTTTATTGTAACTGAACTGTTTTCCATGGCATCAAATGAAAGCTGTAACTTCCCCAGTAATGTAGATGTGACCCTGTCAGGATCAGTGTAGCTGAAACATGTTATCTGTGGATTTACAAACTCTTGTCTGACAGAATTGCAAATACTTTAGTATAATAAAGCACTCGTGCAAGTTGTAGATTAGGTTATAACTCCTCACTCTAACTCTACTGGAAATACCAGATGGATGGATACTGGACAAGATCCTTTGAAAAGGAACTGGCATGTGATGTGCTCACCAGGTTAGCATACTTTTTATGTTTGAAAACAACTTGCTGTCCTTCAGGCCAACAAAAGCTGCTATAGTCTGATCCAAATGAGAGCAGTTTGTAATGCTCCACTGGCGTGTCGCTATGATCATATCCAGACAAGAATGGCTAGGGTTGTGGATCGGAGGCTGGAATGAATTATGGCCTTTGCCTTGAAGGGTACATGCCCCACACTTGCTTTTTTGTAATGTAAGCTAATGGCTTACTGCTCTTCTCCATATTTTTGTCATTCTACAATTTACCAAACTGTTGCATTAATTTTAGTTACAGAAGTTGCTATTTATATTGTTTTTAATTGATATTTGAGGTTTTTACTACACATTTTAGAGCAGTGGTTCTCAAACTTTTGTACTGGTGACCCCTTTCACATAGCAAGCCTCTGAGTGCAACCGCCCCTTTATAAATTAAAAACACTTTTTTATATATTTAACACCATTATAAATGCTGGAGGCAAAGCGGGGTTTGGGGTGGAGGCTGACAGCTCGCGACCCTGCATGTAATAACCTTGCGACCCCCTGAGGGGTCCTGACCCCCAGTTTGAGAACCCGTGTTTTAGAGGATTAATTGGCAGTCTGTAACCCTACATTTTTCAAACTCCGACCTTTCCATACAAATTCCCAGTACCTTGGCAGGTAAGATTCAGTTAAAATAACTCAACACCAGGAAGCAATGCCTAGATTCTCTATTGCCACTTACCAGGCCTAAAACACCAATGGTAGTCACACAGGTAAATCCCTGCATACCGCATCCCAGAGTGCCCCATTGTACATTCGTCTTTACATACTTATCAGATATTTAGGCCAAATTTTTTCTTTGCCTGTGTAGCATTCAGTACCTGTTGCATTCTGTTTGTGTTTGGAAGGTGCCATGGACATTTCTGAACCTCTGATTCTTGCCTTTATGTATCCATTGTTTGTGGACGTATCTGCATTGGTAAAGAGATATAAAAGCAAAATCAAGAACCTGACATTTCTTTATATATAGTTTCATACTGTAAACAAAAGCATTTCAGTGTTTGGTTTGGCCCTGGCCATACTTTCCCCCTGTTTTTTACAAAGCAAGTTGAAGTGTGTGGAACCAATTCACATTTTAAGTTGCTATAAACATTCAAATGTCCTCAATATTGTAATCCACAACCTCGACTCCATTCATTCCACAGAGGTGTTTGTGCCTCAGACAGTGGTTGCATGGCAGTGTGTCGCATTGTTATGAAAATGAGCAAAGCTTCATTAGCGCTGTGAAGGATTATGAAATGATTGGGGTGGGAGGAATTAGAGACCTGTTCAGTGGAGCTACCATGATCCTAAAATAGGGGAGCTGTTTTGTTTTTAAATGATGTTTTGACTATTGGGGTGTACTGGAGACTGATTAAAAAATCAATTGAGAGTTTAAAAACTGGATATTGCACATGGCCTTACCCATTTTAATGGGTATAACTATTTTGTAGTTGCTTGAGTGTGGATTATTTAACATCAGACACAAACAGCTAACCATTTTAACTACACTTTTACATAAGAGACAGGGACAGATCTCAAAGCTGTTGCACACACTTCTTGAGAACTGTCTAACTCTGAAATTGCACACATTGATAGGCTTTTGTGTTTGCACTATCTGTATAGAATCAATTTGCATTCAGTTCAATGTTTTCTTTTTAATCTTGATTGATTTTTTTTTATTTTTATTTTGTACAATCTAAGCCGCTAAAACTTCATCCAAACAGTATTGGATGTTGAAAACCTACCAACACCAGGAAATTAAACTCCACATAACTTTTCAAATCTTCTTTGTTGAATGTACCAGTGCATTTGTTGGTGCTAAACAATTAGTCATAATGTATCTTAATCTGACTTTTTAAATCTTATCTCTGAATTGAGAAGAGTGTGTTGGTGAAAGTCAAACTGCACTGCCATGTGAACAGTCCTTAAAATTAACACTCTTCTGGCCCCAAAGGACTGATAATGGGCAAAGACACTAACAGTAGTCAAATGAATTTTTTCAGTGTGTTAGCATATGTACTATGTCTCTGAAGCTTTGTTCAGAATACCTTGCTTTTTAGTATGGGAGCAGTGTTCAGAAGGATTTGGAAAGCTAAAAACCCTCCATATTTCGTAAGTAGCCCCCTGTGTGATGTTAACAGCATGCTCGCTGCACCGTACCCATTTTTTTGTACTAATTCGATGCAGAATGAAGTCCTCACATCAATTGAAAAAAGATAGTGATCTAAAATCAATGAAGTTCCAACTCTTGAATATAGCAAGGAAGCTTCCTGGCTCTTGCTGACCTATAGGCCAGGCTGAATTAGTAGGTTACACTTGTAGACATGAGAAGCCTCCGTAGCCAAAACATTAAAATTGCCTATTTTGATAGCTTTTGTTCACTTGAGCGGAGTCCGGTGAGGTAGTGAAATGCCCCATAACCCTTCCACTGTCTCTGAAAAGAATGGATGGGGCTGTTGGATATGCAGCATGCCTGTATGTGCCGCACACTCCAGGTTCCTTCACTGTGAGAGAGAGCGAGAGAAATACCTAGTCCTGTCTCAGCCCAGAGGACTGGACTAGATGACCTATGAGGTCCCTTCCCGTCCTACATTTCTTTAATTCTATGATATGAAAATCTACATGTTCTCCAGAGCTCTGCTTGCCTCTCTTCCATCAGACTGTCAGCCTTTTCCAGAGCAGGCAGGCAGATGGTTTGAGCTGGGATTACACTGATAGTCTATGTGGTCTAGTTTTCAGTGTTACTAACACGTTTGATATTAATGTGTGTCAGGATTTGGGGCCAGTTTTGAGCGAATTGGGACTCTCAGTAGAAAACACGAGCAGTTTAGGAATTTTGCCTGAGTTGTCTGCAGGCCACTAAACTGTTGGGCCACTGGTGCTGCAGATGCCTACGATAGCAGCTGCCAGGCCATGTGTGCGAAGAGCTAGAGACCCGGGACAGGTATGATGCGGCGGAGGCAGATGCCCGGAGCTCAACAATAACTCACTGCAGCACAGGAAATGGGAGTTAACGGAGGTATGAGTCCAGGGGAAGCTCTGTGTCCTGCAGGCTGGAGACTAGAAGTCTGCTTGGGCCCTATTTTAAAGCCCAACCCAAACGCCACGACACCACAGCAAGTCTGACCCTGACCTGAGCCTGAGAGTACACAGTGGTTTTCACACCTGCCCTGACCCCAGTATGTATTCAGGTTGGGTTGCAAAGGTCTAGCGGAGGTTGGGGGGCCAACGTGGCAACCAGGTTTATGCTGTGGCATGTCCCCCACGCCTGTAGAAGGTCACTGGGGAAGGCTGGGCCAGGACTCCTAGTCACTGCTTTGTCCATGCTGCCCCTTCTCTGCACCAGCTGGGCATAGCTGCGACAGCCTGGGCAGGCCAGCCCCAGATCCCTGCCCTGGGATAGGCTGGCCGGTGCCATTTGGTTCACCTTCCTAGCCATTACTGAGACACACCCTGGGCCTGCTGCCCACTACCCGCCCTGGGATAAGACTGGTCTGGTCTCCTGTCCCCTCATCCCCTACCCCTGCCATGGGACCATCTTGCTAATCCCCTGCGAACAGTTGTGGTTGAAGTGGAGGTGGCGGTGGGTCTCACTGATGACTTAGGATATGAACCACATGGCACTGGCCAGCCCAATCCAGGCCTGGAATGGGGGCCTAGCTTTCTCCGTGCTCAGGTCCAGACCAGGCAGCTGCTTCCTGGCCACTCAATGGGGAAAGGGGACGGTTATTATAATGTGGCTGTTAAGAGCCCTCGTCCGACACACAGTGGCATCTGAAGACCCAGGAAAGACGCCACAGCATAAAATCAGCTGCCAAGTTGTCCTTCCTCAGAACTAGACCCTTGCACTCCAACCTGTGCCCAAGAATGTAGAGTTCTTTTCATACTTGACTTGAATCCCCTACTTGTAGTCAGGTCCTGCCAGGCTCAGCTCACGTTTCAAGGCTCTGCTGGAGATGGGAGCAGCTGCTGGAGTGGGGTTGGGGCAGGAGAGTATCCAGAGCCTTGCTAGGGTACAGTGTGGGCCTGGGAAGACTCTTGGCATGAGATGGTGGAAAGGGGGAGTGGATGGTTTAGGGGAGTGGGTGCTGAGATCTGCATTGGTGCATGTGCGCATTTTGTATTTGTTTAAAGGTAAATTATAAACATTTGTAACTGTTGTACATGCAACTGAGAATAGGTGGAGGTGTTACAAAGCTAGAAGATAGATCCTTAAATATTCCTAAGATTGCCCCGAAAATCTTTTATTTATTTTTTTTTATGGTTATGGGGTAGGTACTTACTCATTATTTTGGAGTTCTTCTCAGCTCCAAATTAAAGAGGCAGGAGCCTTGAATCTTTACCAGTTTAAAAATATAAAGAGCTTTAAACAATCCGAATAAAGATAACTTCCCCTCGATCAATCAGTTTTATTTGAATGGTCATAAATTTGCTAGTTCTTGAGTCATCCTTAGAGATTTCTTCCAAGAAAAATGGGGCAGGTAAGAAACATCTATATTCTGTATTGTAAAAACCAAATAGGAAAAACCCTCAAAACACACCATCACCCCATCTTTCAGGCCTACTTCACGATGTGCAAAGAAATGAAAAAAGGAACAAATGCACTCATTTTTTGCAGACTATCTTTTAATGCTCTGCACAACTCCGTCTCCACTTGAGTTTCCTCCTCCAACTCTCATGACCTGTGATCTGCCCAATCATCTCTTCTAACTTGTCCAGATGGTGTCATCTTCCAGTAGACTTAGGCTGGAAGGAAAATGCTGGGCCATCAGTATGAGGACAGTCCTTGCAGACAGTATTGCCAGAAGCCTGACTTCACCAGCTCGGCTGGCTTTCCACATTATCATTTGGTGGTGGTGTAAAGTTTTAATGATATTCTAATATTGAGGAAGGGGGGTACATTTTCCCTTCCTGGTACACTCATACTACTCTATTGCTATGCTCATGCCAAAGTCAGCCTGTATTGGCAGTGTATCCTGCTGGTAAGGTGAGGGAGAAGCATGGTGAAAGTGGGGTGGGCTGCCTGAAGAAATCTTCTACCCACTGTCATCTTAGAGCCCTTGCCAACCTTACCTAAATACTCATATAACTCTGTTTTCTCCTGCCCTTCCCCTTGCCTGCAGGTTATAGCTGTGCTGTCAGGACAATGAATCAATTGCTTGCAGATAGGATTGTACCTGGGCCAGTTTTTAACTAGCACATCTGGCTTTTGCTGTTATGAGCTGGTGTTGCTTTAAAACGTACACCATCAGTTATAATAGTATTGGGATTTTTGGTTTGAATTGGATTTGAATGACAATTTAGAAACCAGCCAGAACTTTTGCCCGTTCGCTAGCCCTGTTCTAAAGTTGTTTGGTTCAGTCAATTGAACAAACTTCCCCTTCCTGTCTTATTCTCCTGCCCACTGTCTATCTACCTTCCGGCCTCATGTTTTACAGAACAATTAGAGTCCTTCAATTTTTACGTGTTCTGAGGTTCAGTGTTGCCCAATGTGAGAGACATGCTGTTAGCAAACTAGATCTCTGCATGCACAGACGAAGTGGGTTTTGAGTAATTTGGAAGGCTTTATTGGCTGCTTCTTGGGCTATTTACCCTTCTCTAGCCTTAGCTTGGCAGATAGGGAGGTAGTTAAACTTGCTAAACTACCTTGAGAGGGATAGGTAAGTAAGTGCAGTGTTCCACTTTTCCTGATCAAAGAAATATAGAAATTAGAGAGAAGGGAAAAAGACCTCTTGGTCCCCCATTTTTCTTTTGCAGGACTGTTCACTCCAGGGCTATGTCCAGTATAGTTCTAAATCCATTCCAGCTATGGTGTTTCCATGACTTCCTTTGGGAGACTCTATTCCATTAGTTAGGTTCATCACAGAGCTTTGTGGTGTGGCGTATGTGTTTAAGTCCTGGGATTGCTTTCCTGTCTGTCTTTGACCTCTTGTCTTGCATGTGTCTAGCACCACCTAACCATATTACCCTTCATGTATTATTTGTTGCTTGCTCATCATACAAACTGCTTGATTTTTGGCTGCTGCCTGATTTGGATAGCATGAATTCAGAGGTTTATAGTGGGGGCCTCACCTACATGGCTGTGAAGTTTGGTCAAACTCAGAAATATCTGTTTTTTGTAGGAATTTTTTACATTTCAAATTTTCTCATTCTGATTCAGAACAGAAACAAATTTTCTTCATTTCTCATAAAGCAGAATTTCCAAAATTTTGAGTCTTTACAAATTTGTTTCTGAAATTCCCAAGTTTTAGTTTTTAAAAATTTTAAAATACAGTATTTCAATTATATTATGTCAGTAGAAGTCATGCATAATATAATATATATGACTACTACTGCAATGTTAAGAAATTATGTAAACACAGAAAATAGTAAAAATAATCATGAAAAAAGATAATTTCTGAAACTACATTTCTGAATTTTGGAGAATTCTAAAACTTCATTTCACAACAAAATTTTGGAAATCATTTTCATGGTGGATTTTTATTGAAATACTTATTTTTAAAAAAGGTTTTGATTTGGAATTTTTGGTCTGTTTCAAGGAAAAACTTCTGTCCAGCATTACTCATTCGCAAAATAATTAAGGGCCAGTTTAATCCCACTTCCAGGTGTGACTGCAACAGCTTCCCTAATACTGGAGACACAGGTATAAACTTCTTACACCACCTGGTCTACTATTGCTGCTTTTTACATAGTTTTTTTTTTCTTTTCATAGTCCTACTGAAATGCTGCTGTGACATATTCAAAATTCCCACTCAGAATGCTTCTGAACAGAAGAAAGAAAAGCACACACCTTTATTCTTGGGTTCAGTTTCCATCTGCCATTTCCTGCTGTTCTTTTCCTTTCTGCAGAGTTCCAAAACCTATTTATTTTTTCATAGGTTTCAGAATAGCAGCCATGTTAGTCTGTATTCGCAAAAAGAAAAGGAGGACTTGTGGCACCTTAGAGACTAACCAATTTATTTGAGCACAAGCTTTCGTGAGCTACAGCTCAATTCATCGGATGCATTCAGTGGAAAAAAAAAAAAACCTGAATGCATCCGATGAAGCGAGCAGTAGCTCACGAAAGCTTATGCTCAAATAAATTGGTTAGTCTCTAAGGTGCCACAAGTACTCCTTTTCTTTTTTCATGTTACTCTAGGTGCAAAGCTTCAGATCAGCTCTTGTGTGGTCGCTGGTAAACAAACAGACTTATGTTAAAATGCTGAAGTCCTTATGTTAAATCCAAATCCCAATTTGTTAAATAGCCTGAAGACAGAAAATTGGTTAATTTAAATTTCAGTAATACATGATCTAACTCTGACAGTAGAGAAACCGTTTTATAACGTAGTCTATACTTATAGCAGTTAATCATTTTCAAGAGCATTCTTATTGGCGATGGTTTCAGTGTTTATGAAATGAAGGGAAGTGCAGGTTTTGTGCAGCTCAGACAGCAGCTCTTCTTCTAAGGCACTTCAGTTGAAAATATTTTAATTCAGTTACATACATCGATTAAAAAACTTTAACTTGATTGTGATTGATTTAATCAATATGGCTACATCAGAGAGATGTTATTTTGATTCAAAGACTGTGAGTTCTGAAATATTTATAAGGGAATGAGATCAGTGACCTTCAGGCTACTTTCCTTCACACAGTATCAGTGGTGAAGGTCCCTGTCAAGGCAGGAACTGGAAGTCTTGTGAGTGCTAGTTACTAACATCTTCCTATTAAATATGAAATTGGGGATTTCCTGCCTCTCTTGGCTGCTCTTCAATCTTAATGTTAGCAAGCAGAATGGAAGAGGGGCTGAATCCATGTGTTTTAGCACACGGTGCTGTGTAGAACTGATCATTTCTACAGAATGTAGGCAGAGCCTTTGTCCATATGACTGTCAGTTTCTTACAGGCTTGGGGCTGCAAGTAACAGCAGAGGGACATCACTGTGGAAAGATCAGTGTGCAACTATGGTCAAAAGAATCAAACAAAATATTAGTATGCATATGGAATGGGACAGTGAAAAATATAGAGAACTGTCATTATATAAATCATAGTTTGCACTCATCTGGAATACTGCGTTCAGTCCTGGCCACACCTCCTCAAAAAGGCTATGGCAGAATTAGAGAAGTTCAGAGACAGGCAACGAGAATGATTAGGCACCTGGAAAAACTTATGTGAAAAGAGATTGAAAAGACTGGGATTTTTTTACCTTGGAAAAGAGGCAAATAAGAGGGGACATGATAAAATGTATATAAAGTAATGAATGGTGAGGAGAAGGAAAGCAGAAAATTCAAAAGTGATAAAAGGAAATGGATTTCCACACAGTGCACAATTAGACTGTGGAACTCATAGCCTCAATAATATCCTGTGACAAAGGCCAACAGCTCAGCAAGATTTAAAGAGGAGCTGGACTTTTCTATGAATTAAAATACCTAGAGTCACAATAGTTCATGCTAAATAGTTTGGTAAGGATCTAAAACATGCTGTAGGGTTTAAACCTATTTCTATCTGAGGAATTAGGATGCAACTCTCATGAGGGGCAGGTGATCCCATATCTGCCTAGTGTATGGTTTCTTGCACCTTCCTTTGAAACATCTGATACCTCTACTGTTGGAGGCAGGAGGCTGGACTAGATGGATGCCACGTATCTGTTCCAGTCTGGGAACTCCTGTATTTTTTTTATGAGAATATAAATGCACTGTGCTCCTGAGTTTTGGAGGAGATGGTTTGGTGGGTTAAGCATTAAGTTTGGAATAGCCAGACTCTGGAATCACAGGCTTAAATCTTGGCATGATCTATTCATGCCTCTTCAACTTCTGTGGTGTGTAACGAGCGTTCCACAAAGTTTTCTGTGTTGTGGTTCATTCAGAAGAGACCTTAAACCACTAGAGGGGTGTGTTCCTTGGGCACATCAGTATTCAGCCTAGGGTCCTTAACCAAAACTTCCCCTCCGAATTTTGTACAGCATGCTGTTCTCTGGTTAACTACTTTGCTCCACTGCAGAGGTAGCTGTATTTCAGTATTGTAAACACAAAGGTGTCTTTTAAAGGTAGCCGGTACAGATTAAGAATAATGTTTGCTAATACTAGTATGGAAAGTATGTTAAAAATGATAAAATAAAAAAACAAGATCACAATTATATAATCTGTTTCAAGTTAAGGAAAGTTTTCACAAGAATTACCAGTCTGTTTCTCCTGCTGGTAATGAATACATAAAGACAGTTTCCTAGGCATACCAATAATTCTCAGTGCAGGAAAAGGTTGTTTAGAGCTGTCCTTAAGCTTTGAAATCCTGAAAGTTCTTTCATTACTGTCTCAAAGGTACATCCTGACAGCTCACAAAATCCATGTTTCATAGAGACTTCACAAAGAATAATACATGAGGAAAACAGCTTTTGTGAATGGATATTAAGTTTTGATAACTTGCCTGGGTCCCAGTGAAAGGAGCAGGTCGATAACTAACTTTTCAGGCTCTTTTGCTTTTACATTTTTTGCACCTCTGATATTTTTCCCCATTCAGCCTGTGATTATTGTAATAACATTTACAAAACCTTAATTCAGATTCCAGTTCATCGATGAATTCAGTGCACTAACTGGCTGTTTTTGGAAGAAGTTACTTGTGGCTATATTGCAGCCTTTCCTTCCATGCTGTTTGCTGTTTTCTATCTGAGCTGCGGAGCCCCATCCTGTAAAATGATCTGGAGCTGGAGCTCCTGGCCCCATTGGTCAGGGAAAGTCACCAGTGATGAGGCTTAGCAAATATTTGCCATCCAATCACATGGCCACCTTGTGATAAATCACTGTCCCACCCTTTAATGAGGGTCCTGCTCGTGTGGAATGTTTCAGGAGGTGCCATGTTTTGGCTTATCCAGAAAGAAGGCTAGGCTCTTGGGAGGGAGAAGGGGCTCTCTAACCTGAAGATGATCTGAATTGGATCCTCCAGCTCCTGACGTGTTGTTGGGCTTTCAGAAACTCTTTTGTCTTGAATGCATTTTTATTTCAAGTTCTTGTTAACTGAATGTTGAAAGGCTTTTATCTGTGACATCACAGCTCATTAGCATAAAGATCCTAGCTGCCTGGCTTTCTCCAGTGCAATGTCAGGGAGATGGGCTGCTCTCTGTTGCATTGTTGACATGGCTTCCTAATCTGGAAGGCAGTAGCATGATGCTTTTCTAAAAGCTGTGGGACTTTGGGGTGGGGTGGGGGAGCAAAGGAAGCAAGATTCATACTTTATGGAAGGTAATGTATGACGCTAAGATTGTGCTTTTCAGTGGATTGAGGTTTCTAACATATATTTTAATAACTGACTTTTGCACATCATCTTTTGTTTGGAGTAGTTTTGTGGAGGCCTGGTTATTTTATCCTGGTTCTGTGGAGCTTTTAAGGACTGAACAGTTCAGAGGGCCTTTTTAGGTCATAATTAAATAGCCTTCAGGCCAGTAACAACGTATTTTTTTCATTTTTCTCTTAGAAAGGCTTGCTATTGTCATCACAAATACAGATGTAACGATTTCAGGAGAGGTTTCAGAGTAGCAGCCGTGTTAGTCTGTATCCGCAAAAAGAAAAGGAGGACTTGTGGCACCTTAGAGACTAACCCATTTATTTGAGCATAAGCTTTCGTGAGCTACAGCTCACTTCATCGGATTTCAGGAGAGTTTCTTTTCGTGATAAGTGCAACTCCTGTGAGGCTTTTAGGCTTGGATCAGTCAGGTTTTATGTAATAAAATAGAATGCTTCTGTAAAGATGAGAAATGCTTCGGAATTATCACATCACTTAATGATGGCTTTTTAATCAGATATCATCAGTTCACGTATTACGTCTGTAAGATGTCAGGGCAAAGGGATGTTTTGAGCTAATGTTACCCTACTAGTTTTCAGAGATGTGTGTGAGGCAGCATTGTTAACTGAAGAAAATAAGGCTATCAGTTCCACTTAGATAACCTTTGGTAATAAACCGAGTCCATGCAAGTTGTGACCTTAGGGCTTGAACTTTCTAATCACATGACCAGCTTGTAAACTGACCTGTGAGGATGACTGTTGTATCCAAAGCTTAGAGAGAAATTGGCAATAAGGATTGTGAGGTTTCACCATCAGGCTGGTGGCTGTTTTGTAATACATTTCTTCATGGCTGCTACAGAACTCCCCAGCAAACTCGGAGAAGCATGAAATGGATACATGGGAAGGTAAAGGAGTTGGTTCATAACTTTGGGAGAACTATCTCAGTGTTAGGGAAATATTATGAAGGTTTGTAGCAAACAGTAGCCTCAAGGGGAGGAGAGTTAGCAAGAGCAGGCAACTGGTTTTTGTGTGCAGTTTGAAGACTGCCACTAAGGTTGTTGCAGAGAGTTGTTTTCGTTATCTAAAACTCCCCACACTTTTTAAAAGTGTAGATTGAATGCTTTTATGTTTTACATACAAATCTTAAATGCTTAATTGAATTTCAGATTATTTAAATTTTTTTAAAATGTATTCTATTTGTTCTGTGACTTAATTTGTTTATATTTTAAATTCCCTAATCCATTTGACCATCTGGAAAAGCTCTATTTAGTATTGTTAATTATTGATAGTATCAGGGTTATGTGGACTCTTGATAACTTTCATCTCTCCTGGGACTAATTCTAGTTCACAGATATTTATTTTACAGTTTTTTCTATGCTTAAAAACATTGGCAGTGTCTCCACTGATGAGTCTCTTTAAATAGATTTAGTCTTACTTTTTTTAAAAAAGTACTTTTGTATTAGAATAGTGTATTTGTTTTTTTAAATCATTGTGGCTGAAGTTCCTCTGGGTTTTTAATCTTTTCACCTTTTAATTCTTTCACTCTTGAAAATTACACCTTTAGGTAACAGACTACATCCATGAGAAATGTTTCCCATGGGCCTTTGCTAGTTTTTTGTTTCACTGTTTCAGAATTTCTACGCCTAAAGAAACATAATCTGACAAATTTTAGCCAAAATATAACCTTCTACTGAATTGCCGCTGAGTGCTCATGAAAAAAGTTTCATGACTTTATCAGGACAGAGAAATTGCTCAGTTAGTAAATCTGATGAAAGGAGTAAACAGTGTAAAACATCTACTCATGGAAAATGTTACTTTGAATCTTGTGGGTATTATAACATCTGCAAAATACAGCTCCACAGTCAAAAGGTGAAGCACATGGCTGTATCATTTTAGCAAATTACACAAAAATTCAAGGGGCTAGCATTTGTTCAAAACTCTTTGTAAAACATTTGGCTCTGATCAGTGTTATAATTTTATTTATATAAAATTAAATGTTAAATGTCTTTTAATTTAAGATAAATGTGTTATGAGTCACTGAAGATCCTGTAGAATTCTTATGGATTACGTTTTGGAGCAGTGTGCTCTTTCCTGCTCTGAATGTTCTTTTTGCTTTGCAGGTGAATTGTGTACAGTTGTTTTAGAACTTGTACTGTTTGCCAGTAATATTTGGTGCATATATTTACTTGATATATTTGAGAAGTCTGATCCAATGAAACTGCAGGATAAATGATTTCCTCACTTGTGTGTGCAACAGCTGTGTGAGAGGGTAAGGCAGCTAATGAGAGCCAGCACTCAACAAATTGCATTTTGTAGATTACTTTTTGATCATCTGATGGTGAAGAAACATTGGGTTTTGGAAGAGAAAGTTGTGTTTTTATATCAAATACGCTGTTTGCACTTTATTAAAAAAAAAAAAAAAAAGTCAGCAGAGATTCCTTTGTCTGTCCTCTTTATTTTTTGATGCCATATGATCGGACAATATAATTTTGCCTCTGAAGAAACAAAGGCAATGTGATATGGCATCATTTTTTGTTTGAGTGGTTTCTAATAACTGGAGAAAATGAACAAAACTATTATGTATTTGCAGTGGCAGAGAAATGGTATTTTCCTTTTGTTTTTCTTTAAATATTCTAACCGATGCCTCTGAAATTAAGGCTAAAGTCTGTATTTTTGTAAGACTGATGCTTTTTACAGTAAAGAGTACTAGATTGTAAATGGTCTTTTTTAAGACTTTAGGGGCCATGTCCATTTAAATTAACCTCTATCACAGCTGGGCATACAAATGTTTTTGTTTTAGTTCACAGAGGGTTAATTCTATTCAGGCTTTCACTATGGCAGGCCTGATCCATAGAGCAACACAATCTGGTCTTTCAGCCCTGTCAGTCGCTAGGCAGGAAGTCTTATTTCTTAAGCTATCCTTCAGAATGGGGGGTTGGGAATCTCCAGCATCTGTAAAGATCAATAACAGGGTATGAGAGACAGACCTTGGTCCATTGTGCGCCCTTTTAAGATAGATGCATTCTTCACATACTGAGCCTTTCTCGGGAAGAGCAAAAAAAAATTATTTAAGCAAAAAAAGCCATGTGTTTATAGATTTTCAATTTAAATAAAGCCCCCTTAAGCAAATTTATCTATTTTGGGGTGTAATTAAAGCTTTGTAATCTTATTTGACCAATGCAACAATCCAGTTATGCGAAGGGAATTATTCTAATCCTAGAAATTTTGAGTTTACTAAGAATTTCTTTTTCTTGATACTAATGTTTGACTATAAAATGTAATTGTTTTGAGCCCAAATAAGGCATTTGTGAAGACAAGCAAAAGAAGGGGGGGGGAAATCTTTCCTTGATGCCTTGTTGGTGTTTGAGACATCGCTGATGGTGTGAAGGGAGCAAGATTTTGTTAAGATTTAAGTAACACATGTGTGAGATCTCTCCCCCAAACAGCTGTTATTGGCTCTTGAAATTTAAACATGGCTAAACAAATACTTGAGGGTGCGCTATTTTGAGATGAGTTTAAACCAGAAGTAGAGAAAATAATGCATAATTAAAAATGTGCTAAATCTATTTATAAATTGTGATTTTAAGGTGCGTCACGTCTGTAATCTTTATAGATACAAGTCTCTATAATTAGAAAATTGCATTCCCAGTAAACAAGATGTCTTGAAACTGGTCACTTTGTATATCTTCCCTCTTTCATTCCAGTAAAGTGCTTCATTCTATCACTTTCTGGTTTAGGTACTTAGGGACGAGGGTCAATTCTTTCCCTTGCTCTCAGAGATCGGGTTTTTGTGCCTGCCATACTGTGAAGCACTAATTGTCACTGATAATATAAGGTAATTGTGTAGACTCTAGTTTTTATTTCCAAGCTAAATCCTTTGTAGTGAGTTGAGAGGTTTTTGTAACCAAACTACAAAAACAGAAGTAAATATTTAAAGAATACTCTTTAGATAAAAATAAAAAATTAGATGATACTTTTCAACAGCAAATAAGGAAACTATGCTTAGACAATAATAGCATCCAGATTTTTCTCCTGGAATGCTGTGGTACTGACATGTTGGAAAAACAAAAACAAGCCATCCATATTCTTTGTAGCCCGTATGCAACTTTTATTCATGTTGTGAATAATACAGGTCACAAGTAAAATAAAACAAGGTGCACTTGCTTATAGATCAACATGTGACTTACTAAAAAAATCACATTTTGTATCTTTATAATATTGTTCACATGTATGATTTCCTTACATACACATACATCTGAGTTACTCTTTATGCATTATATGTACATGCATCAGCATAAACCCGTAAGTATTTTCTTTTGGCCGTTCTTAGATCAACTTCATTTAAAAATCATCCACAGTGTTATCTGATCTTACTAGGAAAAACTGTTAAGAAATGTAATTACAATTATCTTAAAAGATACTGATTCTATTGGTTCTATAGTTTGCATTATAAAAAGCTAAGCAAGTTGAGGTTCCTTCTGCTTTCTCACACTGTCTTATATGACACCTATGTAAAACATTATAATATTCTTGTAGAATTTTTATTGTATTAAAATTTGGTATGAAACCTACCATGACCTTTGAAAACAATGAGTCCTTTAATGTGGTTTAGGGGGAGGATTTAGTGAGGGAGTAGCCATAAAAATCTTCAGGGTTCAAGATGAGGTTGAGATTTTTGTGAGTGCTTTTGTTGTAGCAGCAACTGTTTGACTTAGGGGCCGCGACAATAGCCTGGGAGAACAAAGCTAGAGCATCCCCTGTGAGTTCTTTAAGCATAAGACACTTTAAGAACAGAAAAATGCTTCCTAATTTCTCCCCTCCCCCCCAGATGAAAATGCACAGCGACGATTGACGTTTGTCTTTTAATCAATACTATATCGCACACGGCTCTATAAAACTGAAAGACTCTTAATGTGTGTAAGCAGTAACAGAATCAAGAGAAGAGCCTTGTATTTCCTCTAAAAGTTATGATAACCATTTACGTGTTCTGAAATTCTCTGTTCAAATTTCAAGGTTGAGGGACAGTATGAAGCAGTCCCAATGTTTTACGTAATTGAAAAGTATGGGTAAATTTAAAGGTCATTGCTAATTCTACCATGGTCATTCTGATGTTCACTTATACAAGAATCTTGCATTAATTAAGGTGAAAAATAGCTAAGGTCAGGAATCAGCAAACCTATGGGCCTCAGTGGATTGTGTAGAGGCCAGTCAGAATTCCTGCAAGATTTTTTAAAACCATCAAAATATTGCTGGGTTTTGGAGGTATTTAATTGGCTTTTAAACTATCAATTTGGTTTCAGAGTAATAGTTCAGTGTAAACAGTTGGTGTCACTTGGGCCTTCCTAGGTTCCTGCAGACTGGATTACTTGGGGAGCTATTGCATGCACTGTGTATATAGTGGATTTTACTCTGGAAATGTAACCAATTACTTAACATTTAATGCTATCAGGTGTGTGCATACTGAGGTTATTGTGGCAACGGGATCATTCATACTACCTCACTGCTATCCATTTCCACCCTAGAAGGAAAGGAGTACTTGTTATTCCTAGGGAAGGATCCTGATTCTTGGTTGCTTTAATCATCCATACTTCCTTCACTCACTAGGTGACAGCCCCATTCTTTCAGTGGCAGCAACAAAAAAGATGAGACTGGAAATGAGCCCTCATTTAAATCTTTAGTCATTTGTTTGCAGCCTGGGTGATGAGAGAGCCTAATGAGAGTCTACTGTAATCTTTTATGAAAATGCTACAAATTGTGGCACCATATATTGGTGTTCTAGTTTGCCAGAGTGGTGTTAATTTGTGGCTCCTGCTTCTCACAATGTGCACTAACCCACAGTTTTATAGATCCTTGATTGCGTCCTCAGCCTGCCTCCGTAGCAGCACTGCATGCCTAGTGGCATTCTCACTGTGGAAAGGTCTGCAGAATGTAGCTATTCATTGTAACCATGGGATCTCTCCATTAGCTAAGGATTTATGGTGGTGGTGATGGGGGTGGGGTGGAGTTAGGCAAAGGTTGAGCTAAACCCCACAGATAGAGGACCCTTTTCTATCCAATGTTAATCCCCTTCCCTGTTTATCAGATAACTAAAGTAGAGATTATGCAATTCATGACTACAAAGTCATGTTTAGTAGCTTCTCTTTAGCAAGATGCTCAACTAGATTAGGAGTGTTGTCTGTGATCTGCACCAGCATTCCTTCAGCCGTCATCTTTAAGAACATGTCTAAAGTTGTCTGTCTTGTAAAAATGGGAATGTCTTGTTGGGGTGATAAGACCCATGAGTGCTGCTGCAGTTAAAGGTGTCAGAGGTTCCATTAACCACCCCTTTGTTTTTAGAGATTGGTAACAATGGCAGTAAAATCACAGCAATGGAGACACGCATAGAGGGCAGCAGTGACTTTAAAAAAAAAAAAAGTGCGAAAGAAATCAAAGGCTACTTACATGAGATCTAGAACTGTGAACAGAGTATCCAGAAATAAGTTCAGTTCACTTAAGTTTTTCACTCTTCCGGTGTAACTGAAAACTGATTTTACTTCTGATCCTAATATTTTTCATGATGTGCTCTAGTTTCTCTTGGTATTGACAAAAGTTGCTGTGATTTCAATTTGTTAGCTAGTCCTGTTAAGCTCATGTCCCCTTTCCACTTCTGAATTTGTCTGTTCGCAGGCACAGCAAATACCTTTCACAAGGATTCTGTGGTGCATGTTATGGGATGGGATATGAGACACTGCTCTTGTTTTACATGGACTCACAGAATCTACTTCAGCAACTCTTGGGGAGATCTAGAGTTTGCTTTGTGTCAAATCAAAAAGTATGAGCCTACCTACTGAACTCCAGGATTGATCTCTTAGCCTTTTATAAGGTCCTCTGACAACTCCTGAGGCCTAAGTTGGTCACATTCTCCACAACCCCTGTCCTCCCTCCCCAAAATCAAAAAGTGTGTGCATATACATTTTGACTTCAGTGTGCACATAAACAGCATTAAGAGACTGACCAAACATAAGTACCTTAAATTGAGAAGGGCTGAAGCTCCATCCTGATCCCACGGCATTAGCTGCTGGGACTGCATCTCATGTGGGATGTTATGAAATTTGGTGAGAATCGCATGCCATGGTATCCCTAATGTTTTGCTGGATCATATTCATGTGGTTGCCACTGGAATTGTGTATATCGCGTCACCTCTTTCCCCCTGGGATACAATTATTTCCAATGATCCCATCTGTTCGGTGGTAGTAACAGGCGAAGTATTGTTTTACCTGTGTATTTCGGTAGTTATCAGGATTGAACCGGAGTCCATTGTGACACTTGCCTCCAGCTGCTCCAAAAATCTGCCACTTCAAACACCGTCATGCCACCAGAAGACCATGTACCAGCATCCAACTGAGAACAACAGGACTCCGGTTGTCTTGCTGCTGCTTGTTTGCTACACCTCATCTTCAGCAATTCATACCCCCTGAGGGCCGGATTCTGCAAGGTCTTGGTCATTCCTTGTGGCTGGAGGAAGGGGGACCAGGCAAGAATACCTCTGCACCACTCTGATTCGGGTGTGAGTGTTGAGCCATAAAAGTGGCTGAAAAGCAGCCTAGTGTAAACTAGAGTAGTCCTCAAAGTGTTTTGACATGGTGCAGGGGGAGTGGCCCTGCAGAGAGTAGCAGCAGGATCAGAGGACTGCAAAGGTGTTTTTTTTAAGCAGCTGTGCACACTGACCCTGACCTGTGCTCTGTGCAGTTAACCTGCACCCCAGCATCTGGCCCCAAGTGTTTCAGGAGACACTGGAATGTCCATATCCAGTAACCCATCATCATCATTGCTGCTCTTCTGTAGCTTACAGAATAAAATGAACCTTTTGATAGAATGGTAACAACCAAAAAGCCCTCTGCCTATACACTCCCTTGTTCCAAGCATAATATATCTGGAAATCAGGGTGACGTATTCTGGGTTGTTTAATTATGCTGTCAGCATTCAGTTTTTAAAAATGCAGTTACTGTCCAGGTAGCATTTTAAAAAAGCCAATCAAACAAGCAGCTTTTAAGTTGAACCTTAAGTTATGAGTGTGATACCATAGCCCTGTTTGTTCAGAATAAAAATAATCAAATTCCAAGGCTGAGGGCATGGTTTGCAAATCCTCTTGACAAGATGTAGTCTGCACATGTGGAACAGATAAAAGCCATTTGGATACCAAAAGACAAGAGTGAGCTGGCCTGGTCTGGTTTAATCTGTGAGTAAATTTTACTGACTGAGAGAAACCCTGAAAGTGGGGTTTTAATGGAAAAACTGGGTAAATTACAAAAAGCCACCAAAGCAGAACATGTTGTTGGTAGACACGTAATACAAGCAGTTCAGGTGGGCCTTATTCTAATATAGCCAAAGAGTCCCAAGTCCCTATGTTACAAATCACAGCCTAGTAGATGTGGTCAATTTTGCTGTTTACTGCAAATAAAAACCAAGAACTCCCTTTTAAATTTCTTATGGTAGCTGCCTGTTTCCTTGATGGAAAATATAGATTTATCTTAGTTTTCCAGGAGTGGGATTTGTTCCTTTTTTATTGTAGCTGTGCAATATATTTTTACTTACTTCATGATAAAGTAATGCAGTGATTCTCAAATGCGCCACCGTGGCCAAATGCAGCCACCAGGGGCTTTTCTTGCGGCTGCAGCCTCCTGGGCAGTGACTGGGGGAACAAGGGGGGAAAGCAGTGCCCCCCCCAAGCCACAAACATCAGAGAAGCAGGGAGCCAGTGAGTTCTCCACCTTCCTGGGTGCGGTGTGGCTCTGGCTTCGGACTTCAGCCCTGGAGTGGCAGGCAGCAGGTTCCAGTCATGGGGCTTCAGGCTCCAGCCCTGGTCCCTGGCTGTGGATGCCAGCCCTTGGCTCACCTCCCATCTCCCATATTATCCCTGGCCCCTGCTGCCTCCCTAGCTCCCCCCTGCCCCCCATTCCATCCACTCACTGTGGCCCCCTCTGTCTCCCTACCCGCCTCACCATTCAGGGCTTAATTGTCTCCTGGCTTGCCAGGGCTGAGTAGGTCTGCTGTGAAAATTTGTATTTGTATTTGTTCAATATAACTTTTCACAGCCTCCCAGCTAAGTCTGCTGTGAAAAGTGACATTAAGAAACATACAAATGTTGCTTTTTGCAGCAGCAGACTTACTACCTAGCAAGTTCTTCTTTTTTTTAAAAAAAAAAAAAAGCAACCAAAAAGCAAAAGCAACAACAACAATAACAAAAAGACAAGAATGTGCAAAGCACCTTTATTTGTTTTTCTATTCGGTTTAGGTCCAGTAAAGAATAGAAACAACTGTACATTATTTTTATCATTGAGGCTGCAAAAAAAACAACCCTGTACATAAATAAATTACAATGATTTGGACATGTATATGTGCATATTTATCTGTTTTTTCTAAAGTTAATTAAGTATTTTAGGAAAAATTGTCAGAGCAGCCACCAGCAAGAGTTGGTGGCCACACTCTGAGGCCAGCAAAAAAATGGTTTGAGAACCCCTGAATAATGGCTGTCCTAGCAACCAATGCCTGCCTCTGTCTTTTGGGCAGGTTTAGTTATGTGTTCTTTCTAAAAATTGAACTATTCCAAATAAAAAAAAAAAACTGCTAAAGAAACAGCCTATTTTTAAAGCAATGTCTTAGACGATTTCATTCTTATCTATACTTTCATAGCATTCCAAAGTTCTGTTTTGTGCCTCCCCCCTCTTATTATTGAGGTCTTAGAGCACGGCCATACACTTCCTGTCCTTAGCTTCCAGCCCTGTGAAGCACTTCTCACAATTCTGTTGTATCTTAAGAAAAGCTGTTGGTTTAGGAATGATCAAGCAACTGAATTAGCATATTGTGCTCATCCCTCAGTCTTCACCTCTTTCAATGTGAATTCAGTGTGTTCTCTGACTTGGACAGTTTTTCCTGTTTGTAATCTTGCTAAGATTGCGGCACTCTGTGCTAAAAACTTTCGAAATCCTCTATTCTAAGAGTCAAGAGTGTTGTAAAATAAAGTTAGGTAGGTGGTCTGAGGTACTGTCTTACAGTATTATACTGTGGTCTTGGTGACCAGGGTTCAGTACTGATCTATCGCCTTGTGCCTGGGGCCAGAAGAAGATGGGGATGTAGAGTCAGGACCCCATGGAGAAGGGTGGTTGGTGCACTTCCTATGTCTGCCTTAGGCAGGGCTTGAAAAACTTGTTCAATAACAACTCGTCCAAGGACCAAAACCACTAGCGCAGAAGAAAAATCCCTGTGATTAGCATGCCCTCAAAACCACATCTTTTTGCAATTTAAAGGAATGAAAGTTTCTGTGTGGCTCATTGCCAGTACAACAGATACATAAAGTACAGTTACGCATTTACAAAGTCATCTCCCATTTGTTGTGTCTTGTCTGCCTTTCCTGCCTTTGCTATGCTTTCTTTCTGAGCATGCATCGTGTTGGATTGTTTCTCTGCATTGTTTTGAGTGCATGCCATTCTCTCCTTTCCTTCTCCTGCTCTCTTCATCCCTTTACAGCCTTTCTTCACCACTCTTTTGTTCTCGGCCTCTTTCCCTATATTTTTACTGTCCTTTATTCTCACTTCTCTGCTCCGCCTCTCACCCTTCCCCCACTTTTAGTTTATCCCTCACTCACTTTCTGCCATTGATCCTCATCCACTGTCTTACCCAGCCATCTGCATGAGCCCACCAGCACATGCACTCCTATTCACCCACTTGCTGGGCCATGCTGGCTCCCCCTGCTTTACTGAAGAAGTACCAGTTTCAGCTGCTCTGCTCCCATCTTGAAAGCAGCAATGGCTCCTGGGCGCCTCTGGTCCTGCTGAAATAGAATCATGCTACCTAGGCCACATTGCATCTGCTTCCCCCTCCCTCTTGACATACCTTAAAGGAGCAACAGCCCTCAAGCTACTCCCTTTCCAGGCTTGCTGTCTTCTCTCAGAGGAAAGGGGCAGTAGCTTCAGCAGCTCTGCTCCCTGGCTTCACCTTCCAACTTGACCAGGGGAGGCGGGAAGGTGGCACCAAGGCCATTCTGTTTCCCCTTCCCCTCCTGAGAAAAACCATAACAAGACCTTGGCTGCCCTAGGATGTTGGTTCCCATTACTGTTAACTATCTCTACTTAAACTGTAAGCTCTTTGGGGCAGGCACTGCCTCTTTGTTCTGTGTTTGTCCAGCACCTAGCCCAGTGGGGTCCTAGTTCATGACTAGGGCTGTTAGGTGCTACCACAATATAAATAAATACTGCTCAATATCTTAACCTGATTTTAAATAAATATGTATATAGTACATTTAAAAAAAACTACATTAAAAGAATGTTAAAGTTGCAAAGTTATGCACTGAAATTAGGAAATGCCAGAAATAAGGTTGCTCCTGCAACTTTGATTAGCACCTTTGTGCGTATGTGGTATGATCTTCCCCACCGTTACCTAGGAAATATGGGGCAGAGCCAGGAATGGAATTCTGGACCTAGGTCCAAGTCCAGTGTTTTTGAAGAGAAGAGAATGTCCTTCTGCACCTGAGGTCCTCTGCCTCACTCACTGTCTGTCTCCTAGAACAAGTCATGTGATCACCTTAATAAAGACTGTATCATAAATAGGCTTGGCAGAATTGGGCTTTATTTTTTTTATAATTTCAATGGATAATATTGATTTTTATTTAAGTTTTCATACTTGTGAAGAACTAAGGGAGAGCATGAAACAATAACTGTTTAATGACCGTAGATGTTGGGATTCAAAAAGTTAAAGCAGAAATTGTCAACATTACGTGTCAAAATATCCAGAGTAAATATCCTTAAATCAAACTCTTCAGTTCTGAAGCAGTATTTTCCTTACATTGCCCACGCTTAAATTTCAGTTATTGTCAATGGAAATATTTTTCCCTCAGTTTGTGTGTGTAGTGAAATCAATGTTTACCAATATTTAGTGACAAAAATCGAATCCTTCCAAGCCAAACTATAGTGCGTACGCACCAGGGGGCTAAGGATGTAAATATTAAACGGTTAACCGGTAAGCATTAGTCTTACTGGTTAACCCACCTTAACCATTAACCCCCAGCTCTGGGGACGGCTGGAGTAGGCGGCCTCATCCCTGCACCGGTTGACGCGACCGCAGCTCCTCTCCCTTTAACCGGTTAACCAATTAAATTATATAATTTTAATAGTTTAAACGGTTAACTTTTTAAATGATGATTACATCCCTAAAGGGGGCTAAATTAAGGCTGCATGAATAACCTTTGTTGTGCTACTTCCTAACCTCAATGCTTGATGGGCACTCAGCCCAGCCACTGTCCCGTGTGCAAAGGGGCCTAACTGTAGCTGCTGCTAATGCTTTTGCTTGTCTTCTCCATCCAGAGCAGAGATTCTCAATCTTTTTCTTTGAGGCCCCCACAACATGCTGTGAGAACTCCACAGCCCCCCTGTGCTACAATAACTGGTTTTCTGCATATAAAAGCCAGGGCTGGTGTTAGGGGTAGCAAACAGGGCAGTTGCCTGGGGCCCCATGCCACAGGGCCCCACATGATGCTACATGGTTCAGGCTTTGGCATCAGTCCCGGGTGGTAGGGATCAGGACCCCAAGCTTCAGACCCATATGGCAGGGCTTCGGCTTTCTGCCCTGGGCTCCAGTGAGTCTAATGCTGGCCCTTCTTGATGGACTCCCTGAAACCTCAAGGCCCCCTAGGGGGCCCCGGGCCCCTGGTTGAGAACCACTGATCTAAAGTTCTAGTTCCATGCCTCAGAGTGGGCTCAGTACCTTTGTCATGTCAGAGAACTCCACGGAGTGAGACAGGAGCCTGCTTAGTTAGGGCATAAGTTAAAACCCATGAAAGCTTATGCCCCTATACATTTGTTAGTCTCTAAGGTGCCACAAGGACTCCTTGTTGTTTTTGCTGATACAGACTAACATGGCTACCACTCCAAAACCTGCTTAGTTAGGGTGACCGTAGGTCCCGTTTTGGCCAGGTCAGTCCCTTTTTTAGGCCCTGTCCTGGTCATTCCGACTTTTTTGGCAAAACTGTGCATTTGTGCTGTTTGGTCTTGACAGCTGATCATCAGAAGAGTGGGGTGTGATCCCTAGTGGGGTGGGAAACTGCTACACCAGGGCTGAGCTGGAGGGAAGGCTAGGGAGAGCAGCTCGGGCCAGCCAGCCCCAGGTGTGAGCGGGTGGCAGGGGGCCTAGATCCAGCCCCACATGTGGGTGGAGGGGAGGCCAGTGCGGGGAGGGTGACTGGGAGGATGGCAGGGGGCCTCGAGCTTGCCCTGTGCGCTGGAGGGGGACAGGGGACCTTGGGCCAGCCCTAGGCAGGAGGGCTAGGGCTGGCCCTATGTGCAGGTGAGACAAGAGGGGCTCGGGCTGGCCCCGCGCTGGCGGGGGTGGGAAGACCTCAGGCTGGCACAAGTGGGAGGCCGTGAGGACTCAGTCTGGTCCCACACAGGAGTGCAGGGGGTCTTGGGCTGACCCACGTCATGTCCCATATTCCCTCTGGGAGAATATGGTCATCCTAGTTAATGGAATGTTCACAGGCGTTGGCAGAGAGTCTCTAACCAAATCTACTGATCATCTGCAAATAGCAGTTTTCAGAGGCTTATATCTTGGTCAAAATTGGGTGGATTTTCCTGGGGAGAACAAAAGGCATTTCTCTGACTCAAGGACCATCCTCCCAACAAATGTAAAGTTCTTCTTTCAAACCTTGGGGGAGAGAGAGCTCTTCAAAGAAACTGTCGGAAAAAACTATAGCTCTGCAAAACAACCTATTGTTTTACTAGCATTGTACTCGGAAACAGCTGAGCCATTTTGGTCAAAATAAAGAACAATCAGCTTAAGGCAGAGATCAAGCATGGAAAATCTCAGCCCGAACAGTTAGTTTGGTTAAATGAATAAGCAACTGAGAACTGGCTGATAGAGTTTTAGGCATCATAACTATCTCTGCTAATAGTTTGTAGCTATTTGTCTAACCTTTTCATTGTGGCGGACTCCTGTTTGTCCACCAATGCCCAAGTCACCAGCCCCCTCTCAGCTGTCTCACCAGTTGGAGTTGAGGTCCCCAGTCCCTCCCGAAATACTCCCAATTTTCAGCTATTCTCCAGGTGGAAATTATTCTGAATACCATGTTCTGGATCTCAATCCCACTGTACACATTAACTATTAATTATTCTACTAGTAACACTTCAAAAGGTGTCAAGGGGTGACTTGATTAGTCTGTAAGTGTCTACAGGGGGAACAAATATATAATAATGGGCTCTTCAACCTAGCAGAGAAAGGTATAACACAATCCAATGTCTGGAATCCGAAGCTAGACAAATTCAGACAGAAAATAAGGCATAAATATTGAACCGTGAAAGTAATTAACCATTGTAACAATTTACCCAGGGCAATGGTGGATTCTCCGTCACTGAGAATTTTTAAAGCAAGATTGAATGTTTTTCTTAGAGATACCATGGGAATTATTTTGGGGATGTTCTCTGGCCTGTTATACAGGAGGTCAGACTAGATGATCACAGTGGTCCCTTCTGGTCTTGGAATCTGTGGTGGGATAGAAGTCAAATCAAACCAGCAGCTTTTAACTTGATCCTTCAGATATGACCGTGATATTGTAGCGCTGTATATTTTGAATAAAAAGAATCAAATTCCACAGCTGAGGAGCATGGGATATAGTCAGTACATGTGGAACACACAAAGGCCATTTGAAGATGGAAGGAGAGGAGTGAGCTAATGCCAATGAAATGAGAAGGGATGGAATCTTGCAAAGATCAAACTCATGAACTAACATGAGCCAGTTGCACTCACAAGTGTGTGCTGAAAAGCCCAGCTGTTGAATTCTGTGCCTACTGGAGATGCTGAATTACAACAGCTAGAAGCCGCACTGATGAAGGATTTACAGGAGCAAAATTGGGATAGATCGCAAATGATTTTCCCCCTCTTCTCCCCACATAGCATACTCAGGACTGGCTGTGACAAATACAGCTTCAGCAGTTGGCTTGAAAATCATTCGTTTCTATGGGTTTAGACCAGTAGTTCTCAAACTTTTTGTACTGGTAACCCCTTTCACGTGCAAGCCTCTGAGTGCAACCCCCCCTTATAAATTAAAAACACTTTTTAATATATTTAACACCATTATAAATGCTGGATGCAAAGCCAGGTTTGGGGTGGAGACCCCCCATGTAATAACCTCGCAGCCCCCTGAGGGGTCCCGACCCCCAGTTTGAGAACCCCTGGGTTAGACTGTGGGAGCAGTGGTTAGAGTCCAGCGATGTTTAATGCTCATTTACCACGCTTTTTTCTCCCACGATTTCAGCAGAGGGGCCATCAAACAGTCTCAGTTGGACACGCAGAAATGTAAGTAGTTCAAAAAACAGGACAAAAATCCATCTTACTTTTCCATTCACTTATTAAAATTAAGTGAGGGGGTTTACAGGGCAAAGATCCTCTTGTCATATGTAAACACCTAAAGCAAAGCAGAAAGACTTTGGGACTGAAAGAATTTATTTGAACAAAGTAGCAGCAAGAGAACGAGTAGACACTGCTGGGACTTCTTGTTAAAAAAAAAAAAAAAATAAATAAATTAAATGCATGTATGGCCTCTGTTCCTTAGTGATCAACATTTGGCTCAGGAAGTACTGGCAGAATCCACCTTATGAGGATCCAGAATATAATGGGCAATTGGTTTGGATGCTGATAGAATCTGTGTATAAGTGAATTTAGATGCTTGGCCTCCTATGCAGAGTGTTAAGCTGGTTATCAAGAAGAAATTGAAGGAACTAAACCCAGGCTGAGTTACAGTATGTTCCTGGTGGGAAATATTTTTAAATGCACCTAGTCATGACAGGACATTCCTGATTCAGAAAGTGTGTGTGTGTGTGACCTGTTGCCTTTCATTTTTGGAGCTGCTCTTCCTGAACTGGAAGTGTGGTCACAAAACATGCTTGTTTGCTTTTATGTACAATGAAATGGCAAATCATATTTCTTTATTCACTCTAAACACTATTTAGAAAACAAATGTCACTTGCACCTGTTTCCAATTCCAAGTGAGCCACCCCCATTTCAGTCTTTAATTTCAGGGCCTTAGCAACACAATAGAAGAGATGGGGACTTTTTATGTGAAAAGGCTCCTACTTACAGGAGACTATTATTTCTCTAATTCAGTTAAAAAAGGTGGTTTCTCTGAATATTTTACACTTGCTCAAACTCAAGGTTGATGTGATTAAATTATAATTTGAAGACAGTAACCGTTTAAACATACTCCATTTCAGCTCTGTACTTCCTCTCTGAACGCACTTGAATAACATCTATTTTTTACATTCAGTTTTGTGTATAACAAGGAAAAATTGTAATGGTTAAAAATATGTTGTGTACGTGATTTGCATGGGATGACAAGAGTTAAAGCATGTTTGGCCCTGGTAGGGACCTTCTGCAGAAAAAGTCTTTACATACAAGTTGATAGAATTATTTTAAGTACAGCCGACTTCTAATGTGAAGCAAGATTTAGGTCTAACCGTGTAGATACGAGATAATGAGAATACATCTAGGTTAAAGTCAGTTGCTTTAGCCATCATTTACTTTATTTTCCTTTCAGTTTGACATCTCTGTCTATGAAAATTACTACGTGCCCACTGCAATCCTTCCTGAGCCATGCATCAGCCCTATTCTGTCTCAGTGGGAATATTACCGTCTTAAGATACCAAATTTAATATGACAGCTCCTATTGCTGGGAGTAGTACAATTTACATTTTTTCATCCAAAAGCCTCTCATTAAGATTTGTAAAGGGAATAGGAAAATATCCAGTCATTGTGTCTTAACCTTATCATTTGTATAATAATGTTCATTTGGATTCTTGTGTGTCAGTTGCACAGCAAAGCTTTTGCTGATACTCCTGGGGTAAAACAGAGAGACAGCCACATCTTTCTGGTGTCTCATTCCGGCTTGAACAAAACACAAGCTATACCCATTTGTGTTTATATAGCAGAGAGATCAGTGTGTATCTGTTGGCCAAATTTTCTCTGCTTTCGCTCTCTGATCATGTCAGTTGACTTAAAGCAAAGCTTTCCATGTGAAAGTCCAATTTGGATTCTGCCAGCCACCTCCAACTCACTCACGCTGATTTATTTCTGCCATATGGAAACCTGAGCACCGAAACAAGCCTGTAATGCTTGCCAAGCTACCCGCTCCACCCGAGGCACGCTGGATACCCTGTGCACAGGAGTACTGCTGTTTGCACTCTCTCTGTGCTGTATCGCTTTTCCTCTCTGCCCCAAGTGCTATTCTCTCCTGTTACACTAATGTTGAACTAAGGAGGTAGTGCTACTTGTTCCCCCTCTCTGAGGTACTGTGCTATCTCTAGGATAAGTAAAAAAAGCAGCATAGTATTTAAATTGATGTGCTCATGCTCCCCAGTGTCGTGCCTTGAGTCTGCATGAGAATCTGAAATCCATCATTGCCAGAATTAATCTCTTACAAACTTGTGTTTTCCTCCGAGCTTTGGACAGGTATTTGCATTTTCCTAATATGTGGCACATATTTACTGTTAATATCTGATATTGAACAGAATGTTTAAATGAAAACTAAGATTAAATTGGAAATAAAATATGGATCTTGGAGGTAATACAAATCCATGGACCACATTAGTAAGGAAATGTGTCACTCAAGCCTTTGATCTCAGCTCTATTCTTTATTAACTACAGTTAAAAGAAACACATGAAATGGGATCATGGGAAGCCATGAAGTCTCTCATTTTGACACTGAAGTATGGTGGTTTAAATTCTGCTGTAATGTTGCATGTGGAATAAAGAAAAATTGCATTTTTGTGACATGATTAGGGTATTATAATGGACAGTTATTGCAACATAAAATCATCACTTTCCAGAACCCAAACCACAATTTATTTGACAAGCCCTTGTGTAAGCGAGGGAACTGTCCCGCTATTTTGGGGAACTTTCCTGGCTTATACGTTACCCTGGTGGAACTGGCTAGCAAAAGGATCTGAGTCCTCACTCCCACTCCCTTTACCCAGAGGCCTGCCTGACCTTGGAGTCTCCCCTTCCACTCTCCTGTGTGGCAGTGTCCTTTTAATCCTGACAAGGCTGGGCCCAGGATTCCTGGGGGGCTCAACACCGAATCTTGTGTTGGTCACTTAGGACAGGGGCCAGGATGGCTCTTCCCCACTCTAGACGCTTCCCTGACCCACTGATCATTGCATATAGTTCAAAGGCAATACAATTTATTAAACAGCAATCGATGAAAAAAGTAAGGAAAAAAGGGTAAGGTTAAAGGAAATCAGTAATCCCACTCTGTGGGCATGGGGAAACCAAAACCAGACATGTCTGGAGCATAGGGGAAGTTCAGTCTGTTCCTCACTTGTGCTGCAGGCAGGGCCGTCCCTAGGGGGGTGCGGGGCCTGGGACATTAGAAATTTGGCACCTATCTGCCGGGGGGGACGGGAGGGGATGGGGGTGCTAGCTCTGCCTCACTCCACCCCTTCCCCCAAAGCCCCATCTCACCCTGTCTCTTCCCTGCCCAGCTCCACCCCTGAGCGAGCTGCGCCCTGGTTCCTTGCCCCCAGCACCTCCTGACTCCGCGTAACAGCTGATCCGCGGTAGGTGCTGGGAGGGAGGGGGAGGTGCTCATTGGTGGGACCTGCTGCGGGAGTGAGAGGTTCTGGTAGGGGGGCTCCTCCTTGCCTCCCCGCCCACCCGCCCGCATGCCATTAGCCTCCCTACCCCACTTGCCCTCCTGCCTTGTCTCCCCGCCTGTGGGGTCTGGGGCGGTCGCCCTGATTCGCTGTACCCAAGGGACAGCTCTGGCTGCAGGCATGCCGCAGGTCAGACACTTGCTCTGGCAGTGGCCACACACTCTCAGCCTCTAGGTGGCAGGGCCCTTCCCCCCAGCGTCAGCTCCTCTGTCGGGGTTATGAATAAGGCCCTACCAAATTCACAGCCATGAAAACCACATCACAGACTGTGAAATCTGGCTTCCCCCCGTGAAATCTGGTCTTTTGTGTGCTTTTCCCTATACAAAACAGATTTTGTGGGGGGAGACCAGTATTTCTCCATTTGGGGATCCTGACCCAAAAGGGAGTTGCAGGGGGTCAAAAGGTTATTTTAGGGGGCTCGTGGTATTGCCACCCTTACTTCTGCGCTGCCCTCAGAGCTGGGTGGCCGGAGAGCGGCGGCTGTTGGCTGGGTGCCCAGCTCTGAAGGCAGCTCCCCGCCAGCAGCAGCGCAGAAGTCAGGGTGGCAGTACCACAACCCCCCACCCCTGCCCGGCAACCTTGCAGTCTCTCCACAGCTCCTTTTTGGGTCAGGACCTCTACAATTACAACACTGAAATTTCAGGTTTAAATAGCTGAAATCATGGAATTTACCATTTTAAAAATCCTATGACCGTGAAATTGACCAAAATGGACTGTGAATTTGGTAGGGCCCTAGTTATGATCCCTCTCCAAGTCCAGCCTGCAAGACCCCTTGGCTGGCAGCTTCTCCCTGCACTGGGCCCTCTGCTAGCGTCCCTCTTGTGCTTCCCAGCTGCTCACTGCGTCTGGCTCTGGACTGCTCCAGCTCCACTGTGCTTCAGTGCGGCTGTTGCTCCGCTCCCCGGACTGTTGCTGGGGCTCTGGCTCTGCGCTCTCCTTAGCTCAGCCCTTCTGGCCAGGCAGCTCCAGCTCATGTGGAGTACAGGACCCTGTGCTCCAGACTCCCTCATTGGCCTGCCTGTCTTGTCAGTCAGGCTGCTGGCCTGAGTGTTGGCCTCTCCCCATTGGCCCTGGGGACTGTCAGACTCAGGGTCTTGATATCTCATTGGCCCTTCCCCTTTCTTTTGGTACTGGGAGAGGGCCAACCAAAAAAACACAAGTTTCCATGAGGGGCCAACAATCCCCTTACATTTGTATAATTTTTTTGTTAAATTAACTTATTGGGTGAATGGGGCACTTTTGTGGGGTTTTTGTTTTGTTTTGTTTGTTTTTAAGGCATCTTAGACTTTCGTCTGTATGATTTCTTCCTTCTCACCACCAGATCATATTAGAATTCTTGGTCTTGATCTCCTCTGAAGTAATCTAAATCAGTGGTTCTCAAACTTTTGTATTGGCGACCCCTTTCACACAGCAAGCGTCTGAGTGCGATTTCCCCCCCCCCCTTATGAATTAAAAACACTTTTTAATATATTTAGCACCATTATAAATGCTGGAGGCAATGTGGGGTTTGGGGTGGAGGCTGACAGCTCCCCCCCCCCCCCCGTATAATAACCTCGTGACCCCCTGACAGGTCCCGACCCCTAGTTTGAGAACCCCTGATGTAAATTGAAATGAAATGCTTTGTTTGTTTATTATGGTTGCAAATGGGACTCCTGGAAAGTCTAGATTTAACATGTTACTGAAGATTTCAGGCCTGGGAGTGGAAGGAGAAACCTCAGTATTAGCTGATAATGAATCACTGCTCATAATCTGTTGTTCTGTTGCCCCTTGGAGACTGAAACTGATGAGAAGTCTAGCACCTGAATTATTGTAGTCTGGGTGGGGACAATATTAGTGCAGTTAAGAAACCTTCACTACTGATCTCAACTCCTCTCTTTGCGTTTCTTGGAAAGGAGACAAGCATCTTTCTGCTATGGTGTTATCATGGTATTGGATTCTGATGTTGTAAATGTGATGCAATCTCTCTTGGCCACTTCTTAGGTCATTTATTTATTAGTGGGTAGCAGATGGCAGGGTTAGGGGAAATATCCAAGTGTCTGTAAGTGGTACATGGAAGGGGGAGTGTGAAAGAGCAGGTAGTGTGCCTCTTTGCCCTATTTCTCTCTTGTAGTGTGGTTTGTTTTGTTTTGTTTGTTTGATTTGATTTTTTTCAAGAAGCAGGTTTGGCACTCCCCTCTCAGATCCTTGTGTGATGCTTAAGTGGAACACTGTCAGTTCCTTACAGGAGACACCATGTTTTTATATGTCTAATCTAGCCACACCTTCCTTAAGGGCTATAATGTTACAGAACAATGCTGTGGCTACCCAAGGACATTCTGCTGCTTGGATTTGCACCATTAGATGCTCATCCTTTCTTGTTAAAGGTCTTCAGTGTCAACACACTTCCGCTAAAATCTTCTTGAGTATTTAATTTGAAATTAGGCCATTTCTGAGATTGAGCTGGGATGTCTTTCCCGTGCACACAGACACATTCTGTAGGATCTCACTGGTGCTAAGGGTTCCCTTCGGGCTGTCAGGAGTATGCTGTGAGTGTATGCCAGGAGCTTCACAAGGCTCTACTTTGTGGGTGTACGGTGATCTAATTTTCATTGTTGTAGGCATGGGGTGCGAGGGTGGAGGCATGTGTATATCACTGAATAAGGAAGGTTTCAGATCATTTATTTTTTCAGGCATGCCATTTTCTAACTACAAAGTGTTGTTTTTCTTCCAGATGACCGGGTTGATCAGCGAACCTGCCTTATCTGTGGAGACAGAGCTACAGGTCTGCACTATGGTATCATCTCCTGTGAAGGCTGCAAAGGGTTTTTCAAAAGGAGCATTTGCAACAAGCGGGTTTACAGATGCAGTCGAGACAAGAACTGTGTCATGTCACGCAAACAGCGAAACAGATGCCAGTATTGCAGGCTGCTCAAGTGCCTCCAGATGGGGATGAATCGGAAAGGTAAAGAGAATTAAGCTTCTTTAATTGTTTAGTGTGCACACACAGGGCAGGACATTGCAGCAAGTTCCTCTGTGACAGAAGCCACCTCTTTCTGTGAGAGGGTAGAAAGATTTCTTTGGTTTGAGTTTTCAATACCTTCAAAACATAACATTTTGGTTTTCTTTAAGCAGTCAGTTAAAAACTAACAAGAATAACTCTCTCTGCTCCCATAGGGGACTGGGTGTCCCCTTTACTTATAATTTTGGTTTGGTGCAAAAGACAGTGTTGATTCAGTTTAGTAACAGTGTTTGCTGTGCTCTGGGAATCTGTGCTGGATGTGGACAGTACCTGTCAAACTATTCTACTGACCTGCTTTGACACTACTGTATCATATTGTCCTTTCTAGTGACACTACACACTGGTGTCTGATTGAGGAGGCATTTTCATTTTTACTCCCAGTTTTCAGGGGTTTATCATGTTCCCCAAACTACTTTTTTGGGGTGAAAGTTTTCAAACCTTCTCATTTTTAGAGGTAAGCTTTTTGAGAGACTATTATCTTATTTGACCACTCAAAGGATGAGAAACTTGTGATTTGCCTATTAACAGAAAAGGCAAATATAGGCATGCTTTTGTGTTATGCAGGTAGGGAAGGTTAATCCAACTCAAGCAATGAATTTCCTCCCTACTTAAATGTAGAGCTCTGCTCAGGATCCACACCTGATTCACATCCTCCAAGATCAACTGCGATCCGGTACTCAATCTGCTAGCTGTCTTTTACCTGTGTCTGCATCTGCAGCAGCAAGCCATCTCATAGGGGCTGGGGGTGGGGACAAGTCAGTGCAACGGTAAGGACTGGGGGTAAGGGGCAGAATCTCGAGACAGCGCAGTGGGGGCAGAGGGAAGGGGCGTCGCATCGCATGCTGCTCCCGGAGACTCACAAGCGATGGCACACGGCAGCAGCACTGTGTGTTCCATCACAGAGGGGCAGAGGGATGGAGATGGGGCCCCGCCCTCTCCAATCCCCATGGCTGGGGGCGGGCCCTGCTGCCCAGGAGCCGGCAGGCCGGACCCGGGACTGGGAGTGCAGCCAGTGCTGCCGGGCCGGGTTATGGTGGGGATGCTGGCACTGCCCGAAGGGCCTGAGCTGCTGGACAAGAAGCCGCACAGCAAGCGGGTGCCGCCCAGCCCTGGCTGCTGGCCCTGAGTGCGATATGCCCCCTGGCTGCCCGAGCCGGACACCACAGGCCAGGGGCCGCCAGTGAGTAGAGCCCTTTGCTGTTGTTTCTGCATCCCATCTACTATCTGCAAGAATGGTCTGCGGATATCCACAGATTTGCAGGGCTCTACTTAAATGTCTTTTGTGCTTTCTGTGGGAATACAGTTCTCATCTCCTGCCTTAAATTTTAGGGAAGAGAGGCTAGTGTAGACCAGGCCTGTGTGTGCTTGCTCCAAACCAGTTCTGTCAAAAAACCTATGGAGTTGCAATGGCGGGGGAGGGGGGAGAATTGAGAGCTGACACCATTTTAAAAATGGGAATTAAAATTGTTTACCATGATCAGCTACTCAATGAGGGTAACAGTGCAGCACCCTCCTTGCATGTTGTCTTTCACTTTTGAATCTGTGCCAGCTCGTTTATGCCGTGCAAAGGAAACCTGAGTTTGTGCCTCCATTACTAGAATTAGAAAACTGACTTGTGCCAAGATTGATTTTTTAAAACGTAACCAAACATGACGTCCTAGCAAGGACAAATGTTTTTGGAAAGGGTAGGGGAAGGGACTTTTACTACAGCTACCATTTGCTGGAGTACTCCTCCTTGAAACAGCTTTAAATAGCCCTTTAAAAAATCCCTGGAGACCACAGAAAGGCCTTGAAAGTTAGGGACAGGAAAAGATTTCACGGACATCAGGAATGCCTGACTTTTAATCACAGGCCATAGTTGGACCCTTCCTCAATCATCCCCCAAAGAATGTGTCCTCTTACACTTGGAACTTTCTTCATGAGGTGGCTCTTATATCATAATAGTTCATTAATAGTCTACCACTTTTCTGCCAGGTACAGTTTCACCAAGCAGGGTGATGCAAAGTAGGAGCTCTGCACTTTTAATTTGGGGAGCTCTGTCATATAATCTCCTTAGGTAGATCAAGTGTGGAACACACTGATCAGTTTGAAAACCTGTTGCATTAGCTTCTTCTTTAGTCGGATGTGATTGCCCCTCTACTACTGAGGAGAAAATCCATTTGTTTTAGTTCGTGTGGTAGCTTACTGCCTTTGTATCATATAGCTATTAAAATGGTGGTGGAATGGCCACAGAAATGACGGTCCAAAAACTGACCTAGTCAGTGAAGGGAGAGGAGTTACGGGCGACGGTTTTATAATGGAATATTCAGTTTAGACATTGTCTGTGAAAAGACCTAAAGTAAATCTTTGTTATATTTCCTTTCATCTGAACACTGACAGAAGCAATGGTTCTAAAATGCCATGCAGCATCAGATAATATGGTTGTCATTTTGATCAGGGGATGACTGGTGTGTGGTTAAATGGGCCATGCAGGGTTTTTGTAATCTAGGGCGCGCACATGATGCGGGCTTTTAATTTAAATAGAAAAGTGCTCTTGTAAAGAAGTTTTAATGTGGTTAATTAGCCCATCAACTCCCTGTTTTAACTTGACAAGGATTGTTTTTACTCTTCCCTGGAATGAAGAACTGATTTTTAAAAACTAACCTTCCTAGTTTGATTTTGGTATGCATTTGTGTTCACTGGCGCACCAACATTTTGACCATTTAAATCCTTGGCAATGTGGCCTCCTAAACTTTTTAAAAGCAGATTTTTTTTAGCTTAGCAACAACAAACAGGAAATTTGACTAGAACAAGGTGAAGCTGTAATATAGTGATTGTTCAGGCTCGCTCCTTTGATATGCATAGAGGGTATTAGGCCTCAGAAGGCAAATGAGTAGTCCTTGTGGGAAAAGCTGTTTCCTGGATTCAGAAGCAGAAATGTCATTTCTTTTAAACCCAGCTATTAATTCTCCTAAGACTTTGTTATCACGAATGTGAAAGCCATCACCAAATTCATTCTTAGGTGTTCTTACAGAATATGTTATACAGTCACTAAACCCAGAGCTCCACAAATACTGTTTTATAGTGAAACTTCATTACAGTAAATGGTGTTAGAGATGAGATGAAAAAAATGATGCCCTGACCATTTGTGCTCATAAAAGATCCAAGGGCATTTTGCTCAGTGGGAACAATGGTTAGGCCTGGCTAAATTTAAACTTGGAGAATTGTGTTCTGAATGATCAAAACTCCCCAGGGTTGGAGAAATGGTCGCTTTACTTTTCCTGGTTGGTGACCACTGGTTGGTGTGCTTTGCCTCCTACCTTCTTGCAGATGTTATGATAATGCTGAGTCTATCGGTGAGAGGCCCTTGCCACACCAGAAATGCACCACCTTCCCCTAGCAGTTGTCAGAGACATTATCAAAACCATACAGTAATCTATTCTTTAAATATCGACCCACAAAAGTTTAAATCTCCATTGCTCCTTGAGTGGCCGATGGGGGATTACTGTGAAGTGATGCAGGCCTCATTCCTGCTAGCTCCCCTTTCCCTAGACTGACTCCATTCCAAGTCTCTGCCCTGCAATGGAAGATGGAGTCCCAGTTTTCAGTGGGCTCCGGTAAATTCCGGGAATTCTTTAATCTGCCTTTGTACATAGGGAGTACATAGGGGAGGCTTTAGCTGCTGCTCGTTCAGAAGGAAACAGCGACATCTCCTGGCCGCTGCTCAGGCATACCACAGTGAAAAAGACTACTTTTCCTTTCTTTCCTTCCTTCTCCTGGGAAACTCCATTAATTAATCTCACTGAAGAGCAAAGTCAAATAGCTAGGGCTTTTTCTGTAGATGAAAACCCAGATGTTCTTTTAGAATGGTAAAAAAAGAGTGACTGGTAACAACATTATTTATAGCTGTTCACAATGCTCCAGGCTGGATGGCTTTTCAGTTGTGTGTATAAAAAAAATAAATAAATTTAAACTGGCAGGGTGTCCAAACAAGACCTGTGTAACTTATCAACTCACCATCTTCAAAGATGTTTGTGGCTCAGATGTGTTATTATATGGCTATTGGGTGGACAGGAAAGTTGCTCATTTTTTTTACCCCAAGGTTCAAGCATAATTTCACAGCGGTTTATTTTCTGTCCTCATTGGTCAGAAAAAAAGTTATAGCATGATTGGACCACAAATATATTTCACAACCATGTCTAAACATATATTTTTGTAGGGTCGACAGGCCCCTTAGCATTCAGCTTACAAGGAGTCCAACTTGCCATTTCTCTCCTGAAGAGCCTTTGACAGGGGCTGGTAACCAAGACAGGTAGTGCAGGAATGCTTGGAGAGCAGCCTGTTTTAGCATCAAGCATTTTCTAGCATGTAAGTCATGAAAGAAATGTTACACAGGTTAACAGAACTGTCCCCAACCTGTGACCCATCAGCAAACATCACGTCTACAGGCATTACAGAACTGGGAGCACTTCACAAGGGGTAACAAAAATCTCTCTCAAAAATCCCAATTGAAAACATATTAAATAAATGACGTTTCCAAGCATGATTAAAAAAAAAAACACCACCTTGAGGCAGGCAAAGCACCTTGTAATTACTATTGCGTAAAGAAAGGGGGAGTCCAAAATAGGGGTGCTGAACAGCAAAAAGGACTGCTGCTGCCAGATGTGCAGCATCTCTGCAGATCTCTGAATAAAGTAGTATCGGTGAGTACAAAGTATGGGGCTTGCATCAGCTAGAGCCCTGATCTGGATTACACCTTTGCTATGAAAATCAGATAAGCAAACAAAATGAAGAGGAAGATCCCGTTCAGTGACTGAGTGTTCAGGGTAAGCATTACAATTCAGTGCTGCGGGTGGACAGAATAGGCCCAAGAGTACAGGAGGTTGTAGGAGGTGTTCGCTCATTTGGAGACTGTAGTTGCTCTTCTGGTTGCACATGCCTATTTTGAAGGATGGCTGGCAGCTTGTCAAACCAGTTCAGCAGGGAGGTGGGCAGTGCTGGAGTGACAGGGTATGCTGTAAAACACAGACCCCATGTGTGTGATGCTAGCTCCTAGGCATCCTTCAGGCATTCTGTATTTCATTAACGCAGCCTGGTTTTACGGGGCTGTGGATGGAATCTTCTCCCTCCTGAGGCTAATGAAGAATGCTGCTGCTGCCTCCTCGCCTGAGTGCTAGTCCGCAGGCTGCCCAACCAGAGGTGATGCCCTTTTATCTGTACAGCTTTGGCTGTGGTAGCTTCTCCCTTGCCTTGTGGTTCAGGCTGCAGATGGGCCTCTCAAGCCTTGGGAGTCAGGTAGGCTTGACAGCTCGAGCTGGATCCCGAGCCTCAACGTCCACACTATTGTTCTTAGCTCTCTAGCTCAAGCCCCACAAGTGTGAGTCTTTCTGCCCTGGTTGCGAGGCCTGCTCCGAGCTGCAGGGTGAACATACCTTGAAGTCATCTCACCTATGAAGTGCACTGAAGAATGAAAACGTTGGAGAACCCCTGTTGAAACAGTGACTTCCACTGGGAGTCATTAGGCTTCCCTGGGATTATTCGTACCGGGGCTGAAGTTTGTCCTTGGATTTTTTTATATATTTTATTTTATTTTTTTACTCCTGCCCCCTTACCGTGCACTGCTGCATGAGTCATTCATCAGCTCCTGCAGAGGGAGGGTGAGGGTACCCCACAGCAGCCAGAGGCTGCTTTGCGCCTGGGATGAGTCGTCTTCCACATCGAGCTGTGTCTACGGTGGGTGGCCAGGAAAGGGATTGTGACCTATGTGTCGATTCTCAGGATACTCAGGACTAAGAGTCATCTTGTTTCACCCCCTCCCTCCAGCCTGAGGGAGTCTTGCTTATGCCTAACGGGCTGTCAGTTCCGTGACAGCGCCACCTGTTAGTCACTCAAGCACGCTCCTCTGGGCTATGCCAGCTCTTACCTTGCCTTACAATATGTGCACTCCAGTCCTTGAGTCCCTTTGAAGCATTTCCCTGTAATGGTCAGCGACTCATCCGCTGGACACTCACAGAAATACCAGATCTGCAGCCCCAAAGAACAGTGTACACCATAGGTGTAGTTTGACTTTTATATTTGGAGGGGGGGAAGCACCAGTCAGGCCAACAGGGCTGCTCATGTGGGAGCAAATTTCACACCTGCCTGAGGCTTGCAGTTTGGGGGACAACGCCCCACCCCCACCTCCCCAAACTACACCCATGGTGTATGCACCATTTTGTATGATTTGACTCCGGATAAGCACCTTGATCACAGCACTGAAATATGTTTATGGTGAAAACAAGAATGTTTGTTGTCAAAAAGTCAAGATTCAAGCGATAGTAAGTATGAATAGTGGAAACAAATGGTGGTTACATATAAAACAAAATTGTAGCATGCTTTCTAGGGACTAAAGTTAACTAACAGTCTAACCTCCTGGCTAAAAAGATTTATCTCACCCCCAAAGTGCCTTGCAGTGTTTCAATCAAGACTGGATGAGATTTCATTTTCAATTATGTAAACACGCTGTCCATTTGCTTCCTACATGCAGGATATGGGGATGCCCTTTTTTGCCTTCTGCTTGAATTCCCTAATGTTCATTGTCTGTCCTCAGAGACAGGATAACCACCTGTGGTTTTTTCCTCTGCGCTGCTTCCCTGTTGATTTCACATCTCTCCATTGACTTTGTATATAAATGAGTGTTAGCTCGCAGAGCTTAATTTGCATCGTAACAGAGACAGGTGAATAAACACCTCTTGTCTAGTTTTCACCTCTGCTGGAGACTCAGACCTTTGTATGGGCTCTAGGAACCTGTTTTCTGTCTATATATGTAACTTCATACAATGTCAGTACGTACATTTCAGTGTGATACTAACGACCAGCATTACTGATCTTTCACTAAAGACCTCACGTGACATTCTGTGGTAAACCAGAATGTACCTACCAGAATCAGGGCATTCCTGGAACCTCCTTGCCAGCATTAAGGGGTTATTGGGTCACAATTTCACAAAGTTAAGAGGGGCTTCAGCTGGAAGAATAAGCAGCAGGAGCAGTTGAAATCCTTTGGCACAATGGTCCTTTTCCCATGCAGGATTTCCCTGGTAATAGAAGAAAGTGGGGTTGTGGGAGAATAGAGAAAACGCCAAATAGAGGTGAAACTAGCTCTAAATTGAATACAATTGAGACTTTCTATAAATGGTTTGTGAGCCTTTAAGAAATACAGCCTTACTATTTAGAAGCCTTTCAAAGGGCTTCCTCCTTTTGGAACAAAACTGCTTACCTAGTCGAACAGCTAGGATTTCAAGTCACTGGTTCACATACAGGCAACTTGTAAAGGTGTGTCCTTTCCATGCTCTGTGGTGTCTTGAGGAGACCTTACCCTGTGCAATAGCAGGGATGGAAGCCTCTTGTCTTTTGTGCTGTCTGCAGCCTCAACACTAGAGGGAATCAGTTAACACTCTGACAGGACCCTGGTTTAATCCAGAGAGGTGTTTGCTATTGGTTTTGTGCACCGCGCATAGGCCAGAGGTGGGCAAACTACGGCCTGTGGGACCGTTCTGCCTGGCCCCGAGCTCCTGGCCCGGGAGGCTCGCGCCCAGCCCCTCCCCTGTTGTCCGCCCTCCCACACAGCTACGCCGGCAGCGCTCTGGATGGCAGGGCTGCACGCTCATGCAGGACAGCATGGCAGCGTGTCTGGCTCCGGCCTGGTGGTGTGGCGGCCAGACATGCTGCTCTGAGTGGCATGGAAAGGGGGCTGGGGGGGTCGTTAAGGGGCACGGGGTCCTGGGGGACAGTCAGGGGGAGGTTGGATGGGGTGGAGGTTTTGGGGGGGGTGGTTGGGGAGCGGGGGGGGTTAGATAGGGGGTGGGGTCCTGGGGGGCAGTTGGGGCAGGGGTTCTGGGAGGGGGTGTTCAGGGGACAAGGAGCAGGGGGGTTGGATGGGTTGGGGTTTTCAGGGGGACAGGCAGGGGGCGGGAAGTGGGAGGGGGCGGATAGGGGGCCGTGGCCAGCCTGTTTGGGGAGGCACAGCCTTCCCTACCCCGCCCTCCATACTGTTTCGCACCTGGATGTGGCCCTCGGGCCAAAAAGTTTGCCCACCACTGGCATAGGCGTATACATCCCAGTACTAGTGAAGGGGGGGACACACCCTGTTGTGGAGAACATTGCTACTTCAACCAGTTCTCATTAGTGGTACAGTGGGGTGCTTTCCCTTTATCATCTCTTGAATTTTCAGGCAGTTGGTGGTGATATGGTACTTTTTCATTTCTACATCACCTTTCACTTGAGGATCTGCAGTGGCTATATAAATATTACTTAAATCTCTGATTGCCCTTGTCAGCCAAGTAAATATTTTTGTGGTTCCCATTGCAAGTGGGAATCTCAGTGCATACTACACAACCTCTCCTTTCCCCTGGGGGGAAATACATGTGAGCTGCCTTAATTAACAAAATAAAACTCCGATTCAATGTCTCTCTAGACAACAGGCAATTTCCTGCAGGCCAGGTGTTCTCTGTGTAATAGCATTCCAGAATGCGAAAGAATAGTGGTGTTCCTAACCAGCGTTTGGCTCTTTCCTTTCAGCAATCAGAGAAGATGGCATGCCAGGAGGCAGGAACAAAAGTATTGGACCTGTCCAGGTAAGCGTATTTTCACTTTCCCTAGTGCAGTGCTCTTCAGCTTCTGTACTGTTAGCCTTTAATCACATGACACCAGAGCACATTTGTACAAAGACACCATCGTGCTACTTCAGGAAATGGGGAAGGTGACCCAGTCATTAAGGCTTTGAAGGGGAGAAAACATTGCTATCCTGCCGGGAGGCTGCATGTGATCAGAGCGTCCCTTGACATCATTTCTGCTGCCTCTAACTGCCGCATGAGGCACAGTCGTGGACAACGCACCCCAGGAGAAGGGGTTGAGTTGGAGTTGGGGGGTATGTAGGTGTTTCAGGACTGCCTTGAATGTGCTGGATATTTCTCTTTAGGATCTGTGTTGGCTGCTGCACTGCAGAACCCAGGACGGTTACTTAGCATCTCAAGGCTCTATGCCATGGAAGCAACCAGGCCCAAGATTTAGGCCTGAATTAATTTGGTGACAATCTTCCAGCCAGCCCCGTGTCATTAAGGATGCATTCCATTTAGGCAGCAGATTTGTAAATAAAGCCCTGATCTTGCCTGGCCCTAGAGACATGACATGGCCCCAGTGGGTTACAGGTTATCAGCTGGCTACATGAATAAAATGACAATCTCTAAACTACTTGATCAGACTGTAGGAAACCTTCTGTCCTTCGTAAGTCAGGACAAGCACTTCAATCCCTGCAAAGCTCCCAGTAAATCTTGCAGTGTCCATACCACAATTTCTTAAGTTGTTGCAAGTGGGGTACCCAATAAATGTCTTCCTGATTGATGGGGCAGCATGTCTGGAGATGTCTTATAAAATGCTAGGTAATTTGGCACAATAGCTTCTCCTGAACAAGTGAGAAATGATTTGCCATTTTCCAGCCTGCAGCAAGAAACGCTATTTTAAAAATACTATTTATTTTAATAATATAGAAAGAGCTTTACATGACACTATCAATGGCTGTGCATCTATGAAAATCTCTACTCAGTACAGCACAGAACTGGAGTGGACGGGAAGGAAAGGAAATATGGTCTGTATACAAAAAAAGAGGAGAGAAATATCTGAATAATACTGATCCCAGCCCAGCTGCTGCTTCTGGAATATTAATTCCAAATTTCGCTGCCTGAGACAAGTTCACCTCTCCAGACACATGCGGTTAAATCATAGGGAAATGCTATGGGCTGTAAGGAAGCAAAATGGTCCAGATCTAGTAATTGCTCTTCCAGTGCTAGTCTGTGCATCTCACTGTGTGTATGCTGTGGGTATGCCTGAAGCTGGAGAATCTTGAAAGCAGTGTCCATTGGTCCACACATGTACCTTGGCTCACCTTGTGCCTGCGACTGAGGAGATAAATGGTAGGGCAGATTGACTGCCTCTCCGGTTCCTTCTCACCACTTCCTGATCCGGGTTGGACACTCCTGTTTCGAATGCTTCAGCTTTTTTCTTTAGCTGTGAAAGTATATTTAGATATCTCTAAATAGTTTTAGTATTCAAGAGTTTTGAAGTTTTTATCTGCCAGTTTGTGTTTTATAGTTAGCCAGTCTCTCTGACCTGGGGAGCACCACCTCTTCCCCAGACTTCCTTTGGGTACTGGACTGTGCCCAGGGCTATGGGCTTCAAAATTTGTGCTTCCTGCCTGTGATCCTCCTCCATCAGTGAAAACCACCAGTGCTGCTTGTACTGTCTCGGGGAAGCCCACATTGCAGCAAGGTGCGGTATCTGTTTGTTCTCCAGCCATACCCTGAAAGGGTGGAATTTCCCCCTAGGAAGCACCTAATGGAAAGGGCCATGAGGCCACTATCAGACTGTGGCTGAGGGACCCTTCCCCTTCCCCCCCCATTTTGGCCTGACTCAGCAAGCAGCATGCCTACTTCCATGAGGTCTGAAACAGGAACGAAGGAGTCTACCCTCACAGATCCCTCAGTAGGGTCTTGTTGGGAGAGCAGGGAGCATTCTCATAAGCAAGAGGATAAGTCTTCCTCCAAATCCACGTAAAAGTCATATGTAGCCCTGCGTAAACTGAGCACTAACTCAGCCCAAGGGAACTTAGTACATACTAAGTCTGGGGCATGATAAGGGAGCCCACAAGTATAGGGCTTCATTGGCACCATGTCATGATTGGGTGGACCAGTACCTCCTGAGCACAAGCCCTGACTTCCCCCGGCACCAGTGAAGACCGGTAGCTGAGAGCATTGGTCACATGCAGTTCCATCGGACTTAACAGCTTTGGCACACTGTCTCTAGTGTGGCTCTGGTAAGAGACGAGACCTATGCTGCTTCTAACGACACCTCAGGAGGTCTAGTCTAACCCCCTGCT